>NW_027478777.1:0-300000 GCF_051014685.1 Ptiloglossa arizonensis | reverse complement strand
ATTTTTGCCCTAGGCCATTGTAGTTATTGCTTTCGAGTATCAGACTAGCGAAAATTTTGATGGTTTGTCAAACTTCTCTTAAATCCAAACTCCCATATCTCGCGAACGGATTGACGAATCCGAGAAATTTCTGTTGCATCTGAAAGCAGAAACTCGCCCGATCACAACGGTATGTGTATTTTTCCCCTAGGCCATTCCAGATATTCGTTTCTAGCATCGCAATTGCGAAAATTTTGATGGTTTCTCAACCATTCGTTAACTTCAAACTGCCATATCTCGCGAACGGATTGACGAACTCCAGAAATTCCTGTTGCATCTGAAAGCAGAAACTCGCCCGATTACAACGGTATGTGTATTTTTTCCCTTATGCCATTCCAGTTATTCTTTTCTAGCATCAGAATTGCGAAAATTTTGATGGTTTCTCAACCAATCCTTAACTTCAAACTCCCATATCTCGCAAACGGATTGACGAACTCGAGAAGTTCCTGTTGCATCTGAAAGCAGAACCTCGCCCGATTACAACGGTATGTGTATTTTTTCCCTATGCAATCCAGTTATTCGTTTGTAGCATCAGAATTGCGAAAATTTTGATGGTTTCTCAACCTTCTCTTAAATCCAAACTCCCATATCTCGCGAACGGATTGACGAATCCGAGAAATTTCTGTTGCATCTGAAAGCAGAAACTCGCCCGATCACAACGGTATGTGTATTTTTCCCCTAGGCCATTCCAGATATTCGTTTCTAGCATCACAATTGCGAAAATTTTGATGGTTTCTCAACCATTCGTTAACTTCAAACTCCCATATCTTCGGAACGGATTGACGAGCTCGAGAAATTCCTGTTGCATCTGAAAGTAGAAACTCGCCCGATTACAATGGTGTGTGTATTTTTGCCCTAGGACAAAGTAGTTATTGGTTTCGAGTATCAGACTTACTAAAATTTTGATGGTTTCTCAACCAATCCGTAACTTCAAACTCCCATATCTCGCGAACGGATTGACGATCTCGAGAAATTCCTGTTGCATCTGAAAGCAGAAACTCGCCCGATTACAGTGGCATGTGTATTTTTGCATTAGGCCATAGTAGTTATTGGTTTCGAGTATCAGACTTGCGAAAATTTTGATGGTTCCTCAACCATTCTTTAACTTGAAACTCCCATATCTTGCGAACGGATTGACGAACTCGAGAAATTCCTGTTGCATCTGAGACTAGAAATTCGCCCGATTACAACGGTATGTGTATATTTGCCCTAGGCCATAGCAGTTATTGGTTTCGAGTATCAGACTTGCGAAAATTTTGATGGTTTCTCAACCATTCCTTAACTTCAAACTCCCATTACTCGCGAACGGATTGACGAACTCGAGAAATTCCTGTTGCATCTGAAAGCAGAAACTCGCCCGATTACAACGGTATGTGTATTTTTTCCCTTATGCCATTCCAGTTATTCTTTTCTAGCATCAGAATTGCGAAAATTTTGATGGTTTCTCAACCAATCCTTAACTTCAAACTCCCATATCTCGCAAACGGATTGACGAACTCGAGAAGTTCCTGTTGCATCTGAAAGCAGAACCTCGCCCGATTACAACGGTATGTGTATTTTTTCCCTATGCCATTCCAGTTATTCGTTTCTAGCATCAGAATTGCGAAAATTTTGATGGTTTCTCAACCATTCCTTAAATTCAAACTCCCATATCTCGCGAACGGATTGACGAACTCGAGAAGTTCCTCTTGCGTCTGAAAGCAGAAACTCGCCCGATTACAACGGTATGTGTATTTTTGCCCTAGGCCATTGTAGTTATTGGTTTCCAGTATCAGACTTGCGAAAATTTTGATGGTTTCTCAACCATTCCTTAAATTCAAACTCCCATATCTCGCGAACGGATTGACGAACTCGAGAAGTTCCTCTTGCGTCTGAAAGCAGAAACTCGCCCGATTACAACGGTATGTGTATTTTTGCCCTAGGCCATTGTAGTTATCGGTTTCCAGTATCAGACTTGCGAAAATTTTGATGGTTTCTCAACCATTCCTTAAATTCGAACTCCCATATCTCGCGAACGGATTGACGAACTCGAGAAATTCCTGTTGCATCTGAAAGCAGAAACTCGCCCGATTACAACGGTATGTGTATTTTTTCCCTTATGCCATTCCAGTTATTCTTTTCTAGCATCAGAATTGCGAAAATTTTGATGGTTTCTCAACCAATCCTTAACTTCAAACTCCCATATCTCGCAAACGGATTGACGAACTCGAGAAGTTCCTGTTGCATCTGAAAGCAGAACCTCGCCCGATTACAACGGTATGTGTATTTTTTCCCTATGCCATTCCAGTTATTCGTTTCTAGCATCAGAATTGCGAAAATTTTGATGGTTTCTCAACCATTCGTTAACTTCAAACTGCCATATCTCGGGAACGGATTGACGAACTCCAGAAATTCCTGTTGCATCTGAAAGCAGAAACTCGCACGATTACAACGGTATGTGTATTTTTCCCCTAGGCCATTCCAGATATTCGTTTCTAGCATCGCAATTGCGAAAATTTTGATGGTTTCTCAACCATTCGTTAACTTCAAACTGCCATTTCTCGCGAACGGATTGACGAACTCCAGAAATTCCTGTTGCATCTGAAAGCAGAAACTCGCCCGATTACAACGGTATGTGTATTTTTTCCCTTATGCCATTCCAGTTATTCTTTTCTAGCATCAGAATTGCGAAAATTTTGATGGTTTCTCAACCAATCCTTAACTTCAAACTCCCATATCTCGCAAACGGATTGACGAACTCGAGAAGTTCCTGTTGCATCTGAAAGCAGAACCTCGCCCGATTACAACGGTATGTGTATTTTTTCCCTATGCAATCCAGTTATTCGTTTCTAGCATCAGAATTGCGAAAATTTTGATGGTTTCTCAACCTTCTCTTAAATCCAAACTCCCATATCTCGCGAACGGATTGACGAATCCGAGAAATTTCTGTTGCATCTGAAAGCAGAAACTCGCCCGATCACAACGGTATGTGTATTTTTCCCCTAGGCCATTCCAGATATTCGTTTCTAGCATCACAATTGCGAAAATTTTGATGGTTTCTCAACCATTCGTTAACTTCAAACTCCCATATCTTCGGAACGGATTGACGAACTCGAGAAATTCCTGTTGCATCTGAAAGTAGAAACTCGCCCGATTACAATGGTGTGTGTATTTTTGCCCTAGGACAAAGTAGTTATTGGTTTCGAGTATCAGACTTACTAAAATTTTGATGGTTTCTCAACCAATCCGTAACTTCAAACTCCCATATCTCGCGAACGGATTGACGATCTCGAGAAATTCCTGTTGCATCTGAAAGCAGAAACTCGCCCGATTACAGTGGCATGTGTATTTTTGCATTAGGCCATAGTAGTTATTGGTTTCGAGTATCAGACTTGCGAAAATTTTGATGGTTCCTCAACCATTCTTTAACTTGAAACTCCCATATCTTGCGAACGGATTGACGAACTCGAGAAATTCCTGTTGCATCTGAGAGTAGAAATTCGCCCGATTACAACGGTATGTGTACATTTGCCCTAGGCCATAGCAGTTATTGGTTTCGAGTATCAGACTTGCGAAAATTTTGATGGTTTCTCAACCATTCCTTAACTTCAAACTCCCATTACTCGCGAACGGACTGACGAACTCGAGAAATTCCTGTTGCATCTGAAAGCAGAAACTCGCCCGATTACAACGGTATGTGTATTTTTTCCCTTATGCCATTCCAGTTATTCTTTTCTAGCATCAGAAATGCGAAAATTTTGATGGTTTCTCAACCAATCCTTAACTTCAAACTCCCATATCTCGCAAACGGATTGACGAACTCGAGAAGTTCCTGTTGCATCTGAAAGCAGAACCTCGCCCGATTACAACGGTATGTGTATTTTTTCCCTATGCCATTCCAGTTATTCGTTTCTAGCTTCAGAATTGCGAAAATTTTGATGGTTTCTCAACCATTCCTTAAATTCAAACTCCCATATCTCGCGAACGGATTGACGAACTCGAGAAGTTCCTCTTGCGTCTGAAAGCAGAAACTCGCCCGATTACAACGGTATGTGTATTTTTGCCCTAGGCCATTGTAGTTATTGGTTTCCAGTATCAGACTTGCGAAAATCTTGATGGTTTCTTAACCATTCCTTAAATTCAAACTCCCATATCTCGCGAACGGATTGACGAACTCGAGAAGTTCCTCTTGCGTCTGAAAGCAGAAACTCGCCCGATTACAACGGTATGTGTATTTTTGCCCTAGGCCATTGTAGTTATTGGTTTCCAGTATCAGACTTGCGAAAATTTTGATGGTTTCTCAACCATTCCTTAACTTCAAACTCACATATCTCGCAAACGGATTGACGAAATCGAGAAATTCCTGTTGCATCTGAAAGCAGAAACTCGCCCGATTACAACGGTATGTGTATTTTTTGCCCTAGGCCGTGCCAGTTAGTCGTTTCTAGCATCAGAATTGCGAAAATTTTGACGGTTTCTCAACCATCTCTTAAATCCAAACTTCGATATCTCGCGAATGGATTGACGAACTCGAGAAGTTCCTCTTGCGTCTGAAAGCAGAAACTCGCCCGATTACAACGGTATGTGTCTTTTTTCCCTATGCAATCCAGTTATTCGTTTCTAGCATCAGAATTGCGAAAATTTTGATGGTTTCTCAACCTTCTCTTAAATCCAAACTCCCATATCTCGCGAACGGATTGACGAATCCGAGAAATTTCTGTTGCATCTGAAAGCAGAAACTCGCCCGATCACAACGGTATGTGTATTTTTCCCCTAGGCCATTCCAGATATTCGTTTCTAGCATCACAATTGCGAAAATTTTGATGGTTTCTCAACCATTCGTTAACTTCAAACTCCCATATCTTCGGAACGGATTGACGAACTCGAGAAATTCCAGTTGCATCTGAAAGTAGAAACTCTCCCGATTACAACGGTATGTGTATTTTTGCACTAGGCAATAGAAGTTATTGGTTTCGAGTATCAGACTTGCGAAAATTTTGATGGTTTCTCAACCATTCCTTAACTTCAAACTCCCATATCTCGCGAACGGATTGACGAACTCCAGAAATTCCTGTTGCGTCTGAAAGCAGAAACTCACCCGATTACAACGGTATGTGTATTTTTGCCCTAGGCCATTGTAGTTATTGGTTTCCAGTATCAGACTCGCGAAAATTTTTATGGTTTCTCAACCATTCCTTAACTTCAAACTCCCATATCTAGCGAACGGATTGACGAACTCCAGAAATTCCTGTTGCGTCTGAAAGCAGAAACTCGCCCGATTACAACGGTATGTGTATTTTTGCCCTAGGCAATTGTAGTTATTGTTTTCGAGAATCAGATTTGCGAAAATTTTGACGATTTCTCAACCATTCCTTAACTTCAAACTCTCATATCTTCGGAACGGATTGACGAACTCGAGAAATTCCTGTTGCATCTGAAAGTAGAAACTCTCCCGATTACAACGGTATGTGTATTTTTGCACTAGGCAATAGAAGTTATTGGTTTCGAGTATCAGACTTGCGAAAATTTTGATGGTTTCTCAACCATTCCGTAACTTCAAACTCCCATATCTCGCGAACGGATTGACGAACTCGAGAAATTCCTGTTGCATCTGAAAGCAGAATCTCGCCCGATTACAATGGCATGTGTATTTTTGCCCTGGGCCATAGAAGTTATTGGTTTCGAGTATCAGACTTGCGAATATATTGATGGATTCTCAACCATTCCGTAACTTCAAACTCCCATATCTCGCGAACGTATTGACGAACTCGAGAAATTCCTGTTGCATTTGAAAGCAGAAACTCGCCCGATTACAATGTGGTGTGTACTTTTCCCCTAGGCCATTCCAGTTATTGGTTTCGAGTATCAGACCAGCGAACATTTTGATGGTTTCTCAACCATTCCTTAATTTCAAACTCCCATATCTAGCGAACGGATTGACGAACTCGAGAAATTCCTTTTGCATCTGAAAGTAGAAACTCGCCCGATTACAACGGTATGTGTATTTTTGCCGTAGGTAATAGTAGTTATTGGTTTCGAGTATCAGACTTGCGAAAATTTTGATGGTTTCTCAACCATTCCTTATCTTCAAGCTCCCATATCTCTCGAACGGATTGACGAACTAGAGAAATTCCATTTGCATCTGAAAGCATAATCTCGCCCGATTACAATGGTATTTGTATTTTTGCCCTAGGCCATAGTAGTTATAGGTTTCGAGTATCAGACTTGCGAAAATTTTGATGGTTTCTCAACCATTCCTTAACTTCAAACTCCCATATCTCGCGAACGGATTGACGAACTAGAGAAATTCCAGTTGCATCTGAAAGCAGAAACTCGCCCGATTACAGTGGTATGTGTACTTTTCCCCTAGGCCATTCCAGTTATTGGTTTCGAGTATCAGACCAGCGAAAATTTTGATGGTTTCTCAACCATTCCTTAACTTCAAACTCCCATATCTCGCGAACGGATTGACGAACTCGAGGAATTCCAGCTGCATCTGAAAGCAGAATCTCGACCGATTACAACGGTATGTGTATCTTTACCCTAGGCAATAGTAGTTATTGGTTTCGAGTATCAGACTTGCGAAAATTTTGATGATTTCTCAACCATTCCTTAATTTCAAACTCCCATATCTCGCGAACGGATTACCAACTCGAGAAATTCCAGTTGCATCTGAAAGCATAATCTCGCCCGATTACAATGGTATTTGTATTTTTGCCCTAGGCCATAGCAGTTATTGGTTTCGAGTGTCAGACTTTCGAAAATTTTGATGGTTTCTCAACCATTCCTTAACTTCAAACTCCCACATCTCGCGAAAGGATTGTCGAACTAGAGAAATTCCAGTTGCACCTGAAAGCAGAAGCTCGTCCGATTACAATGGTATATGTACTTTTGCCCTAGGCCATTCCAGTTATTGGTTTCGAATATCAGACCAGCGAAAATTTTGGTGGTTTCTCAACCACTCCTTAACTTCAAACTCCCATATCTCGCGAACGGTTTGACGAACTCGAGAAATTCCTGCTGCATCTGAAAGCAGAAACTCGCCCAATTACAACGGTATGTGTCTTTTTGTCCTAGGCCATAGCAGTTATTGGTTTCGAGTATCAGACTTGCGGAAATTTTGATGGTTTCCCAACCATTCCTTAACTTCAAACTCCCATATCTCGCGAACGGATTACCAACTCAAGAAATTCCAGTTGCATCTGAAAGCATAATCTCGCCCGATTACAATGGTATTTGAATTTTTGCCCTAGGCCATTGCAGCTATTGGTTTCGAGTATCAGACTTGCGAAAATTTTGATGGTTTCTCAACCATTCCTTATCTTCAAGCTCCCATATCTCTCGAACGGATTGACGAACTAGAGAAATTCCATTTGCATCTGAAAGCATAATCTCGCCCGATTACAATGGTATTTGTATTTTTGCCCTAGGCCATAGTAGTTATAGGTTTCGAGTATCAGACTTGCGAAAATTTTGATGGTTTCTCAACCATTCCTTAACTTCAAACTCCCATATCTCGCGAACGGATTGACGAACTAGAGAAATTCCAGTTGCATCTGAAAGCAGAAACTCGCCCGATTACAGTGGTATGTGTACTTTTCCCCTAGGCCATTCCAGTTATTGGTTTCGAGTATCAGACCAGCGAAAATTTTGATGGTTTCTCAACCATTCCTTAACTTCAAACCCCCAAATCTCGCGAACGGATTGACGAACTCGAGAAATTCCTGCTGCATCTGAAAGCCTTTGGTGAGTGACGCCACCATGCATCCGAGTTGGCCCACCTGTGCCGAGGGGTGCAAGACCCACAACGGGGAGCATAATAAGTGCGAAAACTCCACCAGTAGTTTAAACTGGTACCGCGGGGGTCTGGCGTAGCCCACAGAGGGGGAAAAATGCCCCACTATTGCCGACCATGGGTTGGACTCGCGGGGGCAGTGGTATAGCCTATATCGCTGGCTAGAGGTAATACCTCGATGGGTGAGCTGCATTATCAGCTCGGGTACCGACCTGCAGAGCCGGTAGAGATTTAGAAAGGTCTCGCCTACACCAAAAGGGATGACTGGAGCTTGCACTCTGGCGTCAAATTGGTAGTCTATGTGGAGCAACTTCACGTAGACGCGCTGATTGATCGTATTTCAATCCCACGCCCATGGGGGCCGTGTTTGTTGAGCCCTCGCGGCAGGCACAGACACGTAAAACACAACTAGACGAATGCATCTGAAAGCAGAAACTCGCCCAATTACAACTGTGTGTGTATTTTTGCCCTAGGCAATAGTAGTTATTGGTTTCGAGTGTCAGACTTGCGAAAATTTTGATGATTTCTCAACCATCCCTTAACTTCAAACTCCCATATCTCGCGAACGGATTACCAACTCGACAAATTCCAGTTGCATCTAAAAGCATAATCTCGCCCGATTACAATGGTATGTGTATTTTTGCCCTAGGCCATAGCATTTATTGGTTTCGAGCATCAGACTTGCGAAAATTTTGATGGTTTCTCAACCATTCCTTAACTTCAAACTCCCATATCTCGCGAACGGATTGACGAACTCGAGAAATTCCTCTTGCATCTGAAGGTAGAAGATCGCCCGATTACAACGGTATGTGTATTTTTGCCCTAGGTAATAGTAGTTATTGGTTTCGAGTGTCAGACTTGCGAAAATTTTGATGATTTCTCAACCACTCCTTAACTTCAAACTCCCATATCTCGCGAACGGTTTGACGAACTCGAGAAATTCCTGCTGCATCTGAAAGCAGAAACTCGCCCAATTACAACGGTATGTGTATTTTTGCCCTAGGCAATAGTAGTTATTGGTTTCGAGTATCAGACTCGCGAAAATTTTGATGGTTTCTCAACCATTCCTCAACTTCAAACTCCCATATCTCGCGAACGGATTACCAACTCGAGAAATTCCAGTTGCATCTGAAAGCATAATCTCGCCCGATTACACTGGTATTTGTATTTTTGCCCTAGGCCATAGCAGTTATTGGTTTCGAGTATCAGACTTGCGGAAATTTTGATGGTTTCCCAACCATTCCTTAAATTCAAACTCCCATATCTCGCGAACGGATTACCAACTCGAGAAATTCCAGTTGCATCTGAAAGCATAATCTCGCCCGATTACAATGGTATTTGAATTTTTGCCCTAGGCCATTGCAGCTATTGGTTTCGAGTATCAGACTTGCGAAAATTTTGATGGTTTCTCAACTATTCCTTAACTTCAAACTCCCATATCTCGCGAACGGATTGACGAACTAGAGAAATTCCAGTTGCATCTGAAAGCAGAAACTCGCCCGATTACAGTGGTATGTGTACTTTTCCCCTAGGCCATTCCAGTTATTGGTTTCGAGTATCAGACCAGCGAAAATTTTGATGGTTTCTCAACCATTCCTTAACTTCAAACTCCCATATCTCGCGAACGGATTGACGAACTCGAGGAATTCCAGCTTCATCTGAAAGCAGAATCTCGCCCGATTACAACGGTATGTGTATCTTTGCCCTAGGCAATAGTAGTTATTGGTTTCGAGTATCAGACTTGCGAAAATTTTGATGATTTCTCAACCATTCCTTAACTTCAAACTCCCATATCTCGCGAACGGATTACCAACTCGAGAAATTCCAGTTGCATCTGAAAGCATAATCTCGCCCGATTACAATGGTGTTTGTATTTTTGCCCTAGGCCATTGCAGTTATTGGTTTCGAGTATCAGACTTGCGGAAATTTTGATGGTTTCCCAACCATTCCTTAACTTCAAACTCCCATATCTCGCGAACGGATTGACGAACTCGAGGAATTCCAGCTTCATCTGAAAGCAGAATCTCGCCCGATTACAACGGTATGTGTATCTTTGCCCTAGGCAATAGTAGTTATTGGTTTCGAGTATCAGACTTGCGAAAATTTTGATGATTTCTCAACCATTCCTTAACTTCAAACTCCCATATCTCGCGAACGGATTACCAACTCGAGAAATTCCAGTTGCATCTGAAAGCATAATCTCGCCCGATTACAATGGTATTTGAATTTCTGCCCTAGGCCATTGCAGCTATTGGTTTCGAGTATCAGACTTGCGAAAATTTTGATGGTTTCTCAACCATTCCTTAATTTCAAACTCCCATATCTCGCGAACGGATTGACGAACTAGAGAAATTGCTGTTGCACCTGAAAGCAGAAACTCGCCCTATTACAGTGGTATGTGTACTTTTCCCCTAGGCCATTCCAGTTATTGGTTTCGAGTATCAGACCAGCGAAAATTTTGGTGGTTTCTCAACCACTACTTAACTTCAAACTCCCATACCTCGCGAACGGTTTGACGAACTCGAGAAATTCCAGCTGCATCCGAAAGCAGAATCTCGCCCGATTACAACGGTATGTGTATCTTTGCCCTAGGCAATAGTAGTTATTGGTTTCGAGTGTCAGACTTGCGAAAATTTTGATGATTTCTCAACCATCCCTTAACTTCAAACTCCCATATCTCGCGAACGGATTACCAACTCGACAAATTCCAGTTGCATCTGAAAGCATAATCTCGCCCGATTACAATGGTATGTGTATTTTTGCCCTAGGCCATAGCATTTATTGGTTTCGAGCATCAGACTTGCGAAAATTTTGATGGTTTCTCAACCATTCCTTAACTTCAAACTCCCATATCTCGCGAACGGATTGACGAACTCGAGAAATTCCTCTTGCATCTGAAGGTAGAAGATCGCCCGATTACAACGGTATGTGTATTTTTGCCCTAGGTAATAGTAGTTATTGGTTTCGAGTGTCAGACTTGCGAAAATTTTGATGATTTCTCAACCACTCCTTAACTTCAAACTCCCATATCTCGCGAACGGTTTGACGAACTCGAGAAATTCCTGCTGCATCTGAAAGCAGAAACTCGCCCAATTACAACGGTATGTGTATTTTTGCCCTAGGCAATAGTAGTTATTGGTTTCGAGTATCAGACTCGCGAAAATTTTGATGGTTTCTCAACCATTCCTCAACTTCAAACTCCCATATCTCGCGAACGGATTACCAACTCGAGAAATTCCAGTTGCATCTGAAAGCATAATCTCGCCCGATTACACTGGTATTTGTATTTTTGCCCTAGGCCATAGCAGTTATTGGTTTCGAGTATCAGACTTGCGGAAATTTTGATGGTTTCCCAACCATTCCTTAAATTCAAACTCCCATATCTCGCGAACGGATTACCAACTCGAGAAATTCCAGTTGCATCTGAAAGCATAATCTCGCCCGATTACAATGGTATTTGAATTTTTGCCCTAGGCCATTGCAGCTATTGGTTTCGAGTATCAGACTTGCGAAAATTTTGATGGTTTCTCAACTATTCCTTAACTTCAAACTCCCATATCTCGCGAACGGATTGACGAACTAGAGAAATTCCAGTTGCATCTGAAAGCAGAAACTCGCCCGATTACAGTGGTATGTGTACTTTTCCCCTAGGCCATTCCAGTTATTGGTTTCGAGTATCAGACCAGCGAAAATTTTGATGGTTTCTCAACCATTCCTTAACTTCAAACTCCCATATCTCGCGAACGGATTGACGAACTCGAGGAATTCCAGCTTCATCTGAAAGCAGAATCTCGCCCGATTACAACGGTATGTGTATCTTTGCCCTAGGCAATAGTAGTTATTGGTTTCGAGTATCAGACTTGCGAAAATTTTGATGATTTCTCAACCATTCCTTAACTTCAAACTCCCATATCTCGCGAACGGATTACCAACTCGAGAAATTCCAGTTGCATCTGAAAGCATAATCTCGCCCGATTACAATGGTGTTTGTATTTTTGCCCTAGGCCATTGCAGTTATTGGTTTCGAGTATCAGACTTGCGGAAATTTTGATGGTTTCCCAACCATTCCTTAACTTCAAACTCCCATATCTCGCGAACGGATTGACGAACTCGAGGAATTCCAGCTTCATCTGAAAGCAGAATCTCGCCCGATTACAACGGTATGTGTATCTTTGCCCTAGGCAATAGTAGTTATTGGTTTCGAGTATCAGACTTGCGAAAATTTTGATGATTTCTCAACCATTCCTTAACTTCAAACTCCCATATCTCGCGAACGGATTACCAACTCGAGAAATTCCAGTTGCATCTGAAAGCATAATCTCGCCCGATTACAATGGTATTTGAATTTCTGCCCTAGGCCATTGCAGCTATTGGTTTCGAGTATCAGACTTGCGAAAATTTTGATGGTTTCTCAACCATTCCTTAATTTCAAACTCCCATATCTCGCGAACGGATTGACGAACTAGAGAAATTGCTGTTGCACCTGAAAGCAGAAACTCGCCCTATTACAGTGGTATGTGTACTTTTCCCCTAGGCCATTCCAGTTATTGGTTTCGAGTATCAGACCAGCGAAAATTTTGGTGGTTTCTCAACCACTACTTAACTTCAAACTCCCATACCTCGCGAACGGTTTGACGAACTCGAGAAATTCCAGCTGCATCCGAAAGCAGAATCTCGCCCGATTACAACGGTATGTGTATCTTTGCCCTAGGCAATAGTAGTTATTGGTTTCGAGTATCAGACTTGCGAAAATTTTGATTATTTCTCAACCATTCCTTAACTTCAAACTCCCATATCTCGCGAACGGATTACCAACTCGAGAAATTCCAGTTGCATCTGAAAGCATAATCTCGCCCGATTACAATGGTATTTGTATTTTTGCCCTAGGCCATAGTAGTTATTGGTTTCGAGTATCAGACTTTCGAAAATTTTGATGGTTTCTCAACCATTCCTTAACTTCAAACTCCCACATCTCGCGAACGGATTGTCGAACTAGAGAAATTCCAGTTGCATCTGAAAGCAGAAACTCGTCCGATTACAATGGTATATGTACTTTTGCCCTAGGCCATTCCAGTTATTGGTTTCGAGTATCAGACCAGCGAAAATTTTGGTGGTATCTCAACCACTCCTTAACTTCAAACTCCCATATCTCGCGAACGGTTTGACGAACTCGAGAAATTCCTGCTGCATCTGAAAGCAGAATCTCGCCCAATTACAACGGTATGTGTATTTTTGCCCTAGGCAATAGTAGTTATTGGTTTCGAGTATCAGACTTGCGAAAATTTTGATGGTTTCTCAACCATTCCTCAACTTCAAACTCCCATATCTCGCGAACGGATTACCAACTCGAGAAATTCCAGTTGCATCTGAAAGCATAATCTCGCCCGATTACAATGGTATTTGAATTTTTGCCCTAGGCCATTGCAGCTATTGGTTTCGAGTATCAGACTTGCGAAAATTTTGATGGTTTCTCAACCATTCCTTAACTTCAAACTCCCATATCTCGCGAACGGATTGACGAACTAGAGAAATTGCTGTTGCACCTGAAAGCAGAAACTCGCCCTATTACAGTGGTATGTGTACTTTTCCCCTAGGCCATTCCAGTTATTGGTTTCGAGTATCAGACCAGCGAAAATTTTGGTGGTTTCTCAACCACTCCTTAACTTCAAACTCCCATATCTCGCGAACGGTTTGACGAACTCGAGAAATTCCTGCTGCATCTGAAAGCAGAAACTCGCCCAATTACAACGGTATGTGTATTTTTGCCCTAGGCAATAGTAGTTATTGGTTTCGAGTATCAGACTTGCGAAAATTTTGATGGTTTCTCAACCATTCCTCAACTTCAAACTCCCATATCTCGCGAACGGATTACCAACTCGAGAAATTCCAGTTGCATCTGAAAGCATAATCTCGCCCGATTACAATGGTATTTGTATTTTTGCCCAAGGCCATAGCAGTTATTGGTTTCGTGTATCAGACTTGCGGAAATTTTGATGGTTTCCCAACCATTCCTTAACTTCAAGCTCCCATATCTCTCGAACGGATTGACGAACTAGAGAAATTCCAGTTGCATCTGAAAGTAGAAACTCGCCCGATTACAATGGTGTGTGTATTTTTGCCCTAGGCAATTGTAGTTATTGGTTTCGAGTATCAGACTTGCGAAAATTTTGATGATTTCTCAACCATTCCTTAACTTCAAACTCCCATATCTCGCGAACGGCTTGACGAACTCGAGAAAGTCCTGTTGCATCTGAAGGTAGAAGATCGCCCGATTACAACGGTATGTGTATTTTTGCCCTAGGCAATAGTAGTTATTGGTTTCGAGTATCAGACCAGCGAAAATTTTGATGGTTTCTCAGCCATTGCTTAACTTCAAACTCCCATATCTCGCGAACGGATTGACGAACTCGAGAAATTCCTGCTGCATCTGAAAGCAGAAACTCGCCCAATTACAACGGTGTGTGTATCTTTGCCCTAGGCAATAGTAGTTATTGGTTTCGAGTATCAGACCAGCGAAAATTTTGATGGTTTCGAAACCATTCCTTAACTTCAAACTCCCATATCTCGCGAACGGATTGACGAACTCGAGAAATTCCTGCTGCATCTGAAAGCAGAAACTCGCCCAATTACAACGGTGTGTGTATTTTTGCCCTAGGCAATAGTAGTTATTGGTTTCGAGTATCAGACTTGCGAAAATTTTGATGATTTCTCAACCATTCCTTAACTTCAAACTCCCATATCTCGCGAACGGATTAAGAACTCGAGAAATTCCAGTTGCATCTGAAAGCATAATCTCGCCCGATTACAATGGAATTTGAATTTTTGCCCTAGGCCATAGCAGTTATTGGTTTCGAGTATCAGACTTGCGGAAATTTTGATGGTTTCCCAACCATTCCTTAACTTCAAACTCCCATATCTCGCGAACGGATTACCAACTCGAGAAATTCCAGTTGCATCTGAAAGCATAATCTCGCCCGATTACAATGGTATTTGAATTTTTGCCCTAGGCCATTGCAGCTATTGGTTTCGAGTATCAGACTTGCGAAAATTTTGATGGTTTCTCAACCATTCCTTAACTTCAAACTCCCATATCTCGCGAACGGATTGACGAACTAGAGAAATTGCTGTTGCACCTGAAAGCAGAAACTCGCCCTATTACAGTGGTATGTGTACTTTTCCCCTAGGCCATTCCAGTTATTGGTTTCGAGTATCAGACCAGCGAAAATTTTGGTGGTTTCTCAACCACTCCTTAACTTCAAACTCCCATATCTCGCGAACGGTTTGACGAACTCGAGAAATTCCTGCTGCATCTGAAAGCAGAAACTCGCCCAATTACAACGGTGTGTGTATTTTTGCCCTAGGCAATAGTAGTTATTGGTTTCGAGTATCAGACTTGCGAAAATTTTGATGATTTCTCAACCATTCCTTAACTTCAAACTCCCATATCTCGCGAACGGATTAAGAACTCGAGAAATTCCAGTTGCATCTGAAAGCATAATCTCGCCCGATTACAATGGAATTTGAATTTTTGCCCTAGGCCATAGCAGTTATTGGTTTCGAGTATCAGACTTGCGGAAATTTTGATGGTTTCCCAACCATTCCTTAACTTCAAACTCCCATATCTCGCGAACGGATTACCAACTCGAGAAATTCCAGTTGCATCTGAAAGCATAATCTCGCCCGATTACAATGGTATTTGAATTTTTGCCCTAGGCCATTGCAGCTATTGGTTTCGAGTATCAGACTTGCGAAAATTTTGATGGTTTCTCAACCATTTCTTAACTTCAAACTCCCACATCTCGCGAACGGATTGACGAACTCGAGAAATTCCTCTTGCATCTGAAGGTAGAAGATCGCCCGATTACAACGGTATGTGTATTTTTGCCCTAGGTAATAGTAGTTATTGGTTCGAGTATCAGACTTGCGAAAATTTTGATGATTTCTCAACCATTCCTTAACTTCAAACTCCCATATCTCGCGAACGGATTACCAACTCGAGAAATTCCAGTTGCATCTGAAAGTAGATACTCGCCCGATGACAGAGGTATGTGTATTTTTGCCCTAGGCCATTCCAGTTATTGGTTTCGAGTATCAGAATAGCGAAAATTTTGATGGTTTCTCAACGGTTCCTTAACTTCTAACTCCCATATCTCGCGACCGGATTGACGAACACGAGAAATTCCTGTTGCATCTGAAAGTAGAAACTCGCCCGATTACAATGGTGTGTGTACTTTTCTCCTAGGGCATTCCAGTTATTGGTTTCGAGAATCAAACTTGCGAAAATTTTGGTGGTTTCTCAACCATTCCTTAACTTCAAACTCCCATATCTCGCGAACGGATTGACGAACTCGAGAAATTCCTGCTGCATCTGAAAGCAGAATCTCGCTCGATTACAACGGTACGTGTATCTTTGCCCTAGGCAATAGTAGTTATTGGTTTCGAGTATCAGACTTGCGAAAATTTTGATGGTTTCTCAACCATTCCTTAACTTCAAACTGCCATATCTCGCGAACGGATTGACGAACTCGAGAAGTTCCTCTTGCATCTGAAAGCAGAAACTCTCCCGATTACAACGGTGTGTGTACTTTTCCGCTAGGCCATTCCAGTTATTGGTTTCGAGTATCAGACTTGCGAAAATTTTGATGGTTTCTCAACCATTCCTTAACGTTCAAACGCCCATATCTCGCGAACGGATTGACGAACCCTAGAAATTCCGGTTGCATCTGAAAGTAGATACTCGCCCGATTACAACGATATTTGTACTTTTCCCGTGGACCATTGTAGTTATTGGTTTCGAGTATCAGACTTGCGAAAATTTTGATAGTTTCTCAACCATCTCTTAACTGCAAACTCCCATATCTCGCGAACGCATTGACGAACTCGAGAAATTCCTGTTCCCTGTGAAAGTAGAAACTCGCCCGATTACAATGGTGTGTGTACTTTTCCCCTAGGCCATTCCAGTTATTGGTTGCGAGTATCAGACTTGCGAAAATTTTGATAGTTTCTCAACCATCTCTTAACTTCAAACTCCCATATATCGCGAACTCATTGACGAACTCGAGAAATTCCTGTTCCATGTGAAAGTAGAAACTCGCCTGATTACAATGGTGTGTGTACTTTTCCCCTAGGCCATTCCAGTAATTCGTTTCTAGCATCAGAATTGCGAAAATTTTGATTGTTTCTCAACCATCTCTTAACTCCTAACTCCGATATTTCGCGAACGGATTGACGAATTTGAAAAATTTCTGTTGCATCTGAAAGTAGAAACTCTCCCGATTACAACGGTATGTGTATTTTTGCCCTTGGCCATACTACTTATTGGTTTCGTGTATCAGACCTGCGAGAATTTTGATGGTTTCTCAACCATTCCTTAACTTCAAACTCCCATATCTCGCGAACGGATTGACGAACCCAGGAAATTCCTGTTGCATCTGAAAGCAGAAACTCGCCCGATTACAATGGTGCGTGTACTTTTCCCCTAGGCCATTCCAGTTATTCGCTTTTAGCATCAGAATTGCGAAAATTTTGATGGTTTCTCAACCATCTCTTAACTCCTAACTCCGATATTTCGTGAACGGATTGAGGAATTTGAAAATTTTCTGTTGCATCTGAAAGTAGAAACACTCCCGATTACAACGGTATGTGTATTTTTACCCTAGGCCATGCCAGTTATTGGTTTCGAGTATCAGACGTGCGAAAATTTTGATGGATTCTCAACCATTCCTTAACTTCAGACTCCCATATCTCGCGAACGGTTTGACGAACTCGAGAAATTCCTGTTGCATCTGAAAGCAGAAACTCGCCCCATTACAACGGTATGTGTATTTTTGCCCTGGGCGATAGTAGTTATTGGTTTCGAGTATCAGACTTGCGAAAATTTTGATGGTTTCTCAACCACTTCTTAACTTCAAACTCCCATATCTCGCGAACGGAGTGACGAACTCACGAAATTCCTATTGCATCTGAAAGTAGATACTCGCCCGATGACAGAGGTATGTGTATTTTTGCCCTAGGCCATTCCAGTTATTGGTTTCGAGTATCAGAATAGCGAAAATTTTGATGGTTTCTCAACGGTTCCTTAACTTCTAACTCCCATATCTCGCGACCGGATTGACGAACACGAGAAATTCCTGTTGCATCTGAAAGTAGAAACTCGCCCGATTACAATGGTGTGTGTACTTTTCTCCTAGGGCATTCCAGTTATTGGTTTCGAGTATCAAACTTGCGAAAATTTTGATGGTTTCTCAACCATTCCTTAACTTCAAACTCCCATATCTCGCGAACGGATTGACGAACTCGAGAAATTCCTGCTGCATCTGAAAGCAGAATCGCGCCCGATTACAACGGTATGTGTATTTTTGCCCTAGGCAATAGTAGTTATTGGTTTCGAGTATCAGACTAGCGAAAATTTTGATGATTTCTCAACCATTCCTTAACTTCAAACTGCCATATCTCGCGAACGGATTGACGAACTCGAGAAGTTCCTCTTGCATCTGAAAGCAGAAACTCTCCCGATTACAACGGTGTGTGTACTTTTCCGCTAGGCCATTCCAGTTATTGGTTTCGAGTATCAGACTTGCGAAAATTTTGATGGTTTCTCAACCATTCCTCAACGTTCAAACGCCCATATCTCGCGAACGGATTGACGAACTCTAGAAATTCCGGTTGCATCTGAAAGTAGATACTCGCCCGATTACAATGGTGTGTGTACTTTTCTCCTAGGGCATTCCAGTTATTGGTTTCGAGTATCAAACTTGCGAAAATTTTGATGGTTTCTCAACCATTCCTTAACTTCAAACTGCCATATCTCGCGAACGGATTGACGAACTCGAGAAATTCCTGCTGCATCTGAAAGCAGAATCGCGCCAGATTACAACGGTATGTGTATTTTTGCCCTAGGCAATAGTAGTTATTGGTTTCGAGTATCAGACTAGCGAAAATTTTGATGATTTCTCAACCATTCCTTAACTTCAAACTGCCATATCTCGCGAACGGATTGACGAACTCGAGAAATTCCTGCTGCATCTGAAAGCAGAATCGCGCCCGATTACAACGGTATGTGTATTTTTGCCCTAGGCAATAGTAGTTATTGGTTTCGAGTATCAGACTAGCGAAAATTTTGATGATTTCTCAACCATTCCTTAACTTCAAACTGCCATATCTCGCGAACGGATTGACGAACTCGAGAAGTTCCTCTTGCATCTGAAAGCAGAAACTCTCCCGATTACAACGGTGTGTGTACTTTTCCGCTAGGCCATTCCAGTTATTGGTTTCGAGTATCAGAATAGCGAAAATTTTGATGGTTTCTCAACGGTTCCTTAACTTCTAACTCCCATATCTCGCGACCGGATTGACGAACACGAGAAATTCCTGTTGCATCTGAAAGTAGAAACTCGCCCGATTACAATGGTGTGTGTACTTTTCTCCTAGGGCATTCCAGTTATTGGTTTCGAGTATCAAACTTGCGAAAATTTTGATGGTTTCTCAACCATTCCTTAACTTCAAACCCCCATATCTCGCGAACGGATTGACGCACTGTAGAAATTCCTGTTGCATCTGAAAGTAGAAACTCGCCCGATTACAACGATGTGTGTATTTTTCCCCTAGGCATTTGTAGTTATTGGTTTCGAGTATCAGATTTGCTAAAATTTTAATGGTTTCTCAACCATTCCTTAACGTTCAAACTCCCATATCTCGCGAACGGATTGACGAACTCGAGAAATTCCTGCTGCATCTGAATGTAGAAGCTCGCCCGATTACAACGGTATGTGTATTTTTGCCCTAGGCAATAGTAGTTATTGGTTTCGAGTATCAGACTTGCGAAAATTTTGATGGTTTCTCAACCATTCCTTAACCTCAAACTCCCATACCTCGCGAACGGATTACCAACTCGAGAAATTCCAGTTGCATCTGAAAGCATAATCTCGCCCGATTACAATGGTATGTGTATTTTTGCCCTAGGCCATAACAGTTATTGGTTTCGAGTATCAGACTTACTAAAATTTTGAAAGTTTCTCAACCATTCCTTAACTTCAAACTCCCATATCTCGCGAATGGATTGACGAACTCGAGAAGTTCCTCTTGCATCTGAAAGCAGAAACTCGCCCGATTTCAACGGTATGTGTATTTTTGCCCTAGGCCATTGTAGTTATTGGTTTCGAGTATCAGACCTGCGAAAATTTTGATGGTTTCTCAACCATTCCTTAACTTCAAACTCCCATATCTCGCAAACGGATTGACGAACTCGAGAAATTCCTGTTGCATCTGATAGCAGAAATTCGCCCGATTACTACTGTATGTGTATCTTTGCCCTAGGCCATTCCGGTTTTTCGTTTCTAGCATCAGAATTGCGAAAATTTTGATGGTTCCTCAACCATCTCTTAAATCCAAACTCCGATATTTCGCGTACGGATTGACGAATCCGAGAAATTTCTGTTGTATCTGAAAGCAGAAACTCGCCCGATTACAATGGTATTTGTATTTTTGCCCTAGGCCATAGTAGTTATTGGTTTCGAGTATCAGACTAGCGAAAATTTTGATGATTTCTCAACCATTCCTTAACTTCAAACTGCCATATCTCGCGAACGGATTGACGAACTCGAGAAGTTCCTCTTGCATCTGAAAGCAGAAACTCTCCCGATTACAACGGTGTGTGTACTTTTCCGCTAGGCCATTCCAGTTATTGGTTTCGAGTATCAGACTTGCGAAAATTTTGATGGTTTCTCAACCATTCCTTAACGTTCAAACGCCCATATCTCGCGAACGGATTGACGAACTCGAGAAATTCCTGTTGCATCTGAAAGTAGAAACTCGCCCGATGACAATGGTGTGTGTACTTTTCCCCTAGGCCATTCCAGTTATTCGTTTCTAGCATCAGAATTGCGAAAATTTTGATGGTTTCTCAACCATTCCTTAACTTCAAACTCACATATCTCGCGAACGGATTGACGAACTCTAGAAATTCCTGTTCCGTGTGAAAGTAGAAAATCGCCCGATTACAATGGTGTGTGTACTTTTCCCCTAGGCCATTCCAGTTATTCGCTTTTAGCATCAGAATTGCGAAAATTTTGATGGTTTCTCAACCATCTCTTAACTCCTAACTCCGATATTTCGCGAACGGATTGAGGAATTTGAAAAATTTCTGTTGCATCAGAAAGTAGAAACACTCCCGATTACAACGGTATGTGTATTTTTACCCTAGGCCATGCCAGTTATTGGTTTCGAGTATCAGACGTGCGAAAATTTTGATGGATTCTCAACCATTCCTTAACTTCAGACTCCCATATCTCGCGAACGGTTTGACGAACTCGAGAAACTCCTGTTGCATGTGAAAGTAGAAACTCGCCCGATTAGAATGGTGTGTGTATTTTTCCCCTAGGCCATTGTAGTTATTGGTTTCGAGTATCAGACTTACGAAATTTTTATGGTTTCTCAACCATTCCATAACTCCAAACTCCGATATTTCGCGAACGGATTGACGAATCCGAGAAATTTCTGTTGCACCTGAAAGTAGAAACTCTCCCGATTACAATGGGGTGTGTACTTTTCCCCTAGGCCATTCCTGTTATTGGTTTCGAGTATCAGTTCAGCCAAATATTTATGGTTTCTCAACCATTGCTTAAGTTCAAACTCCCATATCTCGTGAACGGATTGACGAACTCGAGAAATTCCTGTTGCATCTGAAAGTAGAAACTCGCCCGATTACAATGGGGTGTGTACTTTTCCCCTAGGCCATTCCTGTTATTGGTTTCGAGTATCAGAATTGCGAAAATTTTGATGGTTTCTCAACCATCTCTTAACTCCTAACTCCCATATCTCCCGAACGGATTGACGAATCCGAAAAATTCCTGTTGCATCTGAAAGCAGAAACTCGCCCGATTACAACGGTATGTGTTTTTTTTTGTCCTAGGCCATAGTAGTTATTGGTTTCGAGTATCAGAATTGCGAAAATTTTGATGGTTTCTCAACCATTCCTTAAATTCAAACTCCCATATCTCGCGAATGGATTGACGAACTCGAGAAGTTCCTCTTGCATCTGAAAGCAGAAACTCGCCCGATTTCAACGGTATGTGTATTTTTGCCCTAGGCCATTGTAGTTATTGGTTTCGAGTATCAGACTTGCGAAAATTTTGATGGTTTCTCAACCATTCCTTAACTTCAAACTCCCATATCTCGCAAACGGATTGACCAACTCGAGAAATTCCTGTTGCATCTGATAGCAGAAATTCGCACGATTACTACTGTATGTGTATATTTGCCCTAGGCCATTCCAGTTTTTCGTTTCTAGCATCAGAATTGCGAAAATTTTGATGGTTCCTCAACCATCTCTTAAATCCAAACTCCGATATTTCGCGTACGGATTGACGAATTCGAGAAATTTCTGTTGTATCTGAAAGCAGAAACTCGCCCGATTACAACGGTATGTGTTTTTTTTGTCCTAGTCCATAGTAGTTATTGGTTTCGAGTATCAGACTTGCGAAAATTTTGATGGTTTCTCAATCACTCCTTAACTTCAAACTCCCATATCTCGCGAACCGAGTGACGAACTCGCGAAATTCCTGTTGCATCTGAAAGCAGAAACCCGCCCGATTACAGAGGTATGTGTATTTTTGCCCTAGGCCATTCCAGTTATTCGTTTCTAGCATCAGAATTGCGAAAATTTTGATGGTTTCTCAAACATTCCTTAACTTCACACTCCCATATCTCGCGAACGGATTGACGAACTCGAGAAATTCCTGTTGCATCAGAAAGCAGAAGCTCGATCGATTACAACGGTATGTGTATTTTTGCCCTAGGCAATAGTAGTTATTGGTTTCGAGTATCAGACTTGCGAAAATTTTGATAGTTTCTCAACCATTCCTTAACTTCAAACTCCCATATCTCGCGAACGGATTACCAACTCGAGAAATTCCAGTTGCATCTGAAAGCATAATCTCGCCCGATTACAATGGTATGTGTATTTTTGCCCTAGGCCATAGCAGTTATTGGTTTCGAGTATCAGACTTGCGAAAATTTTGATTGAATCTCAACCATTCCTTAACTTCAAACTCCCATATCTCGCGAACGGATTGACGAACTCGAGAAATTCCTGTTGCATCTGAAAGTAGAAACTCGCCCGATTACAATGGGGTGTGTACTTTTCCCCTAGGCCATTCCTGTTATTGGTTTCGAGTATCAGTTCAGCCAAATATTTATGGTTTCTCAACCATTGCTTAAGTTCAAACTCCCATATCTCGTGAACGGATTGACGAACTCGAGAAATTCCTGTTGCATCTGAAAGTAGAAACTCGCCCGATTACAATGGGGTGTGTACTTTTCCCCTAGGCCATTCCTGTTATTGGTTTCGAGTATCAGTTCAGCCAAATATTTATGGTTTCTCAACCATTGCTTAAGTTCAGACTCCCATATCTCGCGAACGGGTTGACGAACTCGAGAAATTCCTGTTGCATCTGAAAGCAGAAACTCGCCCCATTACAAAGGTATGTGTATTTTTGCCCTGGGCCATAGTAGTTATTGGTCTCGAGTATCAGACTTGCGAAAATTTTGATTGAATCTCAACCATTGCTTAACTTCAAACTCCCATATCTCGCGAACGGATTGACGAAATCGAGAAATTCCTGTTGCATCTGAAAGTAGAATCTCGCCCGATTACAACGGTATGTGTATCTTTGCCCTAGGCAATAGTAGTTATTGGTTTCGAGTATCAGACTAGCGAAAATTTTGATGATTTCTCAACCATTCCTTAACTTCAAACTGCCATATCTCGCGAACGGATTGACGAACTCGAGAAGTTCCTCTTGCATCTGAAAGCAGAAACTCTCCCGATTACAACGGTGTGTGTACTTTTCCGCTAGGCCATTCCAGTTATTGGTTTCGAGTATCAGACTTGCGAAAATTTTGATGGTTTCTCAACCATTCCTTAACGTTCAAACGCCCATATCTCGCGAACGGATTGACGAACTCGAGAAATTCCTGTTGCATCTGAAAGTAGAAACTCGCCCGATGACAATGGTGTGTGTACTTTTCCCCTAGGCCATTCCAGTTATTCGTTTCTAGCATCAGAATTGCGAAAATTTTGATGGTTTCTCAACCATTCCTTAACTTCAAACTCCCATATCTCGCGAACGGATTGACGAACTCTAGAAATTCCGGTTGCATCTGAAAGTAGATACTCGCCCGATTACAACGATATTTGTACTTTTCCCGTGGACCATTGTAGTTATTGGTTTCGAGTATCAGACTTGCGAAAATTTTGATAGTTCCTCAACCATCTCTTAACTTCAAACTCCCATATCTCGCGAACGCATTGACGAACTCGAGAAATTCCTGTTCCGTGTGAAAGTAGAAAATCGCCCGATTACAATGGTGTGTGTACTTTTCCCCTAGGCCATTCCAGTTATTCGCTTTTAGCATCAGAATTGCGAAAATTTTGATGGTTTCTCAACCATCTCTTAACTCCTAACTCCGATATTTCGCGAACGGATTGAGGAATTTGAAAAATTTCTGTTGCATCAGAAAGTAGAAACACTCCCGATTACAACGGTATGTGTATTTTTACCCTAGGCCATGCCAGTTATTGGTTTCGAGTATCAGACGTGCGAAAATTTTGATGGATTCTCAACCATTCCTTAACTTCAGACTCCCATATCTCGCGAACGGTTTGACGAACTCGAGAAACTCCTGTTGCATGTGAAAGTAGAAACTCGCCCGATTAGAATGGTGTGTGTATTTTTCCCCTAGGCCATTGTAGTTATTGGTTTCGAGTATCAGACTTACGAAATTTTTATGGTTTCTCAACCATTCCATAACTCCAAACTCCGATATTTCGCGAACGGATTGACGAATCCGAGAAATTTCTGTTGCACCTGAAAGTAGAAACTCTCCCGATTACAACAGTATGTGTATTTTTCCCCTAGGCCTTTGTAGTTATTTGTTTCGAGTATCAGACCAGCGAAAATTTTGATGGTTTCTCAACCATTCCTTAAATTCAGACTCCAATACCTCGCGAACGGATTGACGAACTCGAGAAATTCCTGTTGCATCTGAAAGCAGAAACTCGCCCCATTACAACGGTATGTGTATTTTTGCCCTGGGCGATAGTAGTTATTGGTTTCGAGCATCAGACTTGCGAATATTTTGATGGTTCTCAACCATTCCTTAACTCCAAACTCCCATATCTCGCGAACCGATTGACGAACTCGAGAAATTCCTGTTGCACCTGAAAGTAGAAACTCGCCCGAATACAATGGAGTGTGTACTTCTCCCATAGGCCATTCCAGTTATTCGTTTCCAGCATCAGAATTGCGAAAATTTTGATGGTTTCTCAACCATCTCTTAACTCCTAACTCCCATATCTCCCGAACGGATTGACGAATCCGAAAAATTCCTGTTGCATCTGAAAGTAGAAACTCGCCCGATTCCAATGGTGTGTGTACTGTTCCCCTCATTCCATTTATTGGTTTCGAGTCACAGACTTGCGAAAATTTTGATGGTTTCTCAACCATTGCTTAACTTCAGACTCCCATATCTCGCGAACGGGTTGACGAACTCGAGAAATTCCTGTTGCATCTGAAAGCAGAAACTCGCCCCATTACAAAGGTGTGTGTATTTTTGCCCTGGGCCATAGTAGTTATTGGTCTCGAGTATCAGACTTGCGAAAATTTTGATTGAATCTCAACCATTCCTTAACTTCAAACTCCCATATCTCGCGAACGGATTGACGAAATCGAGAAATTCCTGTTGCATCTGAAAGTAGAAACTCGCCCGATTACAACGGTATGTGTTTTTTTTGTCCTAGGCCATAGTAGTTATTGGTTTCGAGTATCAGAATTGCGAAAATTTTGATGGTTTCTCAACCATTCCTTAAATTCAAACTCCCATATCTCGCGAATGGATTGACGAACTCGAGAAGTTCCTCTTGCATCTGAAAGCAGAAACTCGCCCGATTTCAACGGTATGTGTATTTCTGCCCTAAGCCATTGTAGTTATTGGTTTCGAGTATCAGACTTGCGAAAATTTTGATGGTTTCTCAACCATTCCTTAACTTCAAACTCCCATATCTCGCAAACGGATTGACCAACTCGAGAAATTCCTGTTGCATCTGATAGCAGAAATTCGCACGATTACTACTGTATGTGTATATTTGCCCTAGGCCATTCCAGTTTTTCGTTTCTAGCATCAGAATTGCGAAAATTTTGATGGTTCCTCAACCATCTCTTAAATCCAAACTCCGATATTTCGCGTACGGATTGACGAATTCGAGAAATTTCTGCTGTATCTGAAAGCAGAAACTCGCCCGATTACAACGGTATGTGTTTTTTTTGTCCTAGTCCATAGTAGTTATTGGTTTCGAGTATCAGACTTGCGAAAATTTTGATGGTTTCTCAATCACTCCTTAACTTCAAACTCCCATATCTCGCGAACCGAGTGACGAACTCGCGAAATTCCTGTTGCATCTGAAAGTAGAAACTCGCCCGATTACAGAGGTATGTGTATTTTTGCCCTAGGCCATTCCAGTTATTCGTTTCTAGCATCAGAATTACGAAAATTTTGATGGTTTCTCAAACATTCCTTAACTTCACACTCCCATATCTCGCGAACGGATTGACGAACTCGAGAAATTCCTGTTGCATCAGAAAGCAGAAGCTCGATCGATTACAACGGTATGTGTATTTTTGCCCTAGGCAATAGTAGTTATTGGTTTCGAGTATCAGACTTGCGAAAATTTTGATAGTTTCTCAACCATTCCTTAACTTCAAACTCCCATATCTCGCGAACGGATTACCAACTCGAGAAATTCCAGTTGCATCTGAAAGCATAATCTCGCCCGATTACAATGGTATGTGTATTTTTGCCCTAGGCCATAGCAGTTATTGGTTTCGAGTATCAGACTTGCGAAAATTTTGATTGAATCTCAACCATTCCTTAACTTCAAACTCCCATATCTTGCGAACGGATTGACGAACTCGAGAAATTCCTGTTGCATCTGAAAGTAGAAACTCGCCCGATTACAATGGGGTGTGTACTTTTCCCCTAGGCCATTCCTGTTATTGGTTTCGAGTATCAGTTCAGCCAAATATTTATGGTTTCTCAACCATTGCTTAAGTTCAAACTCCCATATCTCGTGAACGGATTGACGAACTCGAGAAATTCCTGTTGCATCTGAAAGTAGAAACTCGCCCGATTACAATGGGGTGTGTACTATTCCCCTAGGCCATTCCTGTTATTGGTTTCGAGTATCAGTTCAGCCAAATATTTATGGTTTCTCAACCATTGCTTAAGTTCAGGCTCCCATATCTCGCGAACGGGTTGACGAACTCGAGAAATTCCTGTTGCATCTGAAAGCAGAAACTCGCCCCATTACAAAGGTATGTGTATTTTTGCCCTGGGCCATAGTAGTTATTGGTCTCGAGTATCAGACTTGCGAAAATTTTGATTGAATCTCAACCATTCCTTAACTTCAAACTCCCATATCTCGCGAACGGATTGACGAAATCGAGAAATTCCTGTTGCATCTGAAAGTAGAATCTCGCCCGATTACAACGGTATGTGTATCTTTGCCCTAGGCAATAGTAGTTATTGGTTTCGAGTATCAGACTAGCGAAAATTTTGATGATTTCTCAACCATTCCTTAACTTCAAACTGCCATATCTCGCGAACGGATTGACGAACTCGAGAAGTTCCTCTTGCATCTGAAAGCAGAAACTCTCCCGATTACAACGGTGTGTGTACTTTTCCGCTAGGCCATTCCAGTTATTGGTTTCGAGTATCAGACTTGCGAAAATTTTGATGGTTTCTCAACCATTCCTTAACGTTCAAACGCCCATATCTCGCGAACGGATTGACGAACTCGAGAAATTCCTGTTGCATCTGAAAGTAGAAACTCGCCCGATGACAATGGTGTGTGTACTTTTCCCCTAGGCCATTCCAGTTATTCGTTTCTAGCATCAGAATTGCGAAAATTTTGATGGTTTCTCAACCATTCCTTAACTTCAAACTCCCATATCTCGCGAACGGATTGACGAACTCTAGAAATTCCGGTTGCATCTGAAAGTAGATACTCGCCCGATTACAACGATATTTGTACTTTTCCCGTGGACCATTGTAGTTATTGGTTTCGAGTATCAGACTTGCGAAAATTTTGATAGTTCCTCAACCATCTCTTAACTTCAAACTCCCATATCTCGCGAACGCATTGACGAACTCGAGAAATTCCTGTTCCGTGTGAAAGTAGAAAATCGCCCGATTACAATCGTGTGTGTACTTTTCCCCTAGGCCATTCCAGTTATTCGCTTTTAGCATCAGAATTGCGAAAGTTTTGATGGTTTCTCAACCATCTCTTAACTCCTAACTCCGATATTTCGCGAACGGATTGAGGAATTTGAAAAATTTCTGTTGCATCAGAAAGTAGAAACACTCCCGATTACAACGGTATGTGTATTTTTACCCTAGGCCATGCCAGTTATTGGTTTCGAGTATCAGACGTGCGAAAATTTTGATGGATTCTCAACCATTCCTTAACTTCAGACTCCCATATCTCGCGAACGGTTTGACGAACTCGAGAAACTCCTGTTGCATGTGAAAGTAGAAACTCGCCCGATTAGAATGGTGTGTGTATTTTTCCCCTAGGCCATTGTAGTTATTGGATTCGAGTATCAGACTTACGAAATTTTTATGGTTTCTCAACCATTCCATAACTCCAAACTCCGATATTTCGCGAACGGATTGACGAATCCGAGAAATTTCTGTTGCACCTGAAAGTAGAAACTCTCCCGATTACAACAGTATGTGTATTTTTCCCCTAGGCCTTTGTAGTTATTTGTTTCGAGTATCAGACCAGCGAAAATTTTGATTGTTTCTCAACCATTCCTTAAATTCAGACTCCAATACCTCGCGAACGGATTGACGAACTCGAGAAATTCCTGTTGCATCTGAAAGCAGAAACTCGCCCCATTACAACGGTATGTGTATTTTTGCCCTGGGCGATAGTAGTTATTGGTTTCGAGCATCAGACTTGCGAATATTTTGATGGTTCTCAACCATTCCTTAACTCCAAACTCCCATATCTCGCGAACCGATTGACGAACTCGAGAAATTCCTGTTGCACCTGAAAGTAGAAACTCGCCCGAATACAATGGAGTGTGTACTTCTCCCATAGGCCATTCCAGTTATTCGTTTCCAGCATCAGAATTGCGAAAATTTTGATGGTTTCTCAACCATCTCTTAACTCCTAACTCCCATATCTCCCGAACGGATTGACGAATCCGAAAAATTCCTGTTGCATCTGAAAGTAGAAACTCGCCCGATTCCAATGGTGTGTGTACTGTTCCCCTCATTCCATTTATTGGTTTCGAGTCACAGACTTGCGAAAATTTTGATGGTTTCTCAACCATTGCTTAACTTCAGACTCCCATATCTCGCGAACGGGTTGACGAACTCGAGAAATTCCTGTTGCATCTGAAAGCAGAAACTCGCCCCATTACAAAGGTGTGTGTATTTTTGCCCTGGGCCATAGTAGTTATTGGTCTCGAGTATCAGACTTGCGAAAATTTTGATTGAATCTCAACCATTCCTTAACTTCAAACTCCCATATCTCGCGAACGGATTGACGAACTCGAGAAATTCCTGTTGCATCTGAAAGTAGAAACTCGCCCGATTACAATGGGGTGTGTACTTTTCCCCTAGGCCATTCCTGTTATTGGTTTCGAGTACCAGTTCAGCCAAATATTTATGGTTTCTCAACCATTGCTTAAGTTCAAACTCCCATATCTCGTGAACGGATTGACGAACTCGAGAAATTCCTGTTGCATCTGAAAGTAGAAACTCGCCCGATTACAATGGGGTGTGTACTTTTCCCCTAGGCCATTCCTGTTATTGGTTTCGAGTATCAGTTCAGCCAAATATTTATGGTTTCTCAACCATTGCTTAAGTTCAAACTCCCATATCTCGTGAACGGATTGACGAACTCGAGAAATTCCTGTTGCATCTGAAGGTAGAAGCTCGCCCGATTACAACGGTATGTGTATTTTTGACCTAGGCATTAGTAGTTATTGGTTTCGAGTATCAGACTTACTAAAATTTTGATGGTTTCCCAACCATCTCTTAAATCCAAACTCCGATATTTCGCGAACGGATTGACGAACTCGAGAAATTCCTGTTGCATCTGAAAGTAGAAACTCGCCCCATTACAACGGTGTGTGTACTTTTCCCCTAGGCCATTCCAGTTATTCGTTTCTAACATCAGAATTGCACAAATTTTGATGGTTTCTCAACCATTCCTTAACTTCAAACTCCTATATCTCGCGAACGGATTGACGAACTCGAGAAATTCCTGTTGCATCTGAAAGTAGAAACTCGCCCAATTACAACGGTGTGTGTATTTTTGCCCTAGGCAATAGTAGTTATTGGTTTCGAGTGTCAGACTTGCGAAAATTTTGAAGATTTCTCAACCATTCCTTAACTTCAAACTCCCATATCTCGCAAACGGATTGACGAATCCGAGAAATTCCTGTTGCATCTGAAAGCAGAAATTTGCGCGATTACTACTGTATGTGTATCTTTGCCCTAGGCCATTCCAGTTTTTCATTTCTAGCATCAGAATTGCGAAAATTTTGATGGTTCCTCGACCATCTCTTAAATCCAAACTCCGATATTTCGCTTACGGATTGACGAATCCGAGAAATTTCTGTTGCATCTGAAAGCAGAAACACGCCCGATTACAACGGTATGTGTTTTTTTTTGTCCTAGGCCATAGTAGTTATTCGTTTCGAGTATCAGACTTGCGAAAATTTTGATGGTTTCTCAACCATTCCTTAAATTCAAACTCCCATATCTCGCGAATGGATTGACGAACTCGAGAAGTTCCTCTTGCATCTGAAAGCAGAAACTCGCCCGATTTCAACGGTATGTGTATTTTTGCCCTAGGCCATTGTAGTTATTGGTTTCGAGTATCAGACTTGCGAAAATTTTGATGGTTTCTCAACCATTCCTTAACTTCAAACTCCCATATCTCGCGAACCGAGTGACGAACTCGCGAAATTCCTATTGCATCTGAAAGTAGAAACTCGCCCGATTACAGAGGTATGTGTATTTTTGCCCTAGGCCATTCCAGTTATTCGTTTCTAGCATCAGAATTGCGAAAATTTTGATGGTTTCTCAAACATTCCTTAACTTCACACTCCCATATCTCGCGAACGGATTGACGACCTCGAGAAATTCCTGTTGCATCAGAAAGCAGAAGCTCGATCGATTACAACGGTATGTGTATTTTTGCCCTAGGCAATAGTAGTTATTGGTTTCGAGTATCAGACTTGCGAAAATTTTGATGGTTTCCCAACCGTCTCTTAAATCCAAACTCCGATATTTCGCGAACGGATTGACGAACTCGAGAAATTCCTGTTGCATCTGAAAGTAGAAACTCGCCCCATTACAATGGTGTGTGTACTTTTCCCCTAGGCCATTCCAGTTATTCGTTTCTAACATCAGAGTTGCACAAATTTTGATGGTTTCTCAACCATTCCTTAACTTCAAACTCCTATATCTCGCGAACGGATTGACGAACTCGAGAAATTCCTGTTGCATCTGAAAGTAGAAACTCGCCCAATTACAACGGTGTGTGTATTTTTGCCCTAGGCAATAGTAGTTATTGGTTTCGAGTGTCAGACTTGCGAAAATTTTGATGATTTCTCAACCATTCCTTAACTTCAAACTCCCATATCTCGCAAACGGATTGACGAATCCGAGAAATTCCTGTTGCATCTGAAAGCAGAAATTCGCCCGATTACAATGGTATGTGTATTTTTGCCCTAGGCCATAGCATTTATTGGTTTCGAGCGTCAGACTTGCGAAAATTTTGATGGTTTCTCAACCATTTCTTAACTTCAAACTCCCATATGTCGCGAACGGATTGACGAACTCGAGAAATTCCTCTTGCATCTGAGGGTAGAAGATCGCCCGATTACAACGGTATGTGTATTTTTGCCCTAGGTAATAGTAGTTATTGGTTTCGAGTATCAGACTTGCGAAAATTTTGATGATTTCTCAACCATTCCTTAACTTCAAACTCCCATATCTCGCGAACGGATTACCAACTCGAGAAATTCCAGTTGCATCTGAAAGCATAATCTCGCCCGATTACAATGGTATTTGTATTTTTGCCTTAGGCCATAGTAGTTATTGGTTTCGAGTATCAGTCTTGCGAAAATTTTGATGGTTTCTCTACCATTCCTTAACTTCAAACTCCCATATCTCGCGAACGGATTGACGAACTAGAGAAATTCCAGTTGCATCTGAAAGCAGAAACTCGCCCGATTACAGAGGTATGTGTACTTTTCCCCTAGGCCATTCCAGTTATTGGTGTCGAGTATCAGACCAGCGAAAATTTTGATGGTTTCTCAACCATTCCTTAACTTCAAACTCCCATATCTCGTGAACGGATTGACGAACTCGAGAAATTCCTTCTGCATCTGAAAGCAGAGTCTCGCCCGATTACAACGGTATGTGTATTTTTACCTTAGGCCATGCCAGTTATTGGTTTCGAGTATCAGACGCGCGAAAATTTTGATGGATTCTCAACCATTCCTTAACTTCAGACTCCCATATCTCGCGAACGGTTTGACGAACTCGAGAAACTCCTGTTGCATGTGAAAGCAGAAACTCGCCCGATTAGAATGGTGTGTGTATTTTTCCCCTAGGCCATTGTAGTTATTGGTTTCGAGTATCAGACTTACGAAATTTTTATGGTTTCTCAACCATTCCATAACTCCAAACTCCGATATTTCGCGAACGGATTGACGAATCCGAGAAATTTCTCTTGCACCTGAAAGTAGAAACTCTCACGATTACAGCAGTATGTGTATTTTTCCCCTAGGCCTTTGTAGTTATTTGTTTCGAGTATCAGACCAGCGAAAATTTTGATGGTTTCTCAACCATTCCTTAAATTCAGACTCCCATACCTCGCGAACGGATTGACGAACTCGAGAAATTCCTGTTGCATCTGAAAGCAGAAACTCGCGCCATTACAACGGTATGTGTATTTTTGCCCTGGGCGATAGTAGTTATTGGTTTCTAGCATCAGAATTGCGAAAATTTTGATGGTTTCTCAACCATCTCTTAACTCCTTACTCCCATATCTCGCGAACGGATTGACGAACTCGAGAAATTCCTGTTGCATCTGAAAGCAGAAACTCGCCCCATTACAACGGTGTGTTTACCTTTTCCTTAGGCCATTCCAGTTATTCGTTTCCAGCATCAGAATTGCGAAAATTTTGATGGTTTCTCAACCATCTCTTAACTCCTAACGCCCATATCTCGCGAACCGATTGACGAACTCGAGAAATTCCTGTTGCAACTGAAAGTAGAAACTCGCCCGACTTCAACGATATTTGTACTTTTCCCGTAGACCATTGTAGTTATTGGTTTCGAGTATCAGACTTGCGAAAATTTTGATAGTCTCTCAACCATTCCTTAACACCAAACTCCGATATTTCGCGAACGGATTGACGAATCGGAAAAATTTCTTTTGCATGTGAGAGTAGAAACTCTCCCGATTACAACGGTATGTGTATTTTTCGCCTAGGCCATAGTAGTTATTGGTTTCGAGTATCAGACTTACGAAATTTTTATGGTTTCTCAACCATTCCATAACTCCAAACTCCGATATTTCGCGAACGGATTGACGAATCCGAGAAATTCCTGTTGCACCTGAAAGTAGAAACTCTCCCGATTACAACAGTATGTGTATTTTTCCCCTAGGCCTTTGTAGTTATTGGTTTCGAGTATCAGACTTGCGAAAATTTTGATGATTTCTCAACCATTCCTTAACTTCAAACTCCCATATCTCGCGAACGGATTACCAACTCGAGAAATTCCAGTTGCATCTGAAAGCATAATCTCGCCCGATTACAATGGTATTTGTATTTTTGCCTTAGGCCATAGTAGTTATTGGTTTCGAGTATCAGTCTTGCGAAAATTTTGATGGTTTCTCTACCATTCCTTAACTTCAAACTCCCATATCTCGCGAACGGATTGACGAACTAGAGAAATTCCAGTTGCATCTGAAAGCAGAAACTCGCCCGATTACAGAGGTATGTGTACTTTTCCCCTAGGCCATTCCAGTTATTGGTGTCGAGTATCAGACCAGCGAAAATTTTGATGGTTTCTCAACCATTCCTTAACTTCAAACTCCCATATCTCGTGAACGGATTGACGAACTCGAGAAATTCCTTCTGCATCTGAAAGCAGAGTCTCGCCCGATTACAACGGTATGTGTATCTTTGCCCTAGGCAATAGTAGTTATTGGTTTCGAGTATCAGACTTGCGAAAATTTTGATGATTTCTCAACCATTCCTTAGCTTCAAACTGCCATATCTCGCGAACGGATTGACGAACTCGAGAAGTTCCTCTTGCATCTGAAAGCAGAAACTCGCCCGATTACAATGGTGCGTGTACTTTTCCCCGAGGCCATTCCAGTTATTCGCTTTTAGCATCAGAATTGCGAAAATTTTGATGGTTTCTCAACCATCTCTTAACTCCTAACTCCGATATTTCGCGAACGGATTGAGGAATTTGAAAAATTTCTGTTGCATCTGAAAGTAGAAACACTCCCGATTACAAAGGTATGTGTATTTTTACCTTAGGCCATGCCAGTTATTGGTTTCGAGTATCAGACGCGCGAAAATTTTGATGGATTCTCAACCATTCCTTAACTTCAGACTCCCATATCTCGCGAACGGTTTGACGAACTCGAGAAACTCCTGTTGCATGTGAAAGCAGAAACTCGCCCGATTAGAATGGTGTGTGTATTTTTCCCCTAGGCCATTGTAGTTATTGGTTTCGAGTATCAGACTTACGAAATTTTTATGGTTTCTCAACCATTCCATAACTCCAAACTCCGATATTTCGCGAACGGATTGACGAATCCGAGAAATTTCTCTTGCACCTGAAAGTAGAAACTCTCACGATTACAGCAGTATGTGTATTTTTCCCCTAGGCCTTTGTAGTTATTTGTTTCGAGTATCAGACCAGCGAAAATTTTGATGGTTTCTCAACCATTCCTTAAATTCAGACTCCCATACCTCGCGAACGGATTGACGAACTCGAGAAATTCCTGTTGCATCTGAAAGCAGAAACTCGCACCATTACAACGGTATGTGTATTTTTGCCCTGGGCGATAGTAGTTATTGGTTTCTAGCATCAGAATTGCGAAAATTTTGATGGTTTCTCAACCATCTCTTAACTCCTTACTCCCATATCTCGCGAACGGATTGACGAATCCGAAAAATTCCTGTTGCATCTGAAAGTAGAAACTCGCCCGATTCCAATGGTGTGTGTACTGTTCCCCTCATTCCATTTATTGGTTTCGAGTCACAGACATGCGAAAATTTTGATGGTTTCTCAAGCATTCCTTAACTTCAAACTCCCATATCTCGCGAACGGATTGACGAACTCGAGAAATTCCTGTTGCATCTGAAAGCAGAAACTCGCCCCATTACAACGGTGTGTTTACCTTTTCCTTAGGCCATTCCAGTTATTCGTTTCCAGCATCAGAATTGCGAAAATTTTGATGGTTTCTCAACCATCTCTTAACTCCTAACGCCCATATCTCGCGAACCGATTGACGAACTCGAGAAATTCCTGTTGCAACTGAAAGTAGAAACTCGCCCGACTTCAACGATATTTGTACTTTTCCCGTAGACCATTGTAGTTATTGGTTTCGAGTATCAGACTTGCGAAAATTTTGATAGTCTCTCAACCATTCCTTAACACCAAACTCCGATATTTCGCGAACGGATTGACGAATCGGAAAAATTTCTTTTGCATGTGAGAGTAGAAACTCTCCCGATTACAACGGTATGTGTATTTTTCGCCTAGGCCATAGTAGTTATTGGTTTCGAGTATCAGACTTACGAAATTTTTATGGTTTCTCAACCATTCCATAACTCCAAACTCCGATATTTCGCGAACGGATTGACGAATCCGAGAAATTCCTGTTGCACCTGAAAGTAGAAACTCTCCCGATTACAACAGTATGTGTATTTTTCCCCTAGGCCTTTGTAGTTATTGGTTTCGAGTATCAGACTTGCGAAAATTTTGATGGTTTCTCAACCATTCCTTAACTCCAAACTCCCATATCTCGCGAACCGATTGACGAACTCGAGAAATTCCTGTTGCATCTGATAGTAGAAACTCGCCCGATTACAATGGAGTGCGTACTTTTCCCCTAGGCCATTGCAGTTATTCGTTTCTAGCATCAGAATTGCGAAAATTTTGATGGTTTCTCAACCATCTCTTAACTCCTAACTCCCATATCTCCCGAACGGATTGACGAATCCGAAAAATTCCTGTTGCATCTGAAAGTAGAAACTCGCCCGATTCCAATGGTGTGTGTAGTGTTCCCCTCATTCCATTTATTGGTTTCGAGTCACAGACTTGCGAAAATTTTGATGGTTTCTGAACCATTCCTTAACTTCAAACTCCCATATCTCGCGAACGAATTGACGAACTCGAGAAATTCCTGTTGCATCTGAAAGCAGAAACTCGCCCTATTACAACGGTGTGTGTATATTTGCCCCGGGCCATAGTAGTTATTGGTTTCGATTATTAGACTTGCGAAAATTTTGATGGTTTCTGAACCATTCCTTAACTTCAAACTCCCATATATCGCGAACGGATCGACGAACTCGAAAAATTCATGTTGCATCTCAAAGTAGAAACTAGCCCGATTACACCGCTATGTGTATTTTTGCCCTAGGCCATTGCAGTTATTTTTTTCGAGTATCAGACTTGCGAAAATTTTGATGGTTTCTCAACCATTCCTTAACTTCAAACTCCCATATCTCGCGAACGGATCGACGAACTCGAGAAATTCATATTGCATCTGAAAGTAGAAACTCGCCAGATTACAGTGGTGTGTGTATTTTTACCCTAGGCCATTGTAGTTATTGGTTTCGAGTATCAGACTTTTGAAGATTTTCATGGTTTCTCAACCATTCCTTAATTTCAAACTCCCATATCTCGCGAACGGATTGACGAACTAGAGAAATTCCTGTTGCATCTGAAAGGAGAAACTCGCACGACTACAATGGTGTGTGTACTTTTCCCCTAGGCGATTCCAGTTATTGGTTTCGAGTATCAGACTTGCGAAAATTTTGATGGTTTCTCAACCACTCCTTAACTTCAAACTCCCATACCTCGCGAACGGATTGACGAACTCGAGAAATTCCTCTTGCATCTGAAAGTAGAAACTAGCCCGATTACAATGGTGTGTGTACTTTTCCCCTAGGCCATTCCTGTTATTGGTTTCGAGTATCAGACTTGCGAAAATTTTGATGGCTTCTCAACCATTCCTTAACTTCAAACTCCCATATATCGCGAACGGATCGACGAACTCGAAAAATTCATGTTGCATCTGAAGGTAGAAACTAGCCCGATTACAATGGTGTGTGTACTTTTCCCCTAGGCCATTCCTGTTATTGGTTTCGAGTGTCAGACTTGCGAAAATTTTGATGGTTTCTCAACCATTCCTTAACTTCAAACTCCCATATCTCGTGAACGGATCGACGAACTCGAGAAATTCATGTTGCACCTGAAAGGAGAAACTCGCCCGATTACAATGGTGTGTGTACTTTTCCCGTAGGCCGCTCCAGTTATTGGTTTCGAGTGTCAGACTCGTGAAAATTTTGATGGTTTCTCAACCATTCCTGAACTTCAAAATCCCATATCTCGCGAACGGATTAACGAACTCGAGAAGTTCCTGTTGTATCTGAAAGTAGAAACTCTCCCGATTACAACGCTATGTGTATTTTTGCCCTAGGCCATTGCAGTTATTTTTTTCGAGTATCAGACTTGCGAAAATTTTGATGGTTTCTCAACCATTCCTTAACTTCAAACTCCCATATCTCGCGAACGGATCGACGAACTCGAGAAATTCATATTGCATCTGAAAGTAGAAACTCGCCAGATTACAATGGTGTGTGTATTTTTACCCTAGGCCATTGTAGTTATTGGTTTCGAGTATCAGACTTTTGAAGATTTTGATGGTTTCTCAACCATTCCTTAATTTCAAACTCCCATATCTCGCGAACGGATTGACGAACTCGAGAAATTCCTGTTGCATCTGAAAGGAGAAACTCGCACGACTACAATGTTGTGTGTACTTTTCCCCTAGGCGATTCCAGTTATTGGTTTCGAGTATCAGACTTGCGAAAATTTTGATGGTTTCTCAACAACTCCTTAACTTCAAACTCCCATACCTCCCGAACGGATTGACGAACTCGAGAAATTCCTCTTGCATCTGAAAGTAGAAACTAGCCCGATTACAATGGTGTGGGTACTTTTCCCCTAGGCCGTTCCAGTTAATGGTTTCGAGTATCAGCCTTGCGAAAATTTTGATGGATTCTCAACCATCTCTTAACTCCAAACTCCGATATTTCGCGAACGGTTTGACGAATGCGAAAAATTTCCGTGCATCTGGAGGTACAAACTCTCCCGATTACAACGCTATGTGTATTTTTCCCCTAGGCCATTGCAGTTATTGGTTTCGAGTATCAGACTTGCGAAAATTTTGATGGTTTCTCAACCATTCCTTAACTTCAAACTCACATATCTCGCGAACGGATCGACTAACTCGAGAAATTTCTGTTGCATCTGAAAGTAGAAACTCGCACGATTAGAATGGTGTGTGTACTTTCCCCTAGGCCGGTCCAGTTATTGGTTTCGAATGTCAGACTTGTGAAAATTTTGATGGTTTCTCAACCATTCCTGAACTTCAAAATCCCATATCTCGCGAACGGATTAACGAACTCGAGAAGTTCCTGTTGCATCTGAAAGTAGAAACGCGCCCGATTACAATGGTGTGTGTACTTTTCCCCAAGGCCGCTCCAGTTAATCGTTTCGAGTATCAGACTTGCGAAAATTTTGATGGATTCTCAACCATCTGTTATCTCCAAACTCCAATATTTCGCGAACGGATTGACGAATCCGAAAAATTTTTGTTGCATCTGAAAGTCGAAAAGCGCCCGATTACAATGGTGTGTGTACTTTTCCCCTCGGCCGTTCCAGTTAATGGTTTCGGGTATCAGACTTGCTAAAATTTTGATGGATTCTCAACCATCTCTTATCTCCAAACACCGATATTTCGCGAACGGATTGAAGAATCCGAAAAATTTCTGTTGCGTCTGAAAGTAGAAACTATCCCGATTACAACGCTATGTGTATTTTTCCCCTAGGCCATTGCAGTTATTGGTTTCGAGTGTCAGACTTGCGAAAATTTTGATGGTTTCTCAACCATTCCTTAATTTCAAACTCCCATATCTCGCGAACGGATTGACGAACTCGAGAAATTCCTGTTGCATCTGAAAGGAGAAACTCGCACGACTACAATGGTGTGTTTACTTTTCCCTTAGGCCATTCCAGTTATTTGTTTCGAGAATCAGACTTGCGAAAATTTTGATGGTTTCTCAACCATTCCTTAACTTCAAACTCCCATATCTCGCGAACGGATCGACGAACTCAAGATGTTCCTGTTGCATCTGAAAGTAGAAACTCGCCCGATTACAATGGTGTGTGTTCTTTTCCCCTAGGCCATTCCAGTTATTGGTTTCGAGTATCAGAATTGCGAAAATTTTGATGGTTTCTCGACCATTCCTTAATTTCAAACCACCATATCTCGCGAACGGATTGACGAACTCGAGAAATTCCTGTTGCATCTGAAAGTAGAAACTCGCCCGATTACAACGGTGTGTGTGCTTTTCCCCTAGTCCATTCCAGTTATTCGTTTCTAGCATCAGAATTGCGTAAATTTTGATGGTTTCTCAAACGTCACTTAACTCCAAACTCCCATATCTCGCGAACGGATTGACGAACTCGAGGAATTCCTGTTGCATCTGAAAGTAGAAACTCGCCCGATTACAATGGTGTGTGTACTTTTCCCCTAGGCCATTGAAGTTATTGGTTTCGAGTATCAGACTTGCGAAAATTTTGATGGTTTCTCAACCATTCCTTATCTTCAAACTCCCATATCTCGCGAACGGATCGACGAACTCAAGATCTTCCTGTTGCATCTGAAAGTAGAAACTCGCCCGATTACAATGGAGTGTGTTCTTTTCCCCTAGGCCATTCCAGTTATTGGTTTCGAGTATCAGAATTGCGAAAATTTTGATGGTTTCTCGACCATTCCTTAATTTCAAACCACCATATCTCGCGAACGGATTGACGAACTCGAGAAATTCCTGTTGCATCTGAAAGCAGAAACTCGCCCGATTACAATCGTATGTGTATTTTTGCCCTAGGCCATAGTAGTTATTGGTTTCGAGTATCAGACTTGCGCAAATTTTGATGGTTTCCAACCATTCCTTAACTTCACACTCCCATATCTCGCGAACGGATTGACGATCTCGAGAAGTTCCTGTTGCATCTGAAAGCAGATACGCGCCCGATTACAACGGTCTGTGTATGTTTCCCCTAGGTCATTGTAGTTATTGGTTTCGAGTATCAGACATGCGAAAATTTTGATGGTTTCTCATCCATTCCTTAACTTCTAACTCCCATATCTCGCGAACGGATTGACGAACTCGAGAAATTCCTGTTGCATCTGAAAGTAGAAAATCGCCCGATTACAACGGTGTGTGTACTTTTCCACTGGGCCGTTCCAGTCATTGGTTTCGAGTATCAGACTTGCGAAAATTTTGATGTTTTCTCAACCATTCCGTAACTTCAAACTCTCATATCTCGCGAACGGATTGACGAAATCGAGATATTCCTGTTGCATCTGAAAGTAGAAACTCGCCCGATTACAATGGTGTGTGTACTTTTCCCTTAGGCCATTCCAGTTATTGGATTCGAGAATCAGACTTGCGAAAATTTTGATGGTTTCACAACCATTCCTTAACTTCAAACTCCCACATCTCGCGAACGGGTTGACGAACTGGAGAAATTTCTGTTGCATCTGAAAGTAGAAACTCGCCCGACTACAACGGTGTGTGTCCTTTTCCCGTAGTCCATTCCAGTTATTCGTTTCTAGCATCAGAATTGCGAAAATTTTGATGGTTTCTCAAACGTATCTTAACTCCAAACTCCCATATCTCGCGAACGGATTGACGAACTCGAGAAATTCCTGTTGCATCTGAAAGTAGAAAGTCGCCCGATTACAACGGTGTGTGTACTTTTCCCCTGGGCCGTTCCAGTCATTGGTTTCGAGTATCAGACTTGCGAAAATTTTGATGTTTTCTCAACCATTCCGTAACTTCAAACTCCCATATCTCGCGAACGGATTGATGAACTCGAGATATTCCTGTTGCATCTGAAAGTAGAATCTCGCCCGATTACAATGGTGTATGTACTTTTCCCTTAGGCCATTCCAGTTATTGGATTCGAGAATCAGACTTGCGAAAATTTTGATGGTTTCTCAACCATTCCTTAGCTTCAAACTCCCACATCTCGCGAACGGGTTGACGAACTGGAGAAATTTCTGTTGCATCTGAAAGAAGAAACTCGCCCGACTACAACGGTGTGTGTCCTTCTCCCCTAGGCCATTCCAGTTATTGGTTTCGAGTATCAGAATTGCGAAAATTTTGATGGTTTCTCGACCATTCCTTAATTTCAAACCACCATATCACGCGAACGGATTGACGAACTCGAGAAATTCCTGTTGCATCTGAAAGTAGAAACTCGTCCGATTACAATGGTATGTGTATTTTTGCCCTAGGCCATAGTAGTTATTGGTTTCGAGTATCAGACTTGCGAAAATTTTGATGGTTTCTCAACCATTCCTTAACTTCACACTCCCGTATCTCGCGAACGGATTGACGATCTCGAGAAGTTCCTGTTGCATCTGAAAGCAGATACTCGCCCGATTACAACGTTCTGTGTATTTTTCCCCTAGGTCATTGTAGTTATTGGTTTCGAGTATCAGACTTGCGAAAATTTTGATGGTTTCTCAACCATTCCGTAACTTCAAACTCCCATATCTCGCGAACGGATTGACGAACTCGAGATGTTCCTGTTGCATCTGAAAGTAGAAACTCGCCCGATTACAATGGTGTGTGTACTTTTCCCTTAGGCCATTCCAGTTATTGGTTTCGAGAATCAGCCTTGCGGAAATTTTGATGATTTCTCAACCATTCCTTAACTTCAAACTCCCACATCTCGCGAACGGGTTGACGAACTGGAGAAATTTCTGTTGCCTCTGAATGTAGAAATTCGCCCGATTACTACTGTATGTGTATCTTTGCCCTAGGCCATTCCAGTTTTTCGTTTCTAGCATCAGAATTGCGAAAATTTTGATGGTTCCTCAACCATCTCTTAAATCCAAAGTCCGATATTTCGCGTACGGATTGACGAATCCGAGAAATTTCTGTTGTATCTGAAAGCAGAAACTCGCCCGATTACAACGGTATGTGTTTTTTTTGTCCTAGTCCATAGTAGTTATTGGTTTCGAGTATCAGACTTGCGAAAATTTTGATGGTTTCTCAACCATTCCTTAACTTCAAACCCCCATATCTCGCGAACGGATTGACGAACTTGAGATATTCCTGTTTCATCTGAAAGTTGAAGCTCGCCCGATTGCAATGGTGTGTGTACTTTTCCCCTGGGCCATTCCACTTATTGGTTTCGAATATCAGACTTGCGGGAGTTTTCATGGTTTCTCAACCATTCCTTAACTTCAAACTACCATATCTCGCGAACGGATTGACGATCTCGAGAAGTTCCTGTTGCATCTGAAAGCAGATACGCGCCCGATTACAACGGTCTGTGTATGTTTCCCCTAGGTCATTGTAGTTATTGGTTTCGAGTATCAGACATGCGAAAATTTTGATGGTTTCTCATCCATTCCTTAACTTCTAACTCCCATATCTCGCGAACGGATTGACGAACTCGAGAAATTCCTGTTGCATCTGAAAGTAGAAAATCGCCCGATTACAACGGTGTGTGTACTTTTCCACTGGGCCGTTCCAGTCATTGGTTTCGAGTATCAGACTTGCGAAAATTTTGATGTTTTCTCAACCATTCCGTAACTTCAAACTCTCATATCTCGCGAACGGATTGACGAAATCGAGATATTCCTGTTGCATCTGAAAGTAGAAACTCGCCCGATTACAATGGTGTGTGTACTTTTCCCTTAGGCCATTCCAGTTATTGGATTCGAGAATCAGACTTGCGAAAATTTTGATGGTTTCACAACCATTCCTTAACTTCAAACTCCCACATCTCGCGAACGGGTTGACGAACTGGAGAAATTTCTGTTGCATCTGAAAGTAGAAACTCGCCCGACTACAACGGTGTGTGTCCTTTTCCCGTAGTCCATTCCAGTTATTCGTTTCTAGCATCAGAATTGCGAAAATTTTGATGGTTTCTCAAACGTATCTTAACTCCAAACTCCCATATCTCGCGAACGGATTGACGAACTCGAGAAATTCCTGTTGCATCTGAAAGTAGAAAGTCGCCCGATTACAACGGTGTGTGTACTTTTCCCCTGGGCCGTTCCAGTCATTGGTTTCGAGTATCAGACTTGCGAAAATTTTGATGTTTTCTCAACCATTCCGTAACTTCAAACTCCCATATCTCGCGAACGGATTGATGAACTCGAGATATTCCTGTTGCATCTGAAAGTAGAAACTCGCCCGATTACAATGGTGTGTGTACTTTTCCCTTAGGCCATTCCAGTTATTGGATTCGAGAATCAGACTTGCGAAAATTTTGATGGTTTCTCAACCATTCCTTAGCTTCAAACTCCCACATCTCGCGAACGGGTTGACGAACTGGAGAAATTTCTGTTGCATCTGAAAGAAGAAACTCGCCCGACTACAACGGTGTGTGTCCTTCTCCCCTAGGCCATTCCAGTTATTGGTTTCGAGTATCAGAATTGCGAAAATTTTGATGGTTTCTCGACCATTCCTTAATTTCAAACCACCATATCACGCGAACGGATTGACGAACTCGAGAAATTCCTGTTGCATCTGAAAGTAGAAACTCGTCCGATTACAATGGTATGTGTATTTTTGCCCTAGGCCATAGTAGTTATTGGTTTCGAGTATCAGACTTGCGAAAATTTTGATGGTTTCTCAACCATTCCTTAACTTCACACTCCCGTATCTCGCGAACGGATTGACGATCTCGAGAAGTTCCTGTTGCATCTGAAAGCAGATACTCGCCCGATTACAACGTTCTGTGTATTTTTCCCCTAGGTCATTGTAGTTATTGGTTTCGAGTATCAGACTTGCGAAAATTTTGATGGTTTCTCAACCATTCCGTAACTTCAAACTCCCATATCTCGCGAACGGATTGACGAACTCGAGATGTTCCTGTTGCATCTGAAAGTAGAAACTCGCCCGATTACAATGGTGTGTGAACTTTTCCCTTAGGCCATTCCAGTTATTGGTTTCGAGAATCAGACTTGCGGAAATTTTGATGGTTTCTCAACCATTCCTTAACTTCAAACCCCCATATCTCGCGAACGGATTGACGAACTTGAGATATTCCTGTTTCATCTGAAAGTTGAAGCTCGCCCGATTGCAATGGTGTGTGTACTTTTCCCCTGGGCCATTCCACTTATTGGTTTCGAATATCAGACTTGCGGGAGTTTTCATGGTTTCTCAACCATTCCTTATCTTCAAACTACCATATCTCGCGAACGGATTGACGAACTCGAGATATTCCTGTTGCATCGGAAAGTAGAAACTCGCCCGATTACAATGGTGTGTGTACTTTTCCCTTAGGCCATTCCAGTTATTGGTTTCGAGAATCAGACTTGCGGAAATTTTGATGATTTCTCAACCATTCCTTAACTTCAAACTCCCACATCTCGCGAACGGGTTGACGAACTGGAGAAATTTCTGTTGCATCTGAATGTAGAAATTCGCCCGATTACTACTGTATGTGTATCTTTGCCCTAGGCCATTCCAGTTTTTCGTTTCTAGCATCAGAATTGCGAAAATTTTGATGGTTCCTCAACCATCTCTTAAATCCAAACTCCGATATTTCGCGTACGGATTGACGAATCCGAGAAATTTCTGTTGTATCTGAAAGCAGAAACTCGCCCGATTACAACGGTATGTGTTTTTTTTGTCCTAGTCCATAGTAGTTATTGGTTTCGAGTATCAGACTTGCGAAAATTTTGATGGTTTCTCATCCATTCCTTAACTTCTAACTCCCATATCTCGCGAACGGATTGACGAACTCGAGATATTCCTGTTGCATCTGAAAGTAGAAACTCGCCCGATTACAACGGTGTGTGTGCTTTTCCCCTAGTCCATTCCAGTTATTCGTTTCTAGCATCAGAATTGCGTAAATTTTGATGGTTTCTCAAACGTCACTTAACTCCAAACTCCCATATCTCGCGAACGGATTGACGAACTCGAGGAATTCCTGTTGCATCTGAAAGTAGAAACTCGCCCGATTACAATGGTGTGTGTACTTTTCCCCTAGGCCATTGTAGTTATTGGTTTCGAGTATCAGACTTGCGAAAATTTTGATGGTTTCTCAACCATTCCTTAACTTCAAACCCCCATATCTCGCGAACGGATTGACGAACTTGGGATATTCCTGTTTCATCTGAAAGTAGAAGCTCGCCCGATTGCAATGGTGTGAGTACTTTTCCCCTGGGCCATTCCACTTATTGGTTTCGAGTATCAGACTTGCGAGAGTTTTCATGGTTTCTCAACCATTCCTTAACTTCAAACTACCATATCTCGCGAACGGATTGACGAACTCGAGATATTCCTGTTGCATCGGAAAGTAGAAACTCGCCCGATTACAATGGTGTGTGTACTTTTCCCTTAGGCCATTCCAGTTATTGGTTTCGAGAATCAGACTTGCGGAAATTTTGATGGTTTCTCAACCATTCCTTAACTTCAAACCCCCATATCTCGCGAACGGATTGACGAACTTGGGATATTCCTGTTTCATCTGAAAGTAGAAGCTCGCCCGATTGCAATGGTGTGAGTACTTTTCCCCTGGGCCATTCCACTTATTGGTTTCGAGTATCAGACTTGCGAGAGTTTTCATGGTTTCTCAACCATTCCTTAACTTCAAACTACCATATCTCGCGAACGGATTGACGAACTCGAGATATTCCTGTTTCATCTGAAAGTAGAAGCTCGCCAGATTGCAATGGTGTGTGTTCTTTTCCCCTAGGCCATTCCAGTTATTGGTTTCGAGTATCAGAATAGCGAAAATTTTGATGGTTTCTCAACCGTTCCTTAACTTCTAACTCCCATATCTCGCGACCGGATCGACGAACTCGAGAAATTCCTGTTGCATCTGAAAGTAGAAACTCGCCCGATTACAATGGTGTGTGTACTTTTCTCCTAGGGCATTCCAGTTATTGGTTTCGAGTATCAAACTTGCGAAAATTTTGATGGTTTCTCACCCATTCCTTAACTTCAAACTCCCATATCTCGCGAACGGATTGACGAACTCGAGAAGTTCCTGGTGCATCTGAAAGCAGATACTCGCCTGATTACAATGGTATGTGTACTTTTCCCCTAACCCATTGTAGTTATTTGTTTTCGAGTATCAGACTTGCAAAAATTTTGATGGTTTCTCAACCATTCCTTAACTTCAAACCCCCATATCTCGCGAACGGATTGAAGAACTCGAGATATTCCTGTTTCATCTGAAAGTAGAAGCTCGCCAGATTACAATGGTGTGTGCACTTTTCCCCTAGGCCATTCCAGTTATTGGTTTCGAGTATCAAACTTGCGAAAATTTTGATGGTTTCTCAACCATTCCTTAACTTCAAACTCCCATATCTCGCGAACGGATTGACGAACTCGAGAAGTTCCTGGTGCATCTGAAAGCAGATACTCGCCCATTTACAACGGTATGTGTATTTTTCCCCTAGGTCATTGTAGTTATTGGTTTCGAGTATCAGACTTGCGAAAATTTTGATGGTTTCTCATCCATTCCTTAACTTCTAACTCCCATATCTCGCGAACGGATTGACGAACTCGAGAAATTCCTGTTGCATCTGAAAGTAGAAACTCGCCCGATTACAATGGTGTGTGTGCTTTTCTCCTAGGCCATTCCAGTTATTGGTTTCGAGTATCAAACTTGCGAAAATTTTGATGGTTTCTCAACCATTCCTTAACGTCTAACTCCCATATCTCGCGAACGGATTGGCGAACTCGAGAAATTCCTGCTGCATCTGAAAGTAGAAACTCGCCCGATTACAATGGTAAGTGTATTTTTGCCCTAGGCCATAGTAGTTATTGGTTTCGAGTATCAGACTTGCGAAAATTTTGATGGTTTCTCAACCATTCCTTAACTTCAAACCCCCATATCTCGCGAACGGATTGACGAACTCGAGATATTCCTGTTTCATCTGAAAGTAGATGCTCGCCCGATTGCAATGGTGTGTGTACTTTTCCCCTGGGCCATTCCAGTGATTGGTTTCGAGTATCAGACTTGCGAGAGTTTTCATGGTTTCTCAACCATTCCTTAACTTCAAACTACCATATCTCGCGAACGGATTGACGAACTCGAGATTTTAACTGTTGCATCTGAAAGCAGAAACTCGCCCGATTACAACGGTCTGTGTCTTTTTCCCCTAGATCATTGTAGTTATTGGTTTCGAGTATCAGACTTGCGAAAACTGTGATGGTTTCTCAACCATTCCTTAACTTCAAACTCCCATATCTCGCGAACGGATTGACGAACTCGAGATATTCCTGTTTCATCTGAAAGTAGAAGCTCGCCCGATTGCAATGGTGTGTGTACTTTTCCCCTAGGTCATTGTAGTTATTGGTTTCGAGTATCAGACTTGCGAGAGTTTCCATGGTTTCTCAACCATTCCTTAACTTCAAACTACCATATCTCGCTAACGGATTGACGAACTTGAGATTTTAACTGTTGCATCTGAAAGCAGAAACTCGCCCGATTACAACGGTATGTGTATTTTTGCCCTAGGCCATAGTAGTTATTGGTTTCGAGTGTCAGACTTGCGAAAATTTTGATGGTTTCACAACCATTCCTTAATTTCAAACTCCCATATCCCGCAAATGGACTGACGAACTCGAGAAGTTCCTGTTGCATCTGAAAGTAGAAACTCGCCCGATTACAATGGTTTGTGTACTTTTCCCCTGGGCCATTCCAGTCATTGGTTTCGAGTATCAGACTTTAGAAAATTTTGATGTTTTCTCAACCATTCCGTAACTTCACACTCCCGTATCTCGCGAACGGATTGACGAACTCGAGAAGCTCCTGTTGCATCTGAAAGCAGAAACTCGCCCGATCACAACGGTATGTGTATTTTTGCCCTAGGCAATAGTAGTTATTGGTTTCGAGTATCAGACTTGCGAATATTTTGATGGTTTCTCAACCATTCCATAAGTTCAAACTCCCATATCTCGCGAACGGATTGGCGATCTCGAGAAATTCCTGTTGCATCTGGAAGCAGAAACCCGCCCGATTACAATGGTATGTGTATTTTTGCCCTAGGCCATAGTAGTTATTGGTTTCGAGTGTCAGACTTGCGAAAATTTTGATGGTTCCTCAACCATTCCTTAACTTCAAACTCCCATATCGCGCGAACGGATTGACGAACTGTAGAAATTCCTGTTGCATCTGAAAGCAGAAACTCGGCCGATTACAACGGTGTGTGTACTTTTCCCCTAGGCCATTCCAGGTGTTGGTTTCGAGTATCAGACTTGCGAAAATTTTGATGGTTTCTCAACCGTCTCTTAACTCCAAACTCCCATACATCGCGAATGGATTGACGAACTCGAGAAATTCCTGTTGCATCTGAAAGCAGATACTCGCCCGATTACAACGGTCTGTGTATTTTTCCCCTAGGTCGTTGTAGTTATTGGTTTCGAGTATCAGACTTGCGAAAATTTTGATGGTTTCTCATCCATTCCTTAACTTCTAACTCCCATATCTCGCGAACGGATTGACGAACTCGAGAAATTCCTGTTGCATCTGAAAGTAGAAACTCGCCCGATTACAATGGTGTGTGTACTTTTCCCCTGGGCCATTCCAGTCATTGGTTTCGAGTATCAGACTTGCGAAAATTTAGATGTTTTCTCAACCATTCCGTAACTTCAAACTCCCATATCTCGCGAACGGATTTACGAACTGTAGAAATTCCTGTTGCATCTGAAAGCAGAAACTCGCCCGATTACAATGGTAGGTGTATTTTTGCCCTAGGCCATAGTAGTTATTGGTTTCGAGTATCAGACGTGCGAAAATTTTGATGGTTTCTCAACCATTCCTTAATTTCAAACTCCCATATCCCGCAAACGGATTGACGAACTCGAGAAATTCCTGTTGCATCTGAAAGCAGAAACTCTCCCCATTACAACGGTATGTGTATTTTTGCTCTAGGCAATAGTAGATATTGGTTTCTAGTATCAGAATTGCGAAAATTTTGATGGTTTCTCTACCATTCCTTAACTTCAAACTCTCTTATCCCGCAAACGGATTGACGATCTCGAGAAATTCCTGTTGCATCTGAAAGCAGAAACTCGCCCCATTACAATGGTATGTGTATTTTTGCCCTAGGGCACAGTAGTTATTGGTTTCGAGTATCAGACTTGAGAAAATTTTGATGTTTTCTCAACCATTCCGTAACTTCAAACTCCCAAATCTCGCGAACGGATTGGCGAACTCGAGAAATTCCTGCTGCGTCTGAAAGCAGAAACTCGCCCGATTACAATGGTGTGTGTACTTTTCCCTTTGGCCATTCCAGTTATTGGTTTCGAGAATCAGACTTGCGAAAATTTTGATGGTTTCTCAACCATTCCTTGACTTCAAACTACCATATCTCGCGAACGGTTTGACGAACCCAAGATATTCCTGTTGCATCTGAAAGCAGAAACTCGCCCGATTACAATGGTATGTGTATTTTTGCCCTAGGCCATAGTAGTTATTGGTTTCGAGTATCAGACTTGCGAAAATTTTGATGGTTTCTCAACCATTCCTTAACTTCAAACTCCCATATCTCGCGAACGGGTTGACGAACTCGAGAACTTCCTGTTGCATCTGAAAGTGGAAACTCGCCCGATTACAATGGTGTGTGTACTTTTCCCCTAGGCCATTCCAGTTATTGGCTTCGAGTATCAGACTTGCGAAAATTTTGATGGTTTCTCAACCATTCCTTAACTTCAAACTCCCATATCTCGCGAACGGGTTGACGAACTCGAGAACTTCCTGTTGCATCTGAATGCAGAAACTCGCCCGATTACAACGGTATATGTATTTTTGCCCTAGGTAATAGTAGTTATTGTTTTCGAGTATCAGACTTGCGAACATTTTGATGGTTTCTCAACCATTCCTTAACTTCTAACTCCCATATCTCGCGAACGGATTGACGAACTCGAGAAACTCCTGTTGCATCTGAAAGTAGAAACTCGCCCGATTACAATGGTGTGTGTAGTTTTCCCCTTGGCCATTCTAATTATTGGTTTTGGGTATCAGACCAGCGAAAATTTTGATGGTTTCCCAACCATTCCTTAACTTCAAACTCCCATATCTCGCGAACGGATTGACGATCTCGAGAAATTACTGTTGCATCTGAAAGTAGAAATTCGCCCGATTACAACGGTGTGTGTACTTTTCCCCTAGGCCACTCCAGTTATTGGTTTCGAGTATCAGGCCAGCGAAAATTTTGATGGTTTCTCAACAATTCCTTAACTTCAAACTGTCTTATCAGGCGAACCGATTGACGAACTCGAGAAATTGCTGTTGCATCTGAAAGTAGAAACTCGCCCGATTACAACGGTATGTGTATTTTTCCCCTAGGCCATTGTAGTTATTGGTTTCGAGTATCAGACTTGCGAAAATTTTGATGGTTTCTCAACCATTCCTTAACTTCAAACTCCCATATCTCGCGAACGGAATGACGAACTCGAGAAATTCCTGTTGCATCTGAAAGTAGAAACTCGCCCGATTACAACGGTGTTTGTACTTTTCCACTAGTCCATTCCAGTTATTGGTTTCGAGTATCAGACCAGCGAAAATTTTGATGGTTTCTCAACAATTCCTTAACTTCAAACTGTCTTATCTCGCGAACGGATTGACGAACTTGAGAAATTGCTGTTGCATCTGAAAGTAGAAACTCGCCCGATTACAACGGTATGTGTATTTTTCCCCTAGGCCATTGTAGTTATTGGTTTCGAGTATCAGATTTACGAAAATTTTGATGATTTCTCAAGGATTCCTTAACTTCATAGTCCCATACCTCGCCAACGGATTGGCGAACTAGAGAAATTCCTGTTGCATCTGAAAGTGGAAACTCGCCCGATTACAATGGTGTGTGTACTTTTCCCCTAGGCCATTCCAGTTATTGGTTTCGAGTATCGGACTTGCGAAAATTTTGATGGTTTCTCAACCATTCCTTAACTTCAAACTCCCATATCTCTCGAACGGATTGACGAACTCGAGAAATTCCTGTTGCATCTGAAAGTGGAATCTCGCCCGATTACAATGGTGTGTGTACTTTCCCCTAGGCCGTTCCAGTTATTGGTTTCGAGTATCAGACTTGCGAAAATTTTGATGGTTTCTCAACCATTCCTTAACTTCAAACTCCCATATCTCGCGAACGGAATGACGAACTCGAGAAATTCCTGTTGCATCTGAAAGTAGAAACTCGCCCGATTACAACGGTGTGTGTACTTTTCCCATAGTCCATTCCAGTTATTGGTTTCGAGTATCAGACCAGCGAAAATTTTGATGGTTTCTCAACAATTCCTTTACTTCAAACTGTCTTATCTCGCGAACGGATTGACGAACTCGAGAAATTGTTGTTGCATCTGAAAGTAGAAACTCGCCCGATTTCAACGGTATGTGTATTTTTCCCCTAGGCCATTGTAGTTATTGGTTTCGAGTATCAGATTTACGAAAATTTTGATGGTTTCTCAAGGATTCCTTAACTTCAAACTCCCATACCTCGCGAACGGATTGGCGAACTCCAGAAATTCCTGTTGCATCTGAAAGTGGAAACTCGCCCGATTACAATGGTGTGTGTACTTTTCCCCTAGGCCATTCCAGTTATTGGTTTCGAGTATCAGACCAGCGAAAATTTCGATGGTTTTCTCAACCATTCCTTAACTTCAAACTGTCTTATCTCGCGAACGGATTGACGAACTCGAGAAATTCCTGTTGCATCTGAAAGTAGAAACTAGCCCGATTACAACGGTATCTGTGTTTTTGCCCTAGGCCATAATTGTTATTGGTTTCGAGTATCAGACTTGCGAAAGTTTGTATGGTTTCTCAACCATTCCTTAACTCCAAACTCCCATATTTCGCGAATGAATTGCCGAATCCGAAAAATTTCTGTTCCATCTGAAAGTAGAAACTCTCCCGATTACAACGGTGTGTGTATTTTTCCCCTAGGCCTTTGTAGTTATTGGTTTCGAGTATCAGACTTGCGAAAATTTTGATGGTTTCTCAACCATTCCTTAAATTCAAACTCCCATATTTCGCGAATGGATTGCCGAATCCGAAAAATTTCTGTTCCATCTGAAAGTAGAAACTCTCCCGATTAGAACGGTATATGTATTTTTCCCCTAGGCCATTCTAGTTATTGGTTTCGAGTACCAGACTTGCGAAAATTTTGATGGTTTCTCAATCACTCCTTAATTTTAAACTCCCAAATCTCGCGAACGGATTGACGAACTCGAGAAATTACTGCTGCATCTAAAAGTAGAAACACGCCCGATTACAAAGGTATGTGTATTTTTCCCCTAGGCCATTGTAGTTATTGGTTTCGCGTGTCAGACTTGCGAAAATTTTGATGGTTTCTCAAGCATTCCTTAACTTCAAACCCCCATATCTCGCGAACGGATTGACGAAGCCGAAAAATTTCTGTTGCATCTGAAAGTAGAAACTCTCCCGATTACAACGGTATGTGTATTTTTCCCCTAGGCCATTGTAGTTATTGGTTTCGAGTATCAGACTTACGAAAATTTTGATGGTTTCTCAACCATTCCTTAACTTCAAACTCCCATATCTCTCGAACGGATTGACGAACTCGAGAAATTCCTGTTGCATCTGAAATAAGAAACTCGCCTGATTACAATGGTGTGTGTACTTTTCCCTTGGCTATTCTAGTTATTGGTTCTGGGTATCAGACCAGCGAAAATTTTGATGGCTTCTCAAACATTCCGTAACTTCAAACTCCCATATATAGCGAACGGATTGATGAACTCGAGAAATTCCTGTTGCATCTGAAAATAGAAACTCGCCTGATTACAATGGTGAGTGTACTTTTCCCCTAGGCCCTTCTAGTTATTGGTTTTGGGTATCAGACCAGCGAAAATTTTGATGGTTTCTCAAACATTCCGTAATTTCAATCTCCCATATCTCGCGAACGGAATGACGACCTCGAGAAATTTCTGTTGCATCTGAAAGTAGAAACTCGCCCGATTTCAGTGGTGTGTGTACTTTTCCCCTAGGCCATTCCAGTTAATGGTTTCGAGTATCAGACCAGCGAAAATTTTGATGGTTTCTCAACCATTCCTTAACTTCAAACTCTCATATCTCGCGAACGGATTGACGAACTCGAGAAACTCCTGTTGCATCTGAAACAGAAACTCGTCCGATTACAATGGTATGTGAATTTTTGCCCTAGGCCATAGTAGTTATTGGTTTCGAGTATCAGACTTGCGAAAATTTTGATGGTTTCTCAATCACTCCTTAACTTTAAGCTCCCATATCTCGCGAACGGATTGACGAATCCGAAAAATTTCTGTTGCATCTGAAAGTAGAAACTCTCCCGATTACAACGGTATGTGTACTTTTCTCCTGGGCTATTCCAGTTATTGGTTTCGAGTATCAGACTTGCGAAAATTTTGATGGTTTCTCAACCATTCCTTAACTTCAAACTCCCATATGTCGCGAACGGCACACGAACTCGAGAAGTTCCTGTTGCATCTGAAAGTAGAAACTCGCCCGATTACAATGGTGTGTGTACTTTTCCCCTAGGCCATTCCAGTTATTGGTTTCGAGTATCAGACCAGCGACAATTTTGATGGCTTCTCAACCGTTCCTTAACTTCAAACTCCCATATATCGCGAACGGTTGACGAACTCGAGAAATTCCTGTTGCATCTGAAAGTAGAAACTCGCCCGATTACAATGGTGTGTGTACTTTTCCCCTAGGCCATTCCAGTTATTGGTTTCGAGTATCAGACCAGCGAAAATTTTGATGGTTTCTCAACCATTCCTTAACTTCGAACTCCCATATCTCGCGAACGGATTGACGAACTCGAGAAATTCCTGTCGCATCTGAAACAGAAACTCGTCCGATTACAATGGTATGTGAATTTTTGCCCTAGGCCGTAGTAGTTATTGGTTTCGAGTATCAGACTTGCGATAATTTTGTTGGTTTCTCAGCCATTCCTTAACATCAAACTCCCATTTGTCGCGAACGGATGACGAACTCGAGAAATTCCTGTTGCTTCTGAAAGTAGAAACTCGCCCGATTACAGTGGTGTGTGTTCTTTTCCCATAGACGATTCCAGTTATTGGTTTCGAGTATCAGACCAGCGAAAATTTTGATGGTTTCTCTACCATTCCTTAATTTCAAACTCCCATATCTCGCGAAAGGATTGACGAACTTGAGAAATTCCTATTGCATCTGAAACCAGTAGCTCGCCCGATTACATCGGTATGTGTATTTCTGCCCTAGGCCATAGTAGCTATTGGTTTCGAGTATCAGACTTCCGAAAATTGTGATGGTTTCTCAACCGTTCCTTAACTTCAAACTCCCATATCTCGCGAACAGATTGACGAACTCGAGAAATTCACGTTGCATCTGAAAGCAGAAACTCGCCTGATTACAACGGTATGTGTATTTTTCCCCTAGGCCATTGTAGTTATTGGTTTCGAGTATCCGACTTGCGAAAATTTTGATGGTTTCTCAACCACTCCTTAACTTCAAGCTCCGATATCTCGCGAACGGATTGACGAATCCGAAAAATTTCTGTTGCATCTGAAAGTAGAAACTCTCCCGATTACAACGGTATGTGTACTTTTCTCCTGGGCTATTCCAGTTATTGGTTTCGAGTATCAGACTTGCGAAAATTTTGATGGCTTCTCAACCATTCCTTAACTTCAAACTCCCATATGTCGCGAACGACTCACGAACACGAGAAGTTCCTGTTGCTCCTGAAAGTAAAAACTCGCCCGATTACAATGGTTTGTGTACTTTGCCCCTAGGCCATTCCAGTTATTGGTTTCGAGTATCAGACCAGCGAAAATTTTGATGGCTTCTCAACCATTCCTTAACTTCAAACTCCCATATATTGCGAACGGTTGACGAACTCGAGAAATTCCTGTTGCATCTGAAAGTAGAAACTCGCCCGATTACAATGGTGTGTGTACTTTTCCCCTAGACCATTCCAGTTATCGGTTTCGAGTATCAGACCAGCGAAAATTTTGATGGTTTCTCAACCATTCCTTAACTTCAAACTCTCATATCTCGCGAACGGATTGACGAACTCGAGAAACTCCTGTTGCATCTGAAATAGAAACTCTCCCGATTACAACGCTATGTGTATTTTTCCCCTAGGCCATTGTAGTTATCGGTTTCGAGTTTCAGACTTGCGAAAATTTTGATGGTTTCTCAACCATTCCTTAACTTCAAACTCCCATATCTCGCGAACGGATTGACTAATCCGAAAAATTTCTGTTGCATCTGAAAACAGAAGCTCTCCCGATTACAACGTTATGTGTATTTTTCCCCTAGGCCATTGTAGTTATTGGTTTCGAGTATCAAACTTGCGAAAATTTTGATGGTTTCTCAACCATTCCTTAACTTCAAACTCCCATATGTCGCGAACGGCTGACGAACTCGAGAAATTCCTGTTGCATCTGAAACCAGAAACTCGTCCGATTACAACTGTATGTTTATTTTTGCCCTAGGCCGTAGTAGTTATTGGTTTCGAGTGTCAGACTTGCGAAAATTGTTATGGTGTCTCAACCATTCCTTAACTTCAAACTCCCTAATCTCGCGAACGGATTGGCGAATCCGAAAAATTACTGTTGCATCTGAAAATAGAAACTCTCCCGATTACAACGCTATGTGTATTTTTCCCCTAGGCCATTGTAGTTATTGGTTTCGAGTATCAGACTTGCAAAAATTTTGATGGTTTCTCAACCATTCCTTAACTTCAAACTCCCATATCTCGCGAACGGTTGACGAACTCGAGAAATTCCTGTTGCATCTGAAAGTAGAAACTCGCCCGATTACAATGGTATGTGTACTTTTCCCCTAGGCCATTCCAGTTATTGGTTTCGAGTTTCAGACCAGCGAAAATTTTGATGGTTTCTCAGCCATTCCTTAACTTCAAACTCCCATATCTCGCGAACGGATTGACGAACTCGAGAAATTCCTGTTGCATCTGAAAGTAGAAACTCGCCCGATTACAATGGTGTGTGTACTTTTCCCCTAGACCATTCCAGTTATCGGTTTCGAGTATCAGACCAGCGAAAATTTTGACGGTTTCTCAACCATTCCCTAACTTCAAACTCCCATATCTCGCGAACGGATTGACAAACTCGAGAAATTCCTGTTGCATCTGAAAGTAGAAACTCGCCCGATTACAATGGTGTGTGTACTTTTCCCCTAGACCATTCCAGTTATCGGTTTCGAGTATCAGACCAGCGAAAATTTTGATGGTTTCTCAACCATTCCTTAACTTCAAACTCTCATATCTCGCGAACGGATTGACGAACTCGAGAAACTCCTGTTGCATCTGAAACAGAAACTCGTCCGATTACAATGGTATGTGAATTTTTGCCCTAGGCCGTAGTAGTTATTGGTTTCGACTATCAGACTTGCGAAAATTTTGTTGGTTTCTCAACCATTCCTTAACTTCAAACTCCCATATGTCGCGAACGGCTGACGAACTCGAGAAATTCCTGTTGCATCTGAAACCAGAAGCTCTCCCGATTACAACGTTATGCGTATTTTTCCCCTAGGCCATTGTAGTTATTGGTTTCGAGTATCAGACTTGCGAAAATTTTGTTGGTTTCTCAACCATTCCTTAACTTCAAACTCCCATTTGTCGCGAACGGATGACGAACTCGAGAAATTCCTGTTGCATCTGAAAGTAGAAACTCGCCCGATTACAGTGGTGTGTGTACTTTTCCCATAGGCCATTCCAGTTATTGGTTTCGAGTATCAGACCAGCGAAAATTTTGATGGTTTCTCTACCATTCCTTAATTTCAAACTCCCATATCTCGCGAAAGGATTGACGAACTTGAGAAATTCCTATTGCATCTGAAACCAGTAGCTCGCCCGATTACATCGGTATGTGTATTTTTGCCCTAGGCCATAGTAGCTATTGGTTTCGAGTATCAGACTTGCGAAAATTGTGATGGTTTCTCAACCGTTCCTTAACTTCAAACTCCCATATCTCGCGAACAGATTGACGAACTCGAGAAATTCACGTTGCATCTGAAAGCAGAAACTCGCCTGATTACAACGGTATGTGTATTTTTCCCCTAGGCCATTGTAGTTATTGGTTTCGAGTATCCGACTTGCGAAAATTTTGATGGTTTCTCAACCACTCCTTAACTTCAAGCTCCGATACCTCGCGAACGGATTGACGAATCCGAAAAATTTCTGTTGCATCTGAAAGTAGAAACTCTCCCGATTACAACGGTATGTGTACTTTTCTCCTGGGCTATTCCAGTTATTGGTTTCGAGTATCAGACTTGCGAAAATTTTGATGGCTTCTCAACCATTCCTTAACTTCAAACTCCCATATGTCGCGAACGGCTCACGAACTCGAGAAGTTCCTGTTGCTCCTGAAAGTAGAAACTCGCCCGATTACAATGGTTTGTGTACTTTGCCCCTAGGCCATTCCAGTTATTGGTTTCGAGTATCAGACCAGCGAAAATTTTGATGGTTTCTCAATCATTCCTTAACTTCAAACTCCCATATCTCGCGAACGGCTGACGAACTCGAGAAATTCCTGTTGCATCTGAAACAGAAACTCGCCCGATTACAGTGGTGTGTGTACTTTTTCCATAGGCCATTCCAGTTATTGGTTTCGAGTTTCAGACCAGCGAAAATTTTGATGGTTTCTCAACCATTCCTTAACTTCAAACTCCCATATCTCGCGAACGGATTGAGGAACTCGAGAAATTCCTGTTGCATCTGAAACCAGAAACTCGTCCGATTACAACTGTATGTTTATTTTTGCCCTAGGCCATAGTAGTTATTGGTTTCGAGTATCAGACTTGCGAAAATTTTTATGGTTTCTCAACCATTCCTTGACTTCAAACTCCCTAATCTCGCGAACGGATTGACTAATCCGAAAAATTTCTGTTGCATCTGAAAACAGAAGCTCTCCCGATTACAACGTTATGCGTATTTTTCCCCTAGGCCATTGTAGTTATTGGTTTCGAGTATCAAACTTGCGAAAATTTTGATGGTTTCTCAACCATTCCTTAACTTCAAACTCCCATATGTCGCGAACGGCTGACGAACTCGAGAAATTCCTGTTGCATCTGAAACCAGAAACTCGTCCGATTACAACTGTATGTTTATTTTTGCCCTAGGCCATAGTAGTTATTGGTTTCGAGTATCAGACTTGCGAAAATTTTTATGGTGTCTCAACCATTCCTTAACTTCAAACTCCCTAATCTCGCGAACGGATTGACGAATCCGAAAAATTTCTGTTGCATCTGAAAATAGAAACTCTCCCGATTACAACGCTATGTGTATTTTTCCCCTAGGCCATTGTAGTTATTGGTTTCGAGTATCAGACTTGCGAAAATTTTGATGGTTTCTCAACCATTCCTTAACTTCAAACTCCCATATCTCGCGAACGGTTGACGAACTCGAGAAATTCCTGTTGCATCTGAAAGTAGAAACTCGCCCGATTACAATGGTGTGTGTACTTTTCCCCTAGACCATTCCAGTTATCGGTTTCGAGTATCAGACCAGCGAAAATTTTGATGGTTTCTCAACCATTCCTTAACTTCATACTCCCATATCTCGCGAACGGATTGACGAACTCGAGAAATTCCTGTTGCATCTGAAAGTAGAAACTCGCCCGATTACAATGGTGTGTGTACTTTTCCTCTAGACCATTCCAGTTATCGGTTTCGAGTATCAGACCTGCGAAAATTTTGATGGTTTCTCAACCATTCCTTAACTTCAAACTCTCATATCTCGCGAACGGATTGACGAACTCGAGAAACTCCTGTTGCATCTGACACAGAAACTCGTCCGATTACAATGGTATGTGAATTTTTGCCCTAGGCCGTAGTAGTTATTGGTTTCGTCTATCAGACTTGCGAAAATTTTGTTGGTTTCTCAACCATTCCTGAACTTCAAACTCCCATATGTCGCGAACGGCTGACGAACTCGAGAAATTCCTGTTGCATCTGAAACCAGAAACTCGTCCAATTACAACTGTATGTTTATTTTTGCCCTAGGCCATAGTAGTTATTGGTTTCGAGTATCAGACTTGCGAAAATTTTTATGGTTTCTCAACCATTCCTTAACTTCAAACTCCCTAATCTCGCGAACGGATTGACGAATCCGAAAAATTTCTGTTGCATCTGAAAACAGAAACTCTCCCGATTACAACGCTATGTGTATTTTTCCCCTAGGCCATTGTAGTTATTGGTTTCGAGTATCAAACATGCGAGAATTTTGATGGTTTCTCAACCATTCCTTAACTTCAAACTCCCATATGTCGCGAACGGCTGACGAACTCGAGAAATTCCTGTTGCATCTGAAACCAGAAACTCGTCCGATTACAACTGTATGTTTATTTTTGCCCTAGGCCATAGTAGTTATTGGTTTCGAGTATCAGACTTGCGAAAATTTTTATGGTTTCTCAACCATTCCTTAACTTCAAACTCCCTAATCTCGAGAACGGATTGACGAATCCGAAAAATTTCTGTTGCATCTGAAAATAGAAACTCTCCCGATTACAACGCTATGTGTATTTTTCCCCTAGGCCAATGTAGTTATTGGTTTCGAGTATCAGACTTGCGAAAATTTTGATGGTTTCTCAACCATTCCTTAACTTCACACTCCCATATCTCGCGAACGGTTGACGAACTCGAGAAATTCCTGTTGCATCTGAAACAGAAACTCGTCCGATAGAATGGTATGTGTATTTTTGCCCTAGGCCATTCCAGTTATTGGTTTCGAGTAACAGGCTTGCGAAAATTTTGATGGTTTCTCAACCAATCCTTAACTTCAAACTCCCATATCTCGCGAACAGATTGACGAGCTCGAGAAATTCCTGATGCATCTGAAAGTAGAAAATCGCCCGATTACAAAGGTATGTGTATATTTGACCTAGGCCATTCCAGTTATTGGTTTCGAGTATCAGACCAGCGAAAATTTTGATGGATTCTCAACCATTCCTTACCCACAAACACCCATTTCTCGCGAACGGATTGACGAACACGAGAAATTCCTGTTGCATCTGAAAGTAGAAACTCGCCCGATTACAAAGGTATGTGTATTTTTCCCCTAGGCCATAGTAGTTATTGGTTTCGAGTATCAAACTTGCGAAAATTTTGATGGTTTCTCAACCATTCCTTAACTTCAAACTCCCATATCTCGCGAACGGATTGACGAACTCGAGAAATTCCTGTTGCATCTGAAAGTAGAAACTCGCCCGATTACAAAGGTATGTGTATATTTGCCCTAGGCCATTGTAGTTATTGGTTTCGAGTATCAAACTTGCGAAAATTTTGATGGTTTCTCAACCATTCCTTAACTTCAAACTCCCATTTCTCGCGAACGGAATGACGAACTCTAGAAATTCCTGTTGCATCTGAAAGTAGAAACTCGCACCATTACAATGTTGTGTGTACTTTTCCCCTAGGCCATTCCAGTTATTGGTTTCGAGTAACAGACTTGCGAAAATTTTGATGGTTTCTCAACCATTCCTTACCTTCAAACTCCCATATCTCGCGAACGGATTGACGAACTCGAGAAATTCCTATTGCATCTGAAAGCAGAAACTCGTCCGATTACAAAGGTATGTGTATATTTGACCTAGGCCATTCCAGTTATTGGTTTCGAGTATCAGACCAGCGAAAATTTTGATGGATTCTCAACCATTCCTTACCCACAAACACCCATTTCTCGCGAACGGATTGACGAACACGAGAAATTCCTGTTGCATCTGAAAGTAGAAACTCGCCCGATTACAAAGGTATGTGTATTTTTCCCCTAGGCCATAGTAGTTATTGGTTTCGAGTATCAAACTTGCGAAAATTTTGATGGTTTCTCAACCATTCCTTAACTTCAAACTCCCATATCTCGCGAACGGATTGACGAACTCGAGAAATTCCTGTTGCATCTGAAAGTAGAAACTCGCCCGATTACAAAGGTATGTGTATATTTGCCCTAGGCCATTGTAGTTATTGGTTTCGAGTATCAAACTTGCGAAAATTTTGATGGTTTCTCAACCATTCCTTAACTTCAAACTCCCATTTCTCGCGAACGGAATGACGAACTCTAGAAATTCCTGTTGCATCTGAAAGTAGAAACTCGCACCATTACAATGTTGTGTGTACTTTTCCCCTAGGCCATTCCAGTTATTGGTTTCGAGTAACAGACTTGCGAAAATTTTGATGGTTTCTCAACCATTCCTTACCTTCAAACTCCCATATCTCGCGAACGGATTGACGAACTCGAGAAATTCCTATTGCATCTGAAAGCAGAAACTCGTCCGATTACAACGGTATGTGTATTTTTGCCCTAGGCCGTAGTAGTTATTGGTTTCGAGTATCAGACTTGCGAAAATTTTGATAGTTTCTCAAGCATTCCTTAACTTCAAACTCCCATATCTCGCGAACGGATTGACGAACTCGATTATTTCCTGTTGCATCTGAAAGTAGAAACTCGCCCGATAACAAAGGTATGTGTATTTTTCCCCTAGGCCATAGTAGTTATTGGTTTCGAGTATCAGATTTGCGAAAATTGTGATGGTTTCTCAACCATTCCTTAACTTCAAACTCCCATATCTCGCGAACGGATTAACGAACTCGACAATTTCCTATTGCATCTGAAACCAGAAACTCGCCCGATTACTTCGGTATGTGTATTTTTGCCCTAGGCCATTGTAGTTATTGGTTTCGAGTATCAAACTTGCGAAAATTTTGATGGTTTCTCAACCATTCCTTAACTTCAAACTCCCATATCTCGCGAACGGATTGACGAACTCGAGAAATTCCTGATGCATTTGAAAGTAGAAACTCGCCCGATTACAAAGGTATGTGTATATTTGACCTAGGCCATTCCAGTTATTGGTTTCGAGTATCAGACCAGCGAAAATTTTGATGGTTTCTCAACCATTCCTTAACTTCAAACTCCCATATCTCGCGAACAGATTGACGAACTCGAGAAATTCCTGATGCATCTGAAAGTAGAAACTCGCCCGATTACAAAGGTATGTGTATATTTGACCTAGGCCATTCCAGTTATTGGTTTCGAGTATCAGACCAGCGAAAATTTTGATGGATTCTCAACCATTCCTTACCCACAAACACCCATTTCTCGCGAACGGAACGACGAACTCGAGAAATTCCTGTTGAATCTGAAACCAGAAACTCGTCCGATTACAACGGTATTTGTATTTTTCCCGTAGGCCATTGTAGTTATTGGTTTCGAGTATCAAACTTGTGAAAATTGTGATGGTTTCTCAACCATTCCTTAACTTCAAACTCCCATATCTCGCGAACGGATTATCGAACTCGAGAATTTCCTATTGCATCTGAAAGCAGAAACTCGCCCGATTACAACGGTATTTGTATTTTTGCCGTAGGCCATTGTAGTTATTGGTTTCGAGTATCAAACTTGTGAAAATTTTGATGGTTTCTCAACCATTCCTTAACTACAAGCTCCGTTACCTCGGGAACAGATTGGCGAACTCGAGAAATTCCTGCTGTACTTGAAAGTAGAAACTGGCCCGATTACAATGGTGTGTGTACTTTTCCCCTAGGCCATTCCAGTTATTGGGTCGAGTATCAGACTAGCGAAAATTTTGATGGTTTCTCATCCATTCCTTACCTTCATACACCCATATCTCGCGAACGGAAAGACGAACTCGAGAAATTCCTGTTGAATCTGAAACAGAAACTCGTCCGATACAATGGTATGTGTATCTTTGCCCTAGGCCATTCCAGTTATTGGTTTCGATTATCAGACCAGCGAAAATTTTGATGGATTCTCAACCATTCCTTACCCACAAACACCCATTTCTGGCGAACGGATTGACGAAAACGAGAAATTCCGGTTGCATCTGGAAGAAGAAACTCTCCCGATTACAACGGTATGTGTATTTTTCCCCTAAGCCTTTGTAGTTATTGGTTTCGTGTATCAGACTTGCGAAAATTTTGATGGCTTCTCATCCGTTCCTAAATTCAAACTCCCATATCTCGCGAACGGAAAGACGAACTCGAGAAATTCCTGTTGAATCTGAAACAGAAACTCGTCCGATACAATGGTATGTGTATTTTTGCCCTAGGCCATTCCAGTTATTGGTTTCGAGTAACAGACTTGCGAAAATTTTGATGGTTTCTCAACCATTCCTTAACTTCAAACTCCCATATCTCGCGAACGGATTAACGAACTCGAGAATTTCCTATTGCATCTGAAACCAGAAACTCGCCCGATTACAACGGTATGTGTATTTTTGCCCTAGGCCATTGTAGTTATTGGTTTCGAGTATCAAACTTGCGAAAATTTTGATGGTTTCTCAACCATTCCTTAACTTCAAACTCCCATATCTCGCGAACGGATTGACGAACTCGAGAAATTCCTGTTGCATCTGAAAGTAGAAACTCGCCCGATTACAAAGGTATGTGTATATTTGCCCTAGGCCAATCCAGTTATTGGGTCGAGTATCAGACTAGCGAAAATTTTGATGGTTTCTCATCCATTCCTTACCTTCATACACCCATATCTCGCGACGGAATGACGAACTCGAGAAATTCCTGTTGTATCTGAAACAGAAACTCGTCCGATACAATGGTATGTATATTTTTGCCCTAGGACATTCCAGTTATTGGTTTCGAGTAACAGACTTGCGAAAATTTTGATGGTTTCTCAACCATTCCTTAACTTCAAACTCCCATATCTCGCGAACGGATTAACGAACTCGAGAATTTCCTATTGCATCTGAAACCAGAAACTCGCCCGATTACAACGGTATGTGTATTTTTGCCCTAGGCAATTGTAGTTATCGGTTTCGAGTATCAAACTTGCGAAAATTTTGATGGTTTCTCAACCATTCCTTAACTTCAAACTCCCATATCTCGCGAACGGATTGACGAACTCGAGAAATTCCTGTTGCATCTGAAAGTAGAAACTCGCCCGATTACAAAGGAATGTGTATATTTGCCCTAGGCCATTGTAGTTATTGGTTTCGAGTATCAAACTTGCGAAAATTTTGATGGTTTCTCAACCATTCCTTAACTTCAAACTCCCATTTCTCGCGAACGGAATGACGAACTCTAGAAATTCCTGTTGCATCTGAAAGTAGAAACTCGCACCATTACAATGTTGTGTGTACTTTTCCCCTAGGCCATTCCAGTTATTGGTTTCGAGTAACAGACTTGCGAAAATTTTGATGGTTTCTCAACCATTCCTTACTTTCAAACTCCCATATCTCGCGAACGGATTGACGAACTCGAGAAATTCCTATTGCATCTGAAAGCAGAAACTCGTCCGATTACAACGGTATGTGTATTTTTGCCCTAGGCCGTAGTAGTTATTGGTTTCGAGTATCAGACTTGCGAAAATTTTGATAGTTTCTCAAGCATTCCTTAACTTCAAACTCCCATATCTCGCGAACGGATTGACGAACTCGATTATTTCCTGTTGCATCTGAAAGTAGAAACTCGCCCGACTACAAAGGTATGTGTATTTTTCCCCTAGGCCATAGTAGTTATTGGTTTCGAGTATCAGATTTGCGAAAATTGTGATGGTTTCTCAACCATTCCTTAACTTCAAACTCCCATATCTCGCGAACGGATTAACGAACTCGACAATTTCCTATTGCATCTGAAACCAGAAACTCGCCCGATTACTTCGGTATGTGTATTTTTGCCCTAGGCCATTGTAGTTATTGGTTTCGAGTATCAAACTTGCGAAAATTTTGATGGTTTCTCAACCATTCCTTAACTTCAAACTCCCATATCTCGCGAACGGATTGACGAACTCGAGAAATTCCTGATGCATTTGAAAGTAGAAACTCGCCCGATTACAAAGGTATGTGTATATTTGACCTAGGCCATTCCAGTTATTGGTTTCGAGTATCAGACCAGCGAAAATTTTGATGGTTTCTCAACCATTCCTTAACTTCAAACTCCCATATCTCGCGAACAGATTGACGAACTCGAGAAATTCCTGATGCATCTGAAAGTAGAAACTCGCCCGATTACAAAGGTATGTGTATATTTGACCTAGGCCATTCCAGTTATTGGTTTCGAGTATCAGACCAGCGAAAATTTTGATGGATTCTCAACAATTCCTTACCCACAAACACCCATTTCTCGCGAACGGATTGACGAACACGAGAAATTCTTGTTGCATCTGAATGTAGAAACTCGCCCGATTACAAAGGTATGTGTATTTTTCCCCTAGGCCATAGTAGTTATTGGTTTCGAGTATCAAACTTGCGAAAATTTTGATGGTTTCTCAACCATTCCTTAACTTCAAACTCTCATATCTCGCGAACGGATTGACGAACTCGAGAAATTACTGATGCATCTGAAAGTAGAAACTCGCCCCATTACAACGGTGTGTGTACTTTTCCCCTAGGCCATTCCAGTTATTGGTTTCGAGTATCAGACCAGCGAAAATTTTGATGGATTCTCAACCATTCCTTACCCACAAACACCCATTTCTCGCGAACGGAATGACGAACTCGAGAAATTCCTGTTGAATCTGAAACCAGAAACTCGTCCGATTACAACGGTATTTGTATTTTTGCCGTAGGCCATTGTAGTTATTGGTTTCGAGTATCAAACTTGTGAAAATTGTGATGGTTTCTCAACCATTCCTTAACTTCAAACTCCCATATCTCGCGAACGGATTATCGAACTCGAGAATTTCCTATTGCATCTGAAAGCAGAAACTCGCCCGATTACAACGGTATTTGTATTTTTGCCGTAGGCCATTGTAGTTATTGGTTTCGAGTATCAAACTTGTGAAAATTTTGATGGTTTCTCAACCATTCCTTAACTACAAGCTCCGTTACCTCGGGAACGGATTGGCGAACTCGAGAAATTCCTGCTGTACTTGAAAGTAGAAACTGGCCCGATTACAATGGTGTGTGTACTTTTCCCCTAGGCCATTCCAGTTATTGGGTCGAGTATCAGACTAGCGAAAATTTTGATGGTTTCTCATCCATTCCTTACCTTCATACACCCATATCTCGCGAACGGAAAGACGAACTCGAGAAATTCCTGTTGAATCTGAAACAGAAACTCGTCCGATACAATGGTATGTGTATTTTTGCCCTAGGCCATTCCAGTTATTGGTTTCGATTATCAGACCAGCGAAAATTTTGATGGATTCTCAACCATTCCTTAACTTCAAACTCCCATATCTCGCGAACGGATTGACGAACTCGAGAAATTCCTGTTGCATCTGAAAGTAGAAACTCGCACGATTACAAAGGTATGTGTATATTTGCCCTAGGCCATTGTAGTTATTGGTTTCGAGTATCAAACTTGCGAAAATTTTGATTGTTTCTCAACCATTCCTTAACTTCAAACTCCCATTTCTCGCGAACGGAATGACGAACTCTAGAAATTCCTGTTGCATCTGAAAGTAGAAACTCGCACCATTACAATGTTGTGTGTACTTTTCCCCTAGGCCATTCCAGTTATTGGTTTCGAGTAACAGACTTGCAAAAATTTTGATGGTTTCTCAACCATTCCTTACCTTCAAACTCCCATATCTCGCGAACGGATTGACGAACTCGAGAAATTCCTATTGCATCTGAAAGCAGAAACTCGTCCGATTACAACGGTATGTGTATTTTTGCCCTAGGCCGTAGTAGTTATTGGTTTCGAGTATCAGACTTGCGAAAATTTTGATAGTTTCTCAAGCATTCCTTAACTTCAAACTCCCATATCTCGCGAACGGATTGACGAACTCGATTATTTCCTGTTGCATCTGAAAGTAGAAACTCGCCCGATTACAAAGGTATGTGTATTTTTCCCCTAGGCCATAGTAGTTATTGGTTTCGAGTATCAGATTTGCGAAAATTGTGATGGTTTCTCAACCATTCCTTAACTTCAAACTCCCATATCTCGCGAACGGATTAACGAACTCGACAATTTCCTATTGCATCTGAAACCAGAAACTCGCCCGATTACTTCGGTATGTGTATTTTTGCCCTAGGCCATTGTAGTTATTGGTTTCGAGTATCAAACTTGCGAAAATTTTGATGGTTTCTCAACCATTCCTTAACTTCAAACTCCCATATCTCGCGAACGGATTGACGAACTCGAGAAATTCCTGATGCATTTGAAAGTAGAAACTCGCCCGATTACAAAGGTATGTGTATATTTGACCTAGGCCATTCCAGTTATTGGTTTCGAGTATCAGACCAGCGAAAATTTTGATGGTTTCTCAACCATTCCTTAACTTCAAACTCCCATATCTCGCGAACAGATTGACGAACTCGAGAAATTCCTGATGCATCTGAAAGTAGAAACTCGCCCAATTACAAAGGTATGTGTATATTTGACCTAGGCCATTCCAGTTATTGGTTTCGAGTATCAGACCAGCGAAAATTTTGATGGATTCTCAACAATTCCTTACCCACAAACACCCATTTCTCGCGAACGGATTGACGAACACGAGAAATTCTTGTTGCATCTGAATGTAGAAACTCGCCCGATTACAAAGGTATGTGTATTTTTCCCCTAGGCCATAGTAGTTATTGGTTTCGAGTATCAAACTTGCGAAAATTTTGATGGTTTCTCAACCATTCCTTAACTTCAAACTCTCATATCTCGCGAACGTATTGACGAACTCGAGAAATTACTGATGCATCTGAAAGTAGAAACTCGCCCCATTACAACGGTGTGTGTACTTTTCCCCTAGGCCATTCCAGTTATTGGTTTCGAGTATCAGACCAGCGAAAATTTTGATGGATTCTCAACCATTCCTTACCCACAAACACCCATTTCTCGCGAACGGAATGGCGAACTCGAGAAATTCCTGTTGAATCTGAAACCAGAAACTCGTCCGATTACAACGGTATTTGTATTTTTGCCGTAGGCCATTGTAGTTATTGGTTTCGAGTATCAAACTTGTGAAAATTGTGATGGTTTCTCAACCATTCCTTAACTTCAAACTCCCATATCTCGCGAACGGATTATCGAACTCGAGAATTTCCTATTGCATCTGAAAGCAGAAACTCGCCCGATTACAACGGTATTTGTATTTTTGCCGTAGGCCATTGTAGTTATTGGTTTCGAGTATCAAACTTGTGAAAATTTTGATGGTTTCTCTACCATTCCTTAACTACAAGCTCCGTTACCTCGGGAACGGATTGGCGAACTCGAGAAATTCCTGCTGTACTTGAAAGTAGAAACTGGCCCGATTACAATGGTGTGTGTACATTTCCCCTAGGCCATTCCAGTTATTGGGTCGAGTATCAGACTAGCGAAAATTTTGATGGTTTCTACTCCATTCCTTACCCTCATACACCCATATCTCGCGAACGGAAAGACGAACTCGAGAAATTCCTGTTGAATCTGAAACAGAAACTCGTCCGATACAATGGTATGTGTATTTTTGCCCTAGGCCATTCCAGTTATTGGTTTCGATTATCAGACCAGCGAAAATTTTGATGGATTCTCAACCATTCCTTACCCACAAACACCCATTTCTGGCGAACGGATTGACGAAAACGAGAAATTCCGGTTGCATCTGGAAGAAGAAACTCTCCCGATTACAACGGTATGTGTATTTTTCCCCTAAGCCTTTGTAGTTATTGGTTTCGTGTATCAGACTTGCGAAAATTTTGATGGCTTCTCATCCGTTCCTAAATTCAAACTCCCATATCTCGCGAACGGAAAGTCGAACTCGAGAAATTCCTGTTGAATCTGAAACAGAAACTCGACCGATACAATGGTATGTGTATTTTTGCCCTAGGCCATTCCAGTTATTGGTTTCGAGTAACAGACTTGCGAAAATTTTGATGGTTTCTCAACCATTCCTTAACATCAAACTCCCATATCTCGCGAACGGATTATCGAACTCGAGAATTTCCTATTGGATCTGAAACCAGAAACTCGCCCGATTACAACGGTATGTGTATTTTTGCCCTAGGCCATTGTAGTTATTGGTTTCGAGTATCAAACTTGCGAAAATTTTGATGGTTTCTCAACCATTCCTTAACTTCAAACTCCCATATCTCGCGAACGGAATGACGAACTCTAGAAATTCCTGTTGCATCTGAAAGTAGAAACTCGCACCATTACAATGGTGTGTGTACTTTTCCCCTAGGCCATTCCAGTTATTGGTTTCGAGTAACAGACTTGCGAAAATTTTGATGGTTTCTCAACCATTCCTTACCTTCAAACTCACATATCTCGCGAACGGATTGACGAACTCGAGAAATTCCTGTTGCATCTGAAAGCAGAAACTCGTCCGATTACAACGGTATGTGTATTTTTGCCCTAGGCCATAGTAGTTATTGGTTTCGAGTATCAGATTTGCGAAAATTTTGATAGTTTCTCAAGCATTCCTTAACTTCAAACTCCCATATCTCGCGAACGGATTGACGAACTCGATTATTTCCTGTTGCATCTGAAAGTAGAAACTCGCCCGATTACAAAGGTATGTGTATTTTTCCCCTAGGCCATAGTAGTTATTGGTTTCGAGTATCAGATTTGCGAAAATTGTGATGGTTTCTCAACCATTCCTTAACTTCAAACTCCCATATCTCGCGAACGGATTAACGAACTCGACAATTTCCTATTGCATCTGAAACCAGAAACTCGCCCGATTACTTCGGTATGTGTATTTTTGCCCTAGGCCATTGTAGTTATTGGTTTCGAGTATCAAACTTGCGAAAATTTTGATGGTTTCTCAACCATTCCTTAACTTCAAACTCCCATATCTCGCGAACGGATTGACGAACTCGAGAAATTCCTGTTGCATCTGAAAGCAGAAACTCGTCCGATTACAACGGTATGTGTATTTTTGCCCTAGGCCATAGTAGTTATTGGTTTCGAGTATCAGATTTGCGAAAATTTTGATAGTTTCTCAAGCATTCCTTAACTTCAAACTCCCATATCTCGCGAACGGATTGACGAACTCGATTATTTCCTGTTGCATCTGAAAGTAGAAACTCGCCCGATTACAAAGGTATGTGTATTTTTCCCCTAGGCCATAGTAGTTATTGGTTTCGAGTATCAGATTTGCGAAAATTGTGATGGTTTCTCAACCATTCCTTAACTTCAAATTCCCATATCTCGCGAACGGATTAACGAACTCGACAATTTCCTATTGCATCTGAAACCAGAAACTCGCCCGATTACTTCGGTATGTGTATTTTTGCCCTAGGCCATTGTAGTTATTGGTTTCGAGTATCAAACTTGCGAAAATTTTGATGGTTTCTCAACCATTCCTTAACTTCAAACTCCCATATCTCGCGAACGGATTGACGAACTCGAGAAATTCCTGATGCATCTGAAAGTAGAAACTCGCCCGATTACAAAGGTATGTGTATATTTGACCTAGGCCATTCCAGTTATTGGTTTCGAGTATCAGACTTGCGAAAATTTTGATGGCTTCTCATCCGTTCCTAAATTCAAACTCCTATATCTCGCGAACGGAAAGACGAACTCGAGAAATTCCTGTTGAATCTGAAACAGAAACTCGTCCGATACAATGGTATGTGTATTTTTGCCCTAGGCCATTCCAGTTATTGGTTTCGAGTAACAGACTTGCGAAAATTTTGATGGTTTCTCAACCATTCCTTAACATCAAACTCCCATATCTCGCGAACGGAATGACGAACTCTAGAAATTCCTGTTGCATCTGAAAGTAGAAACTCGCACCATTACAATGGTGTGTGTACTTTTCCCCTAGGCCATTCCAGTTATTGGTTTCGAGTAACAGACTTGCGAAAATTTTGATGGTTTCTCAACCATTCCTTACCTTCAAACTTCCATATCTCGCGAACGGATTGACGAACTCGAGAAATTCCTGTTGCATCTGAAAGCAGAAACTCGTCCGATTACAACGGTATGTGTATTTTTGCCCTAGGCCATAGTAGTTATTGGTTTCGAGTATCAGATTTGCGAAAATTTTGATAGTTTCTCAAGCATTCCTTAACTTCAAACTCCCATATCTCGCGAACGGATTGACGAACTCGATTATTTCCTGTTGCATCTGAAAGTAGAAACTCGCCCGATTACAATGGTATGTGTATTTTTCCCCTAGGCCATAGTAGTTATTGGTTTCGAGTATCAAACTTGCGAAAATTTTGATGGTTTCTCAACCATTCCTTAACTTCAAACTCCCATATCTCGCGAACGGATTGACGAACTCGAGAAATTCCTGATGCATCTGAAAGTAGAAACTCGCCCGATTACAAAGGTATGTGTATATTGGACCTAGGCCATTCCAGTTATTGGTTTCGAGTATCAGACCAGCAAAAATTTTGATGGATTCTCAACCATTCCTTACCCACAAACACCCATTTCTGGAGAACGGATTGACGAAAACGAGAAATTCCGGTTGCATCTGGAAGAAGAAACTCTCCCGATTACAACGGTATGTGTATTTTTCCCCTAAGCCTTTGTAGTTATTGGTTTCGTGTATCAGACTTGCGAAAATTTTGATGGCTTCTCATCCGTTCCTGAATTCAAACTCCCATATCTCGCGAACGGAAAGACGAACTCGAGAAATTCCTGTTGAATCTGAATCAGAAACTCGTCCGATACAATGGTATGTGTATTTTTGCCCTAGGCCATTCCAGTTATTGGTTTCGAGTAACAGACTTGCGAAAATTTTGATGGTTTCTCAACCATTCCTTAACTTCAAACTCCCATATCTCGCGAACGGATTAACGAACTCGAGAATTTCCTATTGCATCTGAAACCAGAAACTCGCCCGATTACAACGGTATGTGTATTTTTGCCCTAGGCCATTGTAGTTATTGGTTTCGAGTATCAAACTTGCGAAAATTTTGATGGTTTCTCAACCATTCCTTAACTTCAAACTCCCATATCTCGCGAACGGATTGACGAACTCGAGAAATTCCTGTTGCATCTGAAAGTAGAAACTCGCCCGATTACAAAGGTATGTGTATATTTGCCCTAGGCCAATCCAGTTATTGGGTCGAGTATCAGACTAGCGAAAATTTTGATGGTTTCTCATCCATTCCTTACCTTCATACACCCATATCTCGCGACGGAATGACGAACTCGAGAAATTCCTGTTGTATCTGAAACAGAAACTCGTCCGATACAATGGTATGTATATTTTTGCCCTAGGACATTCCAGTTATTGGTTTCGAGTAACAGACTTGCGAAAATTTTGATGGTTTCTCAACCATTCCTTAACTTCAAACTCCCATATCTCGCGAACGGATTAACGAACTCGAGAATTTCCTATTGCATCTGAAACCAGAAACTCGCCCGATTACAACGGTATGTGTATTTTTGCCCTAGGCAATTGTAGTTATCGGTTTCGAGTATCAAACTTGCGAAAATTTTGATGGTTTCTCAACCATTCCTTAACTTCAAACTCCCATATCTCGCGAACGGATTGACGAACTCGAGAAATTCCTGTTGCATCTGAAAGTAGAAACTCGCCCGATTACAAAGGTATGTGTATATTTGCCCTAGGCCATTGTAGTTATTGGTTTCGAGTATCAAACTTGCGAAAATTTTGATGGTTTCTCAACCATTCCTTAACTTCAAACTCCCATTTCTCGCGAACGGAATGACGAACTCTAGAAATTCCTGTTGCATCTGAAAGTAGAAACTCGCACCATTACAATGTTGTGTGTACTTTTCCCCTAGGCCATTCCAGTTATTGGTTTCGAGTAACAGACTTGCGAAAATTTTGATGGTTTCTCAACCATTCCTTACCTTCAAACTCCCATATCTCGCGAACGGATTGACGAACTCGAGAAATTCCTATTGCATCTGAAAGCAGAAACTCGTCCGATTACAACGGTATGTGTATTTTTGCCCTAGGCCGTAGTAGTTATTGGTTTCGAGTATCAGACTTGCGAAAATTTTGATAGTTTCTCAAGCATTCCTTAACTTCAAACTCCCATATCTCGCGAACGGATTGACGAACTCGATTATTTCCTGTTGCATCTGAAAGTAGAAACTCGCCCGATTACAAAGGTATGTGTATTTTTCCCCTAGGCCATAGTAGTTATTGGTTTCGAGTATCAGATTTGCGAAAATTGTGATGGTTTCTCAACCATTCCTTAACTTCAAACTCCCATATCTCGCGAACGGATTAACGAACTCGACAATTTCCTATTGCATCTGAAACCAGAAACTCGCCCGATTACTTCGGTATGTGTATTTTTGCCCTAGGCCATTGTAGTTATTGGTTTCGAGTATCAAACTTGCGAAAATTTTGATGGTTTCTCAACCATTCCTTAACTTCAAACTCCCATATCTCGCGAACGGATTGACGAACTCGAGAAATTCCTGATGCATCTGAAAGTAGAAACTCGCCCGATTACAAAGGTATGTGTATATTTGACCTAGGCCATTCCAGTTATTGGTTTCGAGTATCAGACCAGCGAAAATTTTGATGGTTTCTCAACCATTCCTTAACATCAAACTCCCATATCTCGCGAACAGATTGACGAACTCGAGAAATTCCTGATGCATCTGAAAGTAGAAACTCGCCCGATTACAAAGGTATGTGTATATTTGACCTAGGCCATTCCAGTTATTGATTTCGAGTATCAGACCAGCGAAAATTTTGATGGATTCTCAACAATTCCTTACCCACAAACACCCATTTCTCGCGAACGGATTGACGAACACGAGAAATTCTTGTTGCATCTGAATGTAGAAACTCGCCCGATTACAAAGGTATGTGTATTTTTCCCCTAGGCCATAGTAGTTATTGGTTTCGAGTATCAAACTTGCGAAAATTTTGATGGTTTCTCAACCATTCCTTAACTTCAAACTCTCATATCTCGCGAACGGATTGACGAACTCGAGAAATTACTGATGCATCTGAAAGTAGAAACTCGCCCCATTACAACGGTGTGTGTACTTTTCCCCTAGGCCATTCCAGTTATTGGTTTCGAGTATCAGACCAGCGAAAATTTTGATGGATTCTCAACCATTCCTTACCCACAAACACCCATTTCTCGCGAACGGAATGACGAACTCGAGAAATTCCTGTTGAATCTGAAACCAGAAACTCGTCCGATTACAACGGTATTTGTATTTTTGCCGTAGGCCATTGTAGTTATTGGTTTCGAGTATCAAACTTGTGAAAATTGTGATGGTTTCTCAACCATTCCTTAACTTCAAACTCCCATATCTCGCGAACGGATTATCGAAATCGAGAATTTCCTATTGCATCTGAAAGCAGAAACTCGCCCGATTACAACGGTATTTGTATTTTTGCCGTAGGCCATTGTAGTTATTGGTTTCGAGTATCAAACTTGTGAAAATTTTGATGGTTTCTCAACCATTCCTTAACTACAAGCTCCGTTACCTCGGGAACGGATTGGCGAACTCGAGAAATTCCTGCAGTACTTGAAAGTAGAAACTGGCCCGATTACAATGGTGTGTGTACTTTTCCCCTAGGCCATTCCAGTTATTGGGTCGAGTATCAGACTAGCGAAAATTTTGATGGTTTCTCATCCATTCCTTACCTTCATACACCCATATCTCGCGACGGAATGACGAACACGAGAAATTCCTGTTGCATCTGAAACAGAAACTCGCCCGATTACAACGGTATGTGTATTTTTGCCCTAGGCCATTGTAGTTATTGGTTTCGAGTATCAAACTTGCGAAAATTTTGATGGTTTCTCAACCATTCCTTAACTTCAAACTCCCATATCTCGCGAACGGAATGACGAACTCTAGAAATTCCTGTTGCATCTGAAAGTAGAAACTCGCACCATTACAATGGTGTGTGTACTTTTCCCCTAGGCCATTCCAGTTATTGGTTTCGAGTAACAGACTTGCGAAAATTTTGATGGTTTCTCAACCATTCCTTACCTTCAAACTCCCATATCTCGCGAACGGATTGACGAACTCGAGAAATTCCTGTTGCATCTGAAAGCAGAAACTCGTCCGATTACAACGGTATGTGTATTTTTGCCCTAGGCCATGGTAGTTATTGGTTTCGAGTATCAGATTTGCGAAAATTTTGATAGTTTCCAAAGCATTCCTTAACTTCAAACTCCCATATCTCGCGAAGGGATTGACGAACTCGATTATTTCCTGTTGCATCTGAAAGTAGAAACTCGCCCGATTACAAAGGTATGTGTATTTTTCCCCTAGGCCATAGTAGTTATTGGTTTCGAGTATCAGATTTGCGAAAATTGTGATGGTTTCTCAACCATTCCTTAACTTCAAACTCCCATATCTCGCGAACGGATTAACGAACTCGACAATTTCCTATTGCATCTGAAACCAGAAACTCGCCCGATTACTTCGGTATGTGTATTTTTGCCCTAGGCCATTGTAGTTATTGGTTTCGAGTATCAAACTTGCGAAAATTTTGATGGTTTCTCAACCATTCCTTAACTTCAAACTCCCACATCTCGCGAACGGATTGACGAACTCGAGAAATTCCTGATGCATCTGAAAGTAGAAACTCGCCCGATTACAAAGGTATGTGTATATTTGACCTAGGCCATTCCAGTTATTGGTTTCGAGTATCAGACCAGCGAAAATTTTGATGGTTTCTCAACCATTCCTTAACTTCAAACTCCCATATCTCGCGAACAGATTGACGAACTCGAGAAATTCCTGATGCATCTGAAAGTAGAAACTCGCCCGATTACAAAGGTATGTGAATATTTGACCTAGGCCATTCCAGTTATTGGTTTCGAGTATCAGACCAGCGAAAATTTTGATGGATTCTCAACAATTCCTTACCCACAAACACCCATTTCTCGCGAACGGATTGACGAACACGAGAAATTCTTGTTGCATCTGAATGTAGAAACTCGCCCGATTACAAAGGTATGTGTATTTTTCCCCTAGGCCATAGTAGTTATTGGTTTCGAGTATCAAACTTGCGAAAATTTTGATGGTTTCTCAACCATTCCTTAACTTCAAACTCCCATATCTCGCGAACGGATTGACGAACTCGAGAAATTCCTGATGCATCTGAAAGTAGAAACTCGCCCCATTACAACGGTGTGTGTACTTTTCCCCTAGGCCATTCCAGTTATTGGTTTCGAGTATCAGACCAGCGAAAATTTTGATGGATTCTCAACCATTCCTTACCCACAAACACCCATTTCTCGCGAACGGAATGACGAACTCGAGAAATTCCTGTTGAATCTGAAAGTAGAAACTAGCCTGATTACAAAGGTACGTGTATTTTTGCCCTAGGCCATTCCAGTTATTGGTTTCGAGTATCAGACCAGCGAAAATTTTGATGGTTTCTCAACCATTCCTTAACTACAAGCTCCTATATCTCGCGAACGGATTGACGAACTCGAGAAATTCCTGTTGCATCTGAAAGTAGAAACTAGCCTGATTACAAAGGTACGTGTATTTTTGCCCTAGGCCATTCCAGTTATTGGTTTCGAGTATCAGACCAGCGAAAATTTTGATGGTTTCTCAACCATTCCTTACCTTCATACATCCATATCTCGCGAACGGAATGACGAACTCGAGAAATTCCTGTTGCATCTGAAAGTAGAAACTCGCCCGATTACAACGGTATGTGTATTTTACCCCTAGGCCTTTGTAGTTATTGGTTTCGAGTATCAGACTTGCGAAAATTTTGATGGTTTCTCAACCGTTCCTTAACTTCACACTCCCATATCACGCGAACGGATTGACGACCTCAAGAAGTTCCTATTGCATCTGAAAGTAGAAACACGCCCGATTACAAATGTATGTGTATTTTTCCCCTAGGCCATAGTAGTTATTGGTTTCGAGTATCAGACTTGCGAAAACTGTGATGGTTTCTCAACCATTCCTGAACATCAAACTACCATATCTCGCGAACGGATTGAGGAACACGAGAAATTCCGGTTGCATCTGGAAGAAGAAACTCTCCCGATTACAACGGTATGCGTATTTTTCCCCTAAGCCTTTGTAGTTATTGGGTTCGTGTATCAGACTTGCGAAAATTTTGATGGTTTCTCAACCGTTCCTTAATTTCAAACTCCCATATCTCGCGAACGGATTGACGAACTCGAGAAATTCCTGTTGCATCTGAAACCAGAAACTCGTCCGACTACTACGGTATGTCTATTTTTGCCCTAGGCCATTGTAGTTATTGGTTTCAAGTATCAAACTTGCGAAAATTTTGGTGGTTTCCCAACCATTCCTTAACTTCAAACTCCCATATCTCGCGAACGGATTGACGAACTCGAGAAATTCCTGTTGCATCTGAAAGCAGAAACTCGACCGATTACAATGGTGTGTGTACTTTTCCCCTAGGTCATTCCAGTTATTTGTTTCTAGCATCAGAAGTACGAAAATTTTTATGGTTTCTCAACCATTCCTTAACTTCAAACTCCCATATCTCGCGAACGGAATGACGAACTCGAGAAATTCCTGTTGCATCTGAAAGTAGAAACTCGCCCGATTACAACGGTATATGTATTTTTCCCCTAGGCCTTTGTTGTTATTGGTTTCGAGTATCAGACTTGCGTTAATTTTGATGGTTTCTCAACCATTCCTTACTTTCATACACCCATATCTCGCGAACCGATTGACGAACTCGAGAAATTCCTGTTGCATCTGAAAGCAGAAGCTCGACCGATTACAATGGTGTGTGTACTTTTCCCCTAGGTCATTCCAGTTATTCGTTTCTAGCATCAGAATTTCGAAAATTTTGATGGTTTCTCAACCATTCCTTAACTACAAGCTCCTATATCTCGCGAACGGATTGACGAACTCGAGAAATTCCTGTTGCATCTGAAAGTAGAAACTAGCCTGATTACAAAGGTACGTGTATTTTTGCCCTAGGCCATTCCAGTTATTGGTTTCGAGTATCAGACCAGCGAAAATTTTGATGGTTTCTCAACCATTCCTTACCTTCATACATCCATATCTCGCGAACGGAATGACGAACTCGAGAAATTCCTGTTGCATCTGAAAGTAGAAACTCGCCCGATTACAACGGTATGTGTATTTTACCCCTAGGCCTTTGTAGTTATTGGTTTCGAGTATCAGACTTGCGAAAATTTTGATGGTTTCTCAACCGTTCCTTAACTTCACACTCCCATATCACGCGAACGGATTGACGACCTCAAGAAGTTCCTATTGCATCTGAAAGTAGAAACACGCCCGATTACAAATGTATGTGTATTTTTCCCCTAGGCCATAGTAGTTATTGGTTTCGAGTATCAGACTTGCGAAAACTGTGATGGTTTCTCAACCATTCCTGAACATCAAACTACCATATCTCGCGAACGGATTGAGGAACACGAGAAATTCCGGTTGCATCTGGAAGAAGAAACTCTCCCGATTACAACGGTATGCGTATTTTTCCCCTAAGCCTTTGTAGTTATTGGGTTCGTGTATCAGACTTGCGAAAATTTTGATGGTTTCTCAACCGTTCCTTAATTTCAAACTCCCATATCTCGCGAACGGATTGACGAACTCGAGAAATTCCTGTTGCATCTGAAACCAGAAACTCGTCCGACTACTACGGTATGTCTATTTTTGCCCTAGGCCATTGTAGTTATTGGTTTCAAGTATCAAACTTGCGAAAATTTTGGTGGTTTCCCAACCATTCCTTAACTTCAAACTCCCATATCTCGCGAACGGATTGACGAACTCGAGAAATTCCTGTTGCATCTGAAAGCAGAAACTCGACCGATTACAATGGTGTGTGTACTTTTCCCCTAGGTCATTCCAGTTATTTGTTTCTAGCATCAGAAGTACGAAAATTTTTATGGTTTCTCAACCATTCCTTAACTTCAAACTCCCATATCTCGCGAACGGAATGACGAACTCGAGAAATTCCTGTTGCATCTGAAAGTAGAAACTCGCCCGATTACAACGGTATATGTATTTTTCCCCTAGGCCTTTGTTGTTATTGGTTTCGAGTATCAGACTTGCGTTAATTTTGATGGTTTCTCAACCATTCCTTACTTTCATACACCCATATCTCGCGAACCGATTGACGAACTCGAGAAATTCCTGTTGCATCTGAAAGCAGAAGCTCGACCGATTACAATGGTGTGTGTACTTTTCCCCTAGGTCATTCCAGTTATTCGTTTCTAGCATCAGAATAGCGAAAATTTTGATGGTTTCTCAACCATTCCTTAACTTCAAACTCCCATATCTCGCGAACGGAATGACGAACTCGAGAAATTCCTGTTGCATCTGAAAGTAGAAACTCGCCCGATTACAACGGTATGTCTATTTTTCCCCTAGGCCTTTGTAGTTATTGGTTTCGAGTATCAGACTTGCGAAAAATTTGATGGTTTCTTAACCATTCCTTACCTTCATACACCCATTTCTCGCGAACCGATTGACGAACTCGAGAAATTCCTGTTGCATCTGAAAGCAGAAGCTCGACCGATTACAATGGTGTGTGTACTTTTCCCCTAGGTCATTCCAGTTATTCGTTTCTAGCATCAGAATTGCGAAAATTTTGATCGTTTCTCATCCATTCCTTAACTTCAAACTCCCATATCTCGCGAACGGAATGACGAACTCGAGAAGTTCCTGTTGCATCTGAATATAGAATCTCTCCCGATTACAACGCTATGTGTATTTTTCCCCTAGGCCATTGTAATTATTGGTTTCGAGAATCAGACTTGCGAAAATTTTGATGGTTTCTCAACCATTCTTTAACTTCAAACTCCCATATCTCGCGAACCGATTGACGAACTCGAGAAATTCCTGTTGCATCTGAAAGTAGAAACACGCCCGATTACAAAGGTAAGTGTATTTTTCCCTAGGCCATAGTAGTTATTGGTTTCGAGTATCAGATTTGCGAAAATTGTGATGGTTTCTCAACCATTCCTTAACTTCAAACTCCCATATCTCGCGAACGGAATGACGAACTCGAGAAATTCCTGTTGCATCTGAAAGTAGAAACTCGCCCGATTACAACGGTATGTGTATTTTTCCCCTAGGCCTTTGTAGTTATTAGTTTCGAGTATTAGACTTGCAAAAATTTTGATGGTTTCTCAACCATTCCTTAACTTCAAACTCCCATATCTCGCGAACCGATTGACGAACTCGAGAAATTCCTGTCGCATCTGAAACCAGAAACTTGTCCGATTACAACGGTATGTGTACTTTTCCCCTGGGCCATTCCAGTTATTGGTTTCGAGTATCAGACTTGCGAAAATTTTTATGGTTTCTCAACCATTCCTTAACTTCAAACTCCCATATCTTGCGAACGGACTAACGAACTCGAGAATTTCCTATTGCATCTGAAAGCAGAAACTCGCCCGATTACAACGGTATGTGTATTTTTGCCCTAGGCCATTGTAGTTATTGGTTTCCAGTATCAAACTTGCGAAAATTTTGATGGTTTCTCAAACATTCCTTAACTTCAAACTCCCATATCTCGCGAACGGATTGACGAACTCGATTATTTCCTGTTGCATCTGAAAGTAGAAAGTCGACCGATTACAATGGTGTGTGTACTTTTCCCGTAGGTCATTCCAGTTATCCGTTTCTAGCATCAGAATTGCGAAAATTTTGATGGTTTCTCAACCATTCCTTAACTTCAAACTCCCATATCTCGCGAACCGATTGACGAACTCGAGAAATTCCTGTTGCATCTGAAAGTAGAAACTCGCCCGATTACAACAGTATGTGTATTTTTCCCCTAGGCCTTTGTAGTTATTGGTTTCGAGTATCAGACTTGCGAAAATTTTGATGGTTTCTCAACCGTTCCTTAACTTCACACTCCCATATCACGCGAACGGATTGACGACCTCAAGAAATTCCTATTGCATCTGAAAGTAGAAACACGCCCGATTACAAAGGTATGTGTATTTTTCCCCTAGGCCATTGTAGTTATTGGTTTCGAGTATCAGATTTGCGAAAATTGTGATGGTTTCTCAACCATTCCTTAACTTCAAACTCCCATATCTCGCGAACCGATTGACGAACTCGAGAAATTCCTGTTGCATCTGAAACGAGAAACTCGACCGATTACAATGGTGTGTGTACTTTTCCCCTAGGTCATTCCAGTTATTCGTTTCTAGCATCAGAATTGCAAAAATTTTGATGGTTTCTCAACTGTTCCTTAATTTCAAACTCCCATAACTCGCGAACGGATTGGCGAACTCGAGAAATTCCTGTTGCATCTGAAAGTAGAAACTCGCCCGATTAGATTGGTTTGTGTACTTTTCCCCTAGGCAATTCCAGTTTTTCGTTTCTAGCATCAGAATTGCGAAAATTTTGATGGTTTCTCAACCATCCCTTAACTTCAAACTCCCATATCTCGCGAACGGATTGACGAACTCGAGAAATTCCTGTTGCATCTGGAACCAGAAGCTCGTCCGATTACAACGGTATGTGAATTTCTGCCCTAGGCCATAATAGTTATTGGTTTCTAGTATCAGACTTGCGAATATTTTGATGGTTTCTCAACCATTCCTTAACTTCAAACGCCGATACCTCGCGAACGGATTGGCGAACTGGAGAAGTTCCTGTCGCCTCTGAAAGTAGAAACTTGCCCGATTACAATGGTGTGTGTACTTTTCCCCTAGGCCGTTCCAGTTACCGGTTTCGAGTATCAGACTTGCGAAAATTTTGATGGTTTCTCAACCAGTCCTTAACTTCAAACTCCCATATCTCGCGAACGGATTGACGAGCTCGAGAAATTCCTGTTGCATCTGAAAGTAGAAACTCGCCCGATTACAAAGGTATGTGTTTCTTTCTCCTAGGCCTTTGTAGTTACTGGTTTCGAGTATCAGACTTGCGAAAATTTTGATGGTTTCTCAAGCATTCCTTAACTTCATACGCCAATATCTCGCGAACGGATTGACGAACTCGATTATTTCCTGTTGCATCTGAAAGTAGAAAGTCTACCAATTACAATGGTGTGTGTACTTTTCCCCTAGGTCATTCCAGTTATTCGTTTCTAGCATCAGAATTTCGAAAATTTTGATGGTTTCTCAACCATTCCTTAACTTCAAACTCCCATATCTCGCGAACGGATGGACGAACTCGAGGAATTCCAGTTGCATCTGAAAGTAGAAACTCGCCCGATTACAAAGGTATGTGTATTTTTCCCCTAGGCCTTTGTAGTTATTGGTTTCGAGTATCAGACCAGCGAAAATTTTGATGGTTTCTCAACCATTCCTTAACTTCAAATTCCCATATCTCGCGAACGAATTGACGAACTCGAGAAATTCCTGTTGCATCTGAAAGCAGAAACTCGTCCGATTACAACGGTATGTGTATTTTTCCCCTAAGGCTTTGTAGTTATTGGTTTCGAGTATCAGACTTGCGACAATTTTGATGGTTTCTCAAGCATTCCTTAACATCAAACTCCCATATCTCGCGAACGGATTGACGAACTCGAGAAGTTCCTGTCGCCTCTGAAAGTAGAAACTTGCCCGATTACAATGGTGTGTGTACTTTTCCCCTAGGTCATTCGAGTTATTCGTTTCTAGCATCAGAATTGCGAAAATTTTGATGGTTTCTCAACCGTTCCTTAACTTCAGACTCCCATATCTCGCGAACCGATTGACGAACTCGAGAAATTCCTGTTGCATCTGAAAGTAGAAACTCGCCCGATTACAACGGTATGTGTATTTTTCCCCTAGGCCTTTGTAGTTATTGGTTTCGTGTATCAGACTTGCAAAAATTTTGATGGTTTCTCAACCGTTCCTTAACTTCACACTCCCATATCACGCGAACGGATTGACGACCTCAAGAAATTCCTATTGCATCTGAAAGTAGAAACACGCCCGTTTACAAAGGTATGTGTATTTTTCCCTAGGCCATAGTAGTTATTGGTTTCGAGTATCAGATTTGCGAAAATTGTGATGGTTTCTCAACCATTCCTTAACTTCAAACTCCCATATCTCGCGAACCGACTGACGAACTCGAGAAATTCCTGTTGCATCTGAAACCAGAAACTTGTCCGATTACAACGGTATGTGTACTTTTCCCCTGGGCCATTCCAGTTATTGGTTTCGAGTATCAGACTTGCGAAAATTTTTATGGTTTCTCAACCATTCCTTAACTTCAAACTCCCATATCTCGCGAACGGACTAACGAACTCGAGAATTTCCTATTGCATTTGAAAGCAGAAACACGCCCGATTACAACGGTATGTGTATTTTTGCTCTAGGCCATTGTAGTTATTGGTTTCGAGTATCAAACTTGCGAAAATTTTGATGGTTTCTCAACGATTCCTTAACTTCAAACTCCCATATCTCGCGAACGGATTGACGAACTCGAGAAATTCCTGTTGCATCTGAAAGCAGAAGCTCGACCGATTACAATGGTGTATGTACTTTTCCCCTAGGTCATTCCAGTTATTCGTTTCCAGCATCAGAATTGCGAAAATTTTGATGGTTTCTCAACCATTCCTTAACTTCAAGCTCCCATATCTCGCGAACGGATTGACGAACTCGAGAAATTCCTGTTGCATCTGAAAGCAGAAGCTCGACCGATTACAATGGTGTATGTACTTTTCCCCTAGGTCATTCCAGTTATTCGTTTCCAGCATCAGAATTGCGAAAATTTTGATGGCTTCACAACCATTCCTTAACTTCAAACTCCCATATCTCGCGAACGGATGGACGAACTCGAGAAATTCCTGTTGCATCTGAAAGTAGAAACTCGCCCGATTACAAAGGTATGTGTATTTTTCCCCTAGGCCTTTGTAGTTACTGGTTTCGAGTATCAGACTTGCGAAAATTTTGAAGGTTTCTCAACCATTCCTTAACTTCAAACTCCCATATCTCGCGAACGGTTTGACGAACTCGAGAAATTCCTGTTGCATCTGAAAGCAGAAGCTCGACCGATTACAATGGTGTGTGTAGTTTTCCCCTAGGTCATTCCAGTTACTCGTTTCTAGCTTCAGAATTGCGAAAATTTTGATGGCTTCTAAACCATTCCTTAACTTCAAACTCCCATATCTCGCGAACGGATGGACGAACTCAAGAAATTCCTGTTGCATCTGAAAGTAGAAACTCGCCCGATTACAAAGGTATGTGTATTTTTCCCCTAGGCCTTTGTAGTTATTGGTTTCGAGTATCAAACTTGCGAAAATTTTGATGGTTTCTCAACCATTCCTTAACTTCAAACTCCCATATCTCGCGAACGGATTGACGAACTCGAGAAATTCCTGTTGCATCTGAAAGCAGAAGCTCGACCGATTACAATGGTGTATGTACTTTTCCCCTAGGTCATTCCAGTTATTCGTTTCCAGCATCAGAATTGCGAAAATTTTGATGGCTTCACAACCATTCCTTAACTTCAAACTCCCATATGTCGCGAACGGATGGACGAACTCGAGAAATTCCTGTTGCATCTGAAAGTAGAAACTCGCCCGATTACAAAGGTATGTGTATTTTTCCCCTAGGCCTTTGTAGTTACTGGTTTCGAGTATCAGACTTGCGAAAATTTTGAAGGTTTCTCAACCATTCCTTAACTTCAAACTCCCATATCTCGCGAACGGTTTGACGAACTCGAGAAATTCCTGTTGCATCTGAAAGCAGAAACACGCCCGATTACAAAGGTATGTGTATTTTTCCCCTAGGCCATAGTAGTTATTGGTTTCGAGTATCAGATTTGCGAAAATTGTGATGGTTTCTCAACCATTCCTTAACTTCAAACTCCCATATCTCGCGAACCGATTGACGAACTCGAGAAATTCCTGTTGCATCTGAAACCAGAAACTCGACCGATTACAATGGTGTGTGTACTTTTCCCCTAGGTCATTCCAGTTATTCGTTTCTAGCATCAGAATTGCGAAAATTTTGATGGTTTCTCAACTGTTCCTTAATTTCAAACTCCCATACCTCGCGAACGGATTGGCGAACTCGAGAAATTCCTGTTGCATCTGAAAGTAGAAACTCGCCCGATTACATTGGTTTGTGTACTTTTCCCCTAGGCCATTCCAGTTTTTCGTTTCTAGCATCAGAATTGCGAAAATTTTGATGGTTTCTCAACCATTCCTTAAATTCAAGCTACCATATCTCGCGAACAGAATGACGAACTCGAGAAATTCCTGTTGCATCTGAAAGTAGAAACTCGTCCGATTACAACGGTGTGTGGACTTATCCCCTAGGCCATTCCTATTATTGGATTCGAGTATCAGACTTGCGAAAATTTTGATGGTTTCTCAACCATTCCTTAACTTCAAACTCCCATATCTCGCGAACGGATTGACGAACTCGAGAAATTCCTGTTGCATCTGGAACCAGAAGCTCGTCCGATTACAACGGTATGTGAATTTCTGCCCTAGGCCATAGTAGTTATTGGTTTCTAGTATCAGACTTGCGAAAATTTTGATGGTTTCTCAACCATTCCTTAACTTCAAACGCCGATACCTCGCGAACGGATTGGCGAAATCGAGAAGTTCCTGTCGCCTCTGAAAATAGAAACTTGCCCGATTACAATTGTTTGTGTACTTTTCCCCTAGGCCGTTCCAGTTACCGGTTTCGAGTATCAGACTTGCGAAAATTTTGATGGTTTCTCAACCATTCCTTAACTTCAAACTCCCATATCTCGCGAACGGATTGACGAGCTCGAGAAATTCATGTTGCATCTGAAAGTAGAAACTCGCCCGATTACAAAGGTATGTGTTTCTTTCTCCTAGGCCTTTGTAGTTACTGGTTTCGAGTATCAGACTTGCGAAAATTTTGATGGTTTCTCAAGCATTCCTTAACTTCATACTCCAATATCTCGCGAACGGATTGACGAACTCGATTATTTCCTGTTGCATCTGAAAGTAGAAAGTCTACCGATTACAATGGTGTGTGTACTTTTCCCCTAGGTCATTCCAGTTATTCGTTTCTAGCATCAGAATTTCGAAAATTTTGATGGTTTCTCAACCATTCCTTAACTTCAAACTCCCATATCTCGCGAACGGATGGACGAACTCGAGGAATTCCAGTTGCATCTGAAAGTAGAAACTCGCCCGATTACAAAGGTATGTGTATTTTTCCCCTAGGCCTTTGTAGTTATTGGTTTCGAGTATCAGACCAGCGAAAATTTTGATGGTTTCTCAACCATTCCCTAACTTCAAATTCCCATATCTCGCGAACGAATTGACGAACTCGAGAAATTCCTGTTGCATCTGAAAGCAGAAACTCGTCCGATTACAACGGTATGTGTATTTTTCCCCTAAGGCTTTGTAGTTATTGGTTTCGAGTATCAGACTTGCGACAATTTTGATGGTTTCTCAAGCATTCCTTAACATCAAACTCCCATATCTCGCGAACGGATTGACGAACTCGAGAAGTTCCTGTCGCCTCTGAAAGTAGAAACTTGCCCGATTACAATGGTGTGTGTACTTTTCCCCTAGGTCATTCGAGTTATTCGTTTCTAGCATCAGAATTGCGAAAATTTTGATGGTTTCTCAACCGTTCCTTAACTTCAGACTCCCATATCTCGCGAACCGATTGACGAACTCGAGAAATTCCTGTTGCATCTGAAAGTAGAAACTCGCCCGATTACAACGGTATGTGTATTTTTCCCCTAGGCCTTTGTAGTTATTGGTTTCGTGTATCAGACTTGCAAAAATTTTGATGGTTTCTCAACCGTTCCTTAACTTCACACTCCCATATCACGCGAACGGATTGACGACCTCAAGAAATTCCTATTGCATCTGAAAGTAGAAACACGCCCGTTTACAAAGGTATGTGTATTTTTCCCTAGGCCATAGTAGTTATTGGTTTCGAGTATCAGATTTGCGAAAATTGTGATGGTTTCTCAACCATTCCTTAACTTCAAACTCCCATATCTCGCGAACCGACTGACGAACTCGAGAAATTCCTGTTGCATCTGAAACCAGAAACTTGTCCGATTACAACGGTATGTGTACTTTTCCCCTGGGCCATTCCAGTTATTGGTTTCGAGTATCAGACTTGCGAAAATTTTTATGGTTTCTCAACCATTCCTTAACTTCAAACTCCCATATCTCGCGAACGGACTAACGAACTCGAGAATTTCCTATTGCATTTGAAAGCAGAAACACGCCCGATTACAACGGTATGTGTATTTTTGCTCTAGGCCATTGTAGTTATTGGTTTCGAGTATCAAACTTGCGAAAATTTTGATGGTTTCTCAACCATTCCTTAACTTCAAACTCCCATATCTCGCGAACGGATTGACGAACTCGAGAAATTCCTGTTGCATCTGAAAGCAGAAGCTCGACCGATTACAATGGTGTATGTACTTTTCCCCTAGGTCATTCCAGTTATTCGTTTCCAGCATCAGAATTGCGAAAATTTTGATGGTTTCTCAACCATTCCTTAACTTCAAGCTCCCATATCTCGCGAACGGATTGACGAACTCGAGAAATTCCTGTTGCATCTGAAAGCAGAAGCTCGACCGATTACAATGGTGTATGTACTTTTCCCCTAGGTCATTCCAGTTATTCGTTTCCAGCATCAGAATTGCGAAAATTTTGATGGCTTCACAACCATTCCTTAACTTCAAACTCCCATATCTCGCGAACGGATGGACGAACTCGAGAAATTCCTGTTGCATCTGAAAGTAGAAACTCGCCCGATTACAAAGGTATGTGTATTTTTCCCCTAGGCCTTTGTAGTTACTGGTTTCGAGTATCAGACTTGCGAAAATTTTGAAGGTTTCTCAACCATTCCTTAACTTCAAACTCCCATATCTCGCGAACGGTTTGACGAACTCGAGAAATTCCTGTTGCATCTGAAAGCAGAAGCTCGACCGATTACAATGGTGTGTGTAGTTTTCCCCTAGGTCATTCCAGTTACTCGTTTCTAGCTTCAGAATTGCGAAAATTTTGATGGCTTCTCAACCATTCCTTAACTTCAAACTCCCATATCTCGCGAACGGATGGACGAACTCAAGAAATTCCTGTTGCATCTGAAAGTAGAAACTCGCCCGATTACAAAGGTATGTGTATTTTTCCCCTAGGCCTTTGTAGTTATTGGTTTCGAGTATCAAACTTGCGAAAATTTTGATGGTTTCTCAACCATTCCTTAACTTCAAACTCCCATATCTCGCGAACGGATTGACGAACTCGAGAAATTCCTGTTGCATCTGAAAGCAGAAGCTCGACCGATTACAATGGTGTATGTACTTTTCCCCTAGGTCATTCCAGTTATTCGTTTCCAGCATCAGAATTGCGAAAATTTTGATGGCTTCACAACCATTCCTTAACTTCAAACTCCCATATGTCGCGAACGGATGGACGAACTCGAGAAATTCCTGTTGCATCTGAAAGTAGAAACTCGCCCGATTACAAAGGTATGTGTATTTTTCCCCTAGGCCTTTGTAGTTACTGGTTTCGAGTATCAGACTTGCGAAAATTTTGAAGGTTTCTCAACCATTCCTTAACTTCAAACTCCCATATCTCGCGAACGGTTTGACGAACTCGAGAAATTCCTGTTGCATCTGAAAGCAGAAGCTCGACCGATTACAATGGTGTGTGTAGTTTTCCCCTAGGTCATTCCAGTTATTCGTTTCTAGCATCAGAATTGCGAAAATTTTGATGGCTTCTCAACCATTCCTTAACTTCAAACTCCCATATCTCGCGAACGGATGGACGAACTCAAGAAATTCCTGTTGCATCTGAAAGTAGAAACTCGCCCGATTACAAAGGTATGTGTATTTTTCCCCTAGGCCTTTGTAGTTACTGGTTTCGAGTATCAGACTTTGGAAAATTTTGAAGGTTTCTCAACCGTTCCTTAACTTCACACTCCCATATCACGCGAACGGATTGACGACCTCAAGAAATTCCTATTGCATCTGAAAGTAGAAACACGCCCGATTACAAAGGTATGTGTATTTTTCCCCTAGGCCATAGTAGTTATTGGTTTCGAGTATCAGATTTGCGAAAATTGTGATGGTTTCTCAACCATTCCTTAACTTCAAACTCCCATATCTCGCGAACCGATTGACGAACTCGAGAAATTCCTGTTGCATCTGAAACCAGAAACTCGACCGATTACAATGGTGTGTGTACTTTTCCCCTAGGTCATTCCAGTTATTCGTTTCTAGCATCAGAATTGCGAAAATTTTGATGGTTTCTCAACTGTTCCTTAATTTCAAACTCCCATACCTCGCGAACGGATTGGCGAACTCGAGAAATTCCTGTTGCATCTGAAAGTAGAAACTCGCCCGATTACATTGGTTTGTGTACTTTTCCCCTAGGCCATTCCAGTTTTTCGTTTCTAGCATCAGAATTGCGAAAATTTTGATGGTTTCTCAACCATTCCTTAAATTCAAGCTACCATATCTCGCGAACAGAATGACGAACTCGAGAAATTCCTGTTGCATCTGAAAGTAGAAACTCGTCCGATTACAACGGTGTGTGGACTTATCCCCTAGGCCATTCCTATTATTGAATTCGAGTATCAGACTTGCGAAAATTTTGATGGTTTCTCAACCATTCCTTAACTTCAAACTCCCATATCTCGCGAACGGATTGACGAACTCGAGAAATTCCTGTTGCATCTGGAACCAGAAGCTCGTCCGATTACAACGGTATGTGAATTTCTGCCCTAGGCCATAGTAGTTATTGGTTTCTAGTATCAGACTTGCGAAAATTTTGATGGTTTCTCAACCATTCCTTAACTTCAAACGCCGATACCTCGCGAACGGATTGGCGAAATCGAGAAGTTCCTGTCGCCTCTGAAAATAGAAACTTGCCCGATTACAATTGTTTGTGTACTTTTCCCCTAGGCCGTTCCAGTTACCGGTTTCGAGTATCAGACTTGCGAAAATTTTGATGGTTTCTCAACCATTCCTTAACTTCAAACTCCCATATCTCGCGAACGGATTGACGAGCTCGAGAAATTCATGTTGCATCTGAAAGTAGAAACTCGCCCGATTACAAAGGTATGTGTTTCTTTCTCCTAGGCCTTTGTAGTTACTGGTTTCGAGTATCAGACTTGCGAAAATTTTGATGGTTTCTCAAGCATTCCTTAACTTCATACTCCAATATCTCGCGAACGGATTGACGAACTCGATTATTTCCTGTTGCATCTGAAAGTAGAAAGTCTACCGATTACAATGGTGTGTGTACTTTTCCCCTAGTCATTCCAGTTATTCGTTTCTAGCATCAGAATTGCGAAAATTTTGATGGCTTCTCAACCATTCCTTAACTTCAAACTCCCATATCTCGCGAACGGATGGACGAACTCGAGAAATTCCTGTTGCATCTGAAAGTAGAAACTCGCCCGATTACAAAGGTATGTGTATTTTTCCCCTAGGCCTTTGTAGTTACTGGTTTCGAGTATCAGACTTGCGAAAATTTTGAAGGTTTCTCAACCATTCCTTAACTTCAAACTCCGATGCCTCGCGAACGGATTGGCGAACTCGAGAAGTTCCTGTCGCCTCTGAAAGTAGAAACTTGGCCGATTACAATGGTGTGTGTACTTTTCCCCTAGGTCATTCGAGTTATTCGTTTCTAGCATCAGAATTGCGAAAATTTTGATGGTTTCTCAACCATTCCTTAACTTCAAACACCCATATCTCGCGAACCGATTGACGAACTCGAGAAATTCCTGTTGCATCTGATAGTAGAAACTCGCCCGATTACAACGGTATGTTTATTTTTCCCCTAGGCCTTTGTAGTTACTGGTTTCGAGTATCAGACTTGCGAAAATTATGATGGTTTCTCAACCGTTCCTTAACTTCACACTCCCATATCACGCGAACGGATTGACGACCTCAAGAAATTCCTATTGCATCTGAAAGTAGAAACACGCCCGATTACAAAGGTATGTGTATTTTTCCCCTAGGCCATAGTAGTTATTGGTTTCGAGTATCAGATTTGCGAAAATTGTGATGGTTTCTCAACCATTCCTTAACTTCAAACTCCCATATCTCGCGAACGGATTATCGAACTCGAGAATTTCCTATTGCATCTGAAAGCAGAAACTCGCCCGATTACAACGGTATGTGTATTTTTGCCCTAGGCCGTAGTAGTTATTGGTTTCGAGTATCAGACTTGCGAAAATTTTGATAGTTTCTCAAGCATTCCTTAACTTCAAACTCCCATATCTCGCGAACGGATTGACGAACTCGATTATTTCCTGTTGCATCTGAAAGTAGAAACTCGCCCGATTACAAAGGTATGTGTATTTTTCCCCTAGGCCATAGTAGTTATTGGTTTCGAGTAACAGATTTGCGAAAATTGTGATGGTTTCTCAAACATTCCTTAACTTCAACCTCCCATATCTCGCGAACGGATTAACGAACTCGACAATTTCCTATTGCATCTGAAACCAGAAACTCGCCCGATTACTTCGGTATGTGTATTTTTGCCCTAGGCCATTGTAGTTATTGGTTTCGAGTATCAAACTTGCGAAAATTTTGATGGTTTCTCAACCATTCCTTAACTTCAAACTCCCATATCTCGCGAACGGATTGACGAACTCGAGAAATTCCTGATGCATCTGAAAGTAGAAACTCGCCCGATTACAAAGGTATGTGTATATTTGATCTAGGCCATTCCAGTTATTGGTTTCGAGTATCAGACCAGCGAAAATTTTGATGGTTTCTCAACCATTCCTTAACTTCAAACTCCCATATCTCGCGAACAGATTGACGAACTCGAGAAATTCCTGATGCATCTGAAAGTAGAAACTCGCCCGATTACAAAGGTATGTGTATATTTGACCTAGGCCATTCCAGTTATTGATTTCGAGTATCAGACCAGCGAAAATTTTGATGGATTCTCAACAATTCCTTACCCACAAACACCCATTTCTCGCGAACGGATTGATGAACACGAGAAATTCTTGTTGCATCTGAATGTAGAAACTCGCCCGATTACAAAGGTATGTGTATTTTTCCCCTAGGCCATAGTAGTTATTGGTTTCGAGTATCAAACTTGCGAAAATTTTGATGGTTTCTCAACCATTCCTTAACTTCAAACTCTCATATCTCGCGAACGGATTGACGAACTCGAGAAATTACTGATGCATCTGAAAGTAGAAACTCGCCCCATTACAACGGTGTGTGTACTTTTCCCCTAGGCCATTCCAGTTATTGGTTTCGAGTATCAGACCAGCGAAAATTTTGATGGATTCTCAACCATTCCTTACCCACAAACACCCATTTCTCGCGAACGGAATGACGAACTCGAGAAATTCCTGTTGAATCTGAAACCAGAAACTCGTCCGATTACAACGGTATTTGTATTTTTGCCGTAGGCCATTGTAGTTATTGGTTTCGAGTATCAAACTTGTGAAAATTGTGATGGTTTCTCAACCATTCCTTAACTTCAAACTCCCATATCTCGCGAACGGATTATCGAACTCGAGAATTTCCTATTGCATCTGAAAGCAGAAACTCGCCCGATTACAACGGTATTTGTATTTTTGCCGTAGGCCATTGTAGTTATTGGTTTCGGGTATCAAACTTGTGAAAATTTTGATGGTTTCTCAACCATTCCTTAACTACAAGCTCCGTTACCTCGGGAACGGATTGGCGAACTCGAGAAATTCCTGCTGTACTTGAAAGTAGAAACTGGCCCGATTACAATGGTGTGTGTACTTTTCCCCTAGGCCATTCCAGTTATTGGGTCGAGTATCAGACTAGCGAAAATTTTGATGGTTTCTCATCCATTCCTTACCTTCATACACCCATATCTCGCGACGGAATGACGAACTCGAGAAATTCCTGTTGCATCTGAAAGCAGAAACTCGTCCGATTACAACGGTATGTGTATTTTTGCCCTAGGCCATGGTAGTTATTGGTTTCGAGTATCAGATTTGCGAAAATTTTGATAGTTTCTCAAGCATTCCTTAACTTCAAACTCCCATATCTCGCGAAGGGATTGACGAACTCGATTATTTCCTGTTGCATCTGAAAGTAGAAACTCGCCCGATTACAAAGGTATGTGTATTTTTCCCCTAGGCCATAGTAGTTATTGGTTTCGAGTATCAGATTTGCGAAAATTGTGATGGTTTCTCAACCATTCCTTAACTTCAAACTCCCATATCTCGCGAACGGATTAACGAACTCGACAATTTCCTATTGCATCTGAAACCAGAAACTCGCCCGATTACTTCGGTATGTGTATTTTTGCCCTAGGCCATTGTAGTTATTGGTTTCGAGTATCAAACTTGCGAAAATTTTGATGGTTTCTCAACCATTCCTTAACTTCAAACTCCCACATCTCGCGAACGGATTGACGAACTCGAGAAATTCCTGATGCATCTGAAAGTAGAAACTCGCCCGATTACAAAGGTATGTGTATATTTGACCTAGGCCATTCCAGTTATTGGTTTCGAGTATCAGACCAGCGAAAATTTTGATGGTTTCTCAACCATTCCTTAACTTCAAACTCCCATATCTCGCGAACAGATTGACGAACTCGAGAAATTCCTGATGCATCTGAAAGTAGAAACTCGCCCGATTACAAAGGTATGTGAATATTTGACCTAGGCCATTCCAGTTATTGGTTTCGAGTATCAGACCAGCGAAAATTTTGATGGATTCTCAACAATTCCTTACCCACAAACACCCATTTCTCGCGAACGGATTGACGAACACGAGAAATTCTTGTTGCATCTGAATGTAGAAACTCGCCCGATTACAAAGGTATGTGTATTTTTCCCCTAGGCCATAGTAGTTATTGGTTTTAAGTAACAAACTTGCGAAAATTTTGATGGTTTCTCAACCATTCCTTAACTTCAAACTCCCATATCTCGCGAACGGATTGACGAACTCGAGAAATTCCTGATGCATCTGAAAGTAGAAACTCGCCCCATTACAACGGTGTGTGTACTTTTCCCCTAGGCCATTCCAGTTATTGGTTTCGAGTATCAGACCAGCGAAAATTTTGATGGATTCTCAACCATTCCTTACCCACAAACACCCATTTCTCGCGAACGGAATGACGAACTCGAGAAATTCCTGTTGAATCTGAAAGTAGAAACTAGCCTGATTACAAAGGTACGTGTATTTTTGCCCTAGGCCATTCCAGTTATTGGTTTCGAGTATCAGACCAGCGAAAATTTTGATGGTTTCTCAACCATTCCTTAACTACAAGCTCCTATATCTCGCGAACGGATTGACGAACTCGAGAAATTCCTGTTGCATCTGAAAGTAGAAACTAGCCTGATTACAAAGGTACGTGTATTTTTGCCCTAGGCCATTCCAGTTATTGGTTTCGAGTATCAGACCAGCGAAAATTTTGATGGTTTCTCAACCATTCCTTACCTTCATACATCCATATCTCGCGAACGGAATGACGAACTCGAGAAATTCCTGTTGCATCTGAAAGTAGAAACTCGCCCGATTACAACGGTATGTGTATTTTTCCCCTAGGCCTTTGTAGTTATTGGTTTCGAGTATCAGACTTGCGAAAATTTTGATGGTTTCTCAACCGTTCCTTAACTTCACACTCCCATATCACGCGAACGGATTGACGACCTCAAGAAGTTCCTATTGCATCTGAAAGTAGAAACACGCCCGATTACAAATGTATGTGTATTTTTCCCCTAGGCCATAGTAGTTATTGGTTTCGAGTATCAGACTTGCGAAAACTGTGATGGTTTCTCAACCATTCCTGAACATCAAACTACCATATCTCGCGAACGGATTGAGGAACACGAGAAATTCCGGTTGCATCTGGAAGAAGAAACTCTCCCGATTACAACGGTATGCGTATTTTTCCCCTAAGCCTTTGTAGTTATTGGTTTCGTGTATCAGACTTGCGAAAATTTTGATGGTTTCTCAACCGTTCCTTAATTTCAAACTCCCATATCTCGCGAACGGATTGACGAACTCGAGAAATTCCTGTTGCATCTGAAACCAGAAACTCGTCCGACTACTACGGTATGTGTATTTTTGCCCTAGGCCATTGTAGTTATTGGTTTCAAGTATCAAACTTGCGAAAATTTTGGTGGTTTCCCAACCATTCCTTAACTTCAAACTCCCATATCTCGCGAACGGATTGACGAACTCGAGAAATTCCTGTTGCATCTGAAAGCAGAAACTCGACCGATTACAATGGTGTGTGTACTTTTCCCCTAGGTCATTCCAGTTATTTGTTTCTAGCATCAGAAGTACGAAAATTTTTATGGTTTGTCAACCATTCCTTAACTTCAAACTCCCATATCTCGCGAACGGAATGACGAACTCGAGAAATTCCTGTTGCATCTGAAAGTAGAAACTCGCCCGATTACAACGGTATGTGTATTTTTCCCCTAGGCCTTTGTAGTTATTGGTTTCGAGTATCAGACTTGCGAAAATTTTGATGGTTTCTCAACCATTCCTTACCTTCATACACCCATATCTCGCGAACCGATTGACGAACTCGAGAAATTCCTGTTGCATCTGAAAGCAGAAGCTCGACCGATTACAATGGTGTGTGTACTTTTCCCCTAGGTCATTCCAGTTATTCGTTTCTAGCATCAGAATAGCGAAAATTTTGATGGTTTCTCAACCATTCCTTAACTTCAAACTCCCATATCTCGCGAACGGAATGACGAACTCGAGAAATTCCTGTTGCATCTGAAAGTAGAAACTCGCCCGATTACAACGGTATGTGTATTTTTCCCCTAGGCCTTTGTAGTTATTGGTTTCGAGTATCAGACTTGCGAAAATTTTGATGGTTTCTCAACCATTCCTTACCTTCATACACCCATACCTCGCGAACCGATTGACGAACTCGAGAAATTCCTGTTGCATCTGAAAGCAGAAGCTCGACCGATTACAATGGTGTGTGTACTTTTCCCCTAGGTCATTCCAGTTATTCGTTTCTAGCATCAGAATAGCGAAAATTTTGATGGTTTCTCAACCATTCCTTAACTTCAAACTCCCATATCTCGCGAACGGAATGACGAACTCGAGAAATTCCTGTTGCATCTGAAAGTAGAAACTCGCCCGATTACAACGGTATGTCTATTTTTCCCCTAGGCCTTTGTAGTTATTGGTTTCGAGTATCAGACTTGCGAAAATTTTGATGGTTTCTTAACCATTCCTTACCTTCATACACCCATTTCTCGCGAACCGATTGACGAACTCGAGAAATTCCTGTTGCATCTGAAAGCAGAAGCTCGACCGATTACAATGGTGTGTGTACTTTTCCCCTAGGTCATTCCAGTTATTCGTTTCTAGCATCAGAATTGCGAAAATTTTGATCGTTTCTCATCCATTCCTTAACTTCAAACTCCCATATCTCGCGAACGGAATCACGAACTCGAGAAGTTCCTGTTGCATCTGAATATAGAATCTCTCCCGATTACAACGCTATGTGTATTTTTCCCCTAGGCCATTGTAATTATTGGTTTCGAGAATCAGACTTGCGAAAATTTTGATGGTTTCTCAACCATTCTTTAACTTCAAACTCCCATATCTCGCGAACCGATTGACGAACTCGAGAAATTCCTGTTGCATCTGAAAGTAGAAACACGCCCGATTACAAAGGTAAGTGTATTTTTCCCTAGGCCATAGTAGTTATTGGTTTCGAGTATCAGATTTGCGAAAATTGTGATGGTTTCTCAACCATTCCTTAACTTCAAACTCCCATATCTCGCGAACGGAATGACGAACTCGAGAAATTCCTGTTGCATCTGAAAGTAGAAACTCGCCCGATTACAACGGTATGTGTATTTTTCCCCTAGGCCTTTGTAGTTATTGGTTTCGAGTATTAGACTTGCAAAAATTTTGATGGTTTCTCAACCATTCCTTAACTTCAAACTCCCATATCTCGCGAACCGATTGACGAACTCGAGAAATTCCTGTTGCATCTGAAACCAGAAACTTGTCCGATTACAACGGTATGTGTACTTTTCCCCTGGGCCATTCCAGTTATTGGTTTCGAGTATCAGACTTGCGAAAATTTTTATGGTTTCTCAACCATTCCTTAACTTCAAACTCCCATATCTTGCGAACGGACTAACGAACTCGAGAATTTCCTATTGCATCTGAAAGCAGAAACTCGCCCGATTACAACGGTATGTGTATTTTTGCCCTAGGCCATTGTAGTTATTGGTTTCCAGTATCAAACTTGCGAAAATTTTGATGGTTTCTCAAACATTCCTTAACTTCAAACTCCCATATCTCGCGAACGGATTGACGAACTCGATTATTTCCTGTTGCATCTGAAAGTAGAAAGTCGACCGATTACAATGGTGTGTGTACTTTTCCCGTAGGTCATTCCAGTTATCCGTTTCTAGCATCAGAATTGCGAAAATTTTGATGGTTTCTCAACCATTCCTTAACTTCAAACTCCCATATCTCGCGAACCGATTGACGAACTCGAGAAATTCCTGTTGCATCTGAAAGTAGAAACTCGCCCGATTACAACTGTATGTGTATTTTTCCCCTAGGCCTTTGTAGTTATTGGTTTCGAGTATCAGACTTGCGAAAATTTTGATGGTTTCTCAACCGTTCCTTAACTTCACACTCCCATATCACGCGAACGGATTGACGACCTCAAGAAATTCCTATTGCATCTGAAAGTAGAAACACGCCCGATTACAAAGGTATGTGTATTTTTCCCCTAGGCCATTGTAGTTATTGGTTTCGAGTATCAGATTTGCGAAAATTGTGATGGTTTCTCAACCATTCCTTAACTTCAAACTCCCATATCTCGCGAACCGATTGACGAACTCGAGAAATTCCTGTTGCATCTGAAACGAGAAACTCGACCGATTACAATGGTGTGTGTACTTTTCCCCTAGGTCATTCCAGTTATTCGTTTCTAGCATCAGAATTGCAAAAATTTTGATGGTTTCTCAACTGTTCCTTAATTTCAAACTCCCATAACTCGCGAACGGATTGGCGAACTCGAGAAATTCCTGTTGCATCTGAAAGTAGAAACTCGCCCGATTAGATTGGTTTGTGTACTTTTCCCCTAGGCAATTCCAGTTTTTCGTTTCTAGCATCAGAATTGCGAAAATTTTGATGGTTTCTCAACCATTCCTTAACTTCAAACTCCCATATCTCGCGAACGGATTGACGAACTCGAGAAATTCCTGTTGCATCTGGAACCAGAAGCTCGTCCGATTACAACGGTATGTGAATTTCTGCCCTAGGCCATAGTAGTTATTGGTTTCTAGTATCAGACTTGCGAATATTTTGATGGTTTCTCAACCATTCCTTAACTTCAAACGCCGATACCTCGCGAACGGATTGGCGAACTGGAGAAGTTCCTGTCGCCTCTGAAAGTAGAAACTTGCCCGATTACAATGGTGTGTGTACTTTTCCCCTAGGCCGTTCCAGTTACCGGTTTCGAGTATCAGACTTGCGAAAATTTTGATGGATTCTCAACCATTCCTTACCCACAAACACCCATTTCTCGCGAACGGAATGACGAACTCGAGAAATTCCTGTTGAATCTGAAAGTAGAAACTAGCCTGATTACAAAGGTACGTGTATTTTTGCCCTAGGCCATTCCAGTTATTGGTTTCGAGTATCAGACCAGCGAAAATTTTGATGGTTTCTCAACCATTCCTTAACTACAAGCTCCTATATCTCACGAACGGATTGACGAACTCGAGAAATTCCTGTTGCATCTGAAAGTAGAAACTAGCCTGATTACAAAGGTACGTGTATTTTTGCCCTAGGCCATTCCAGTTATTGGTTTCGAGTATCAGACCAGCGAAAATTTTGATGGTTTCTCAACCATTCCTTACCTTCATACATCCATATCTCGCGAACGGAATGACGAACTCGAGAAATTCCTGTTGCATCTGAAAGTAGAAACTCGCCCGATTACAACGGTATGTGTATTTTTCCCCTAGGCCTTTGTAGTTATTGGTTTCGAGTATCAGACTTGCGAAAATTTTGATGGTTTCTCAACCGTTCCTTAACTTCACACTCCCATATCACGCGAACGGATTGACGACCTCAAGAAGTTCCTATTGCATCTGAAAGTAGAAACACGCCCGATTACAAATGTATGTGTATTTTTCCCCTAGGCCATAGTAGTTATTGGTTTCGAGTATCAGACTTGCGAAAACTGTGATGGTTTCTCAACCATTCCTGAACATCAAACTACCATATCTCGCGAACGGATTGAGGAACACGAGAAATTCCGGTTGCATCTGGAAGAAGAAACTCTCCCGATTACAACGGTATGCGTATTTTTCCCCTAAGCCTTTGTAGTTATTGGTTTCGTGTATCAGACTTGCGAAAATTTTGATGGTTTCTCAACCGTTCCTTAATTTCAAACTCCCATATCTCGCGAACGGATTGACGAACTCGAGAAATTCCTATTGCATCTGAAACCAGAAACTCGTCCGACTACTACGGTATGTGTATTTTTGCCCTAGGCCATTGTAGTTATTGGTTTCAAGTATCAAACTTGCGAAAATTTTGGTGGTTTCCCAACCATTCCTTAACTTCAAACTCCCATATCTCGCGAACGGATTGACGAACTCGAGAAATTCCTGTTGCATCTGAAAGCAGAAACTCGACCGATTACAATGGTGTGTGTACTTTTCCCCTAGGTCATTCCAGTTATTTGTTTCTAGCATCAGAAGTACGAAAATTTTTATGATTTCTCAACCATTCCTTAACTTCAAACTCCCATATCTCGCGAACGGAATGACGAACTCGAGAAATTCCTGTTGCATCTGAAAGTAGAAACTCGCCCGATTACAACGGTATGTGTATTTTTCCCCTAGGCCTTTGTAGTTATTGGTTTCGAGTATCAGACTTGCGAAAATTTTGATGGTTTCTCAACCATTCCTTACCTTCATACACCCATATCTCGCGAACCGATTGACAAACTCGAGAAATTCCTGTTGCATCTGAAAGCAGAAGCTCGACCGATTACAATGGTGTGTGTACTTTTCCCCTAGGTCATTCCAGTTATTCGTTTCTAGCATCAGAATAGCGAAAATTTTGATGGTTTCTCAACCATTCCTTAACTTCAAACTCCCATATCTCGCGAACGGAATGACGAACTCGAGAAATTCCTATTGCATCTGAAAGTAGAAACTCGCCCGATTACAACGGTATGTCTATTTTTCCCCTAGGCCTTTGTAGTTATTGGTTTCGAGTATCAGACTTGCGAAAATTTTGATGGTTTCTTAACCATTCCTTACCTTCATACACCCATTTCTCGCGAACCGATTGACGAACTCGAGAAATTCCTGTTGCATCTGAAAGCAGAAGCTCGACCGATTACAATGGTGTGTGTACTTTTCCCCTAGGTCATTCCAGTTATTCGTTTCTAGCATCAGAATTGTGAAAATTTTGATCGTTTCTCATCCATTCCTTAACTTCAAACTCCCATATCTCGCGAACGGAATGACGAACTCGAGAAGTTCCTGTTGCATCTGAATATAGAATCTCTCCCGATTACAACGCTATGTGTATTTTTCCCCTAGGCCATTGTAATTATTGGTTTCGAGAATCAGACTTGCGAAAATTTTGATGGTTTCTCAACCATTCTTTAACTTCAAACTCCCATATCTCGCGAACCGATTGACGAACTCGAGAAATTCCTGTTGCATCTGAAAGTAGAAACACGCCCGATTACAAAGGTAAGTGTATTTTTCCCTAGGCCATAGTAGTTATTGGTTTCGAGTATCAGATTTGCGAAAATTGTGATGGTTTCTCAACCATTCCTTAACTTCAAACTCCCATATCTCGCGAACGGAATGACGAACTCGAGAAATTCCTGTTGAATCTGAAAGTAGAAACTCGCCCGATTACAACGGTATGTGTATTTTTCCCCTAGGCCATAGTAGTTATTGGTTTCGAGTATCAGATTTGCGAAAATTGTGATGGTTTCTCAACCATTCCTTAACTTCAAACTCCCATATCTCGCGAACGGAATGACGAACTCGAGAAATTCCTGTTGCATCTGAAAGTAGAAACTCGCCCGATTACAACGGTATGTGTATTTTTCCCCTAGGCCTTTGTAGTTATTGGTTTCGAGTATTAGACTTGCAAAAATTTTGATGGTTTCTCAACCATTCCTTAACTTCAAACTCCCATATCTCGCGAACCGATTGACGAACTCGAGAAATTCCTGTTGCATCTGAAACCAGAAACTTGTCCGATTACAACGGTATGTGTACTTTTCCCCTGGGCCATTCCAGTTATTGGTTTCGAGTATCAGACTTGCGAAAATTTTTATGGTTTCTCAACCATTCCTTAACTTCAAACTCCCATATCTTGCGAACGGACTAACGAACTCGAGAATTTCCTATTGCATCTGAAAGCAGAAACTCGCCCGATTACAACGGTATGTGTATTTTTGCCCTAGGCCATTGTAGTTATTGGTTTCCAGTATCAAACTTGCGAAAATTTTGATGGTTTCTCAAACATTCCTTAACTTCAAACTCCCATATCTCGCGAACGGATTGACGAACTCGATTATTTCCTGTTGCATCTGAAAGTAGAAAGTCGACCGATTACAATGGTGTGTGTACTTTTCCCGTAGGTCATTCCAGTTATCCGTTTCTAGCATCAGAATTGCGAAAATTTTGATGGTTTCTCAACCATTCCTTAACTTCAAACTCCCATATCTCGCGAACCGATTGACGAACTCGAGAAATTCCTGTTGCATCTGAAAGTAGAAACTCGCCCGATTACAACAGTATGTGTATTTTTCCCCTAGGCCTTTGTAGTTATTGGTTTCGAGTATCAGACTTGCGAAAATTTTGATGGTTTCTCAACCGTTCCTTAACTTCACACTCCCATATCACGCGAACGGATTGACGACCTCAAGAAATTCCTATTGCATCTGAAAGTAGAAACACGCCCGATTACAAAGGTATGTGTATTTTTCCCCTAGGCCTTTGTAGTTATTGGTTTCGAGTATCAGACTTGCGAAAATTTTGATGGTTTCTCAACCATTCCTTACCTTCATACACCCATATCTCGCGAACCGATTGACGAACTCGAGAAATTCCTGTTGCATCTGAAAGCAGAAGCTCGACCGATTACAATGGTGTGTGTACTTTTCCCCTAGGTCATTCCAGTTATTCGTTTCTAGCATCAGAATAGCGAAAATTTTGATGGTTTCTCAACCATTCCTTAACTTCAAACTCCCATATCTCGCGAACGGAATGACGAACTCGAGAAATTCCTATTGCATCTGAAAGTAGAAACTCGCCCGATTACAACGGTATGTCTATTTTTCCCCTAGGCCTTTGTAGTTATTGGTTTCGAGTATCAGACTTGCGAAAATTTTGATGGTTTCTTAACCATTCCTTACCTTCATACACCCATTTCTCGCGAACCGATTGACGAACTCGAGAAATTCCTGTTGCATCTGAAAGCAGAAGCTCGACCGATTACAATGGTGTGTGTACTTTTCCCCTAGGTCATTCCAGTTATTCGTTTCTAGCATCAGAATTGTGAAAATTTTGATCGTTTCTCATCCATTCCTTAACTTCAAACTCCCATATCTCGCGAACGGAATGACGAACTCGAGAAGTTCCTGTTGCATCTGAATATAGAATCTCTCCCGATTACAACGCTATGTGTATTTTTCCCCTAGGCCATTGTAATTATTGGTTTCGAGAATCAGACTTGCGAAAATTTTGATGGTTTCTCAACCATTCTTTAACTTCAAACTCCCATTTCTCGCGAACCGATTGACGAACTCGAGAAATTCCTGTTGCATCTGAAAGTAGAAACACGCCCGATTACAAAGGTAAGTGTATTTTTCCCTAGGCCATAGTAGTTATTGGTTTCGAGTATCAGATTTGCGAAAATTGTGATGGTTTCTCAACCATTCCTTAACTTCAAACTCCCATATCTCGCGAACGGAATGACGAACTCGAGAAATTCCTGTTGCATCTGAAAGTAGAAACTCGCCCGATTACAACGGTATGTGTATTTTTCCCCTAGGCCATAGTAGTTATTGGTTTCGAGTATCAGATTTGCGAAAATTGTGATGGTTTCTCAACCATTCCTTAACTTCAAACTCCCATATCTCGCGAACGGAATGACGAACTCGAGAAATTCCTGTTGCATCTGAAAGTAGAAACTCGCCCGATTACAACGGTATGTGTATTTTTCCCCTAGGCCTTTGTAGTTATTGGTTTCGAGTATTAGACTTGCAAAAATTTTGATGGTTTCTCAACCATTCCTTAACTTCAAACTCCCATATCTCGCGAACCGATTGACGAACTCGAGAAATTCCTGTTGCATCTGAAACCAGAAACTTGTCCGATTACAACGGTATGTGTACTTTTCCCCTGGGCCATTCCAGTTATTGGTTTCGAGTATCAGACTTGCGAAAATTTTTATGGTTTCTCAACCATTCCTTAACTTCAAACTCCCATATCTTGCGAACGGACTAACGAACTCGAGAATTTCCTATTGCATCTGAAAGCAGAAACTCGCCCGATTACAACGGTATGTGTATTTTTGCCCTAGGCCATTGTAGTTATTGGTTTCCAGTATCAAACTTGCGAAAATTTTGATGGTTTCTCAAACATTCCTTAACTTCAAACTCCCATATCTCGCGAACGGATTGACGAACTCGATTATTTCCTGTTGCATCTGAAAGTAGAAAGTCGACCGATTACAATGGTGTGTGTACTTTTCCCGTAGGTCATTCCAGTTATCCGTTTCTAGCATCAGAATTGCGAAAATTTTGATGGTTTCTCAACCATTCCTTAACTTCAAACTCCCATATCTCGCGAACCGATTGACGAACTCGAGAAATTCCTGTTGCATCTGAAAGTAGAAACTCGCCCGATTACAACAGTATGTGTATTTTTCCCCTAGGCCTTTGTAGTTATTGGTTTCGAGTATCAGACTTGCGAAAATTTTGATGGTTTCTCAACCGTTCCTTAACTTCACACTCCCATATCACGCGAACGGATTGACGACCTCAAGAAATTCCTATTGCATCTGAAAGTAGAAACACGCCCGATTACAAAGGTATGTGTATTTTTCCCCTAGGCCATTGTAGTTATTGGTTTCGAGTATCAGATTTGCGAAAATTGTGATGGTTTCTCAACCATTCCTTAACTTCAAACTCCCATATCTCGCGAACCGATTGACGAACTCGAGAAATTCCTGTTGCATCTGAAACGAGAAACTCGACCGATTACAATGGTGTGTGTACTTTTCCCCTAGGTCATTCCAGTTATTCGTTTCTAGCATCAGAATTGCAAAAATTTTGATGGTTTCTCAACTGTTCCTTAATTTCAAACTCCCATAACTCGCGAACGGATTGGCGAACTCGAGAAATTCCTGTTGCATCTGAAAGTAGAAACTCGCCCGATTAGATTGGTTTGTGTACTTTTCCCCTAGGCAATTCCAGTTTTTCGTTTCTAGCATCAGAATTGCGAAAATTTTGATGGTTTCTCAACCATTCCTTAACTTCAAACTCCCATATCTCGCGAACGGATTGACGAACTCGAGAAATTCCTGTTGCATCTGGAACCAGAAGCTCGTCCGATTACAACGGTATGTGAATTTCTGCCCTAGGCCATAGTAGTTATTGGTTTCTAGTATCAGACTTGCGAATATTTTGATGGTTTCTCAACCATTCCTTAACTTCAAACGCCGATACCTCGCGAACGGATTGGCGAACTGGAGAAGTTCCTGTCGCCTCTGAAAGTAGAAACTTGCCCGATTACAATGGTGTGTGTACTTTTCCCCTAGGCCGTTCCAGTTACCGGTTTCGAGTATCAGACTTGCGAAAATTTTGATGGTTTCTCAACCAGTCCTTAACTTCAAACTCCCATATCTCGCGAACGGATTGACGAGCTCGAGAAATTCCTGTTGCATCTGAAAGTAGAAACTCGCCCGATTACAAAGGTATGTGTTTCTTTCTCCTAGGCCTTTGTAGTTACTGGTTTCGAGTATCAGACTTGCGAAAATTTTGATGGTTTCTCAAGCATTCCTTAACTTCATACGCCAATATCTCGCGAACGGATTGACGAACTCGATTATTTCCTGTTGCATCTGAAAGTAGAAAGTCTACCAATTACAATGGTGTGTGTACTTTTCCCCTAGGTCATTCCAGTTATTCGTTTCTAGCATCAGAATTTCGAAAATTTTGATGGTTTCTCAACCATTCCTTAACTTCAAACTCCCATATCTCGCGAACGGATGGACGAACTCGAGGAATTCCAGTTGCATCTGAAAGTAGAAACTCGCCCGATTACAAAGGTATGTGTATTTTTCCCCTAGGCCTTTGTAGTTATTGGTTTCGAGTATCAGACCAGCGAAAATTTTGATGGTTTCTCAACCATTCCTTAACTTCAAATTCCCATATCTCGCGAACGAATTGACGAACTCGAGAAATTCCTGTTGCATCTGAAAGCAGAAACTCGTCCGATTACAACGGTATGTGTATTTTTCCCCTAAGGCTTTGTAGTTATTGGTTTCGAGTACAGACTTGCGACAATTTTGATGGTTTCTCAAGCATTCCTTAACATCAAACTCCCATATCTCGCGAACGGATTGACGAACTCGAGAAGTTCCTGTCGCCTCTGAAAGTAGAAACTTGCCCGATTACAATGGTGTGTGTACTTTTCCCCTAGGTCATTCGAGTTATTCGTTTCTAGCATCAGAATTGCGAAAATTTTGATGGTTTCTCAACCGTTCCTTAACTTCAGACTCCCATATCTCGCGAACCGATTGACGAACTCGAGAAATTCCTGTTGCATCTGAAAGTAGAAACTCGCCCGATTACAACGGTATGTGTATTTTTCCCCTAGGCCTTTGTAGTTATTGGTTTCGAGTATCAGACTTGCAAAAATTTTGATGGTTTCTCAACCGTTCCTTAACTTCAAACTCCCATATCTCGCGAACGGATTGACGAACTCGAGAAATTCCTGTTGCATCTGAAAGCAGAAGCTCGACCGATTACAATGGTGTATGTACTTTTCCCCTAGGTCATTCCAGTTATTCGTTTCCAGCATCAGAATTGCGAAAATTTTGATGGCTTCACAACCATTCCTTAACTTCAAACTCCCATATCTCGCGAACGGATGGACGAACTCGAGAAATTCCTGTTGCATCTGAAAGTAGAAACTCGCCCGATTACAAAGGTATGTGTATTTTTCCCCTAGGCCTTTGTAGTTACTGGTTTCGAGTATCAGACTTGCGAAAATATTGAAGGTTTCTCAACCATTCCTTAACTTCAAACTCCCATATCTCGCGAACGGTTTGACGAACTCGAGAAATTCCTGTTGCATCTGAAAGCAGAAGCTCGACCGATTACAATGGTGTGTGTAGTTTTCCCCTAGGTCATTCCAGTTATTCGTTTCTAGCTTCAGAATTGCGAAAATTTTGATGGCTTCTCAACCATTCCTTAACTTCAAACTCCCATATCTCGCGAACGGATGGACGAACTCAAGAAATTCCTGTTGCATCTGAAAGTAGAAACTCGCCCGATTACAAAGGTATGTGTATTTTTCCCCTAGGCCTTTGTAGTTATTGGTTTCGAGTATCAAACTTGCGAAAATTTTGATGGTTTCTCAACCATTCCTTAACTTCAAACTCCCATATCTCGCGAACGGATTGACGAACTCGAGAAATTCCTGTTGCATCTGAAAGCAGAAGCTCGACCGATTACAATGGTGTATGTACTTTTCCCCTAGGTCATTCCAGTTATTCGTTTCCAGCATCAGAATTGCGAAAATTTTGATGGCTTCACAACCATTCCTTAACTTCAAACTCCCATATCTCGCGAACGGATGGACGAACTCGAGAAATTCCTGTTGCATCTGAAAGTAGAAACTCGCCCGATTACAAAGGTATGTGTATTTTTCCCCTAGGCCTTTGTAGTTACTGGTTTCGAGTATCAGACTTGCGAAAATTTTGAAGGTTTCTCAACCATTCCTTAACTTCAAACTCCCATATCTCGCGAACGGTTTGACGAACTCGAGAAATTCCTGTTGCATCTGAAAGCAGAAGCTCGACCGATTACAATGGTGTGTGTAGTTTTCCCCTAGGTCATTCCAGTTATTCGTTTCTAGCATCAGAATTGCGAAAATTTTGATGGCTTCTCAACCATTCCTTAACTTCAAACTCCCATATCTCGCGAACGGATGGACGAACTCAAGAAATTCCTGTTGCATCTGAAAGTAGAAACTCGCCCGATTACAAAGGTATGTGTATTTTTCCCCTAGGCCTTTGTAGTTACTGGTTTCGAGTATCAGACTTTGGAAAATTTTGAAGGTTTCTCAACCGTTCCTTAACTTCACACTCCCATATCACGCGAACGGATTGACGACCTCAAGAAATTCCTATTGCATCTGAAAGTAGAAACACGCCCGATTACAAAGGTATGTGTATTTTTCCCCTAGGCCATAGTAGTTATTGGTTTCGAGTATCAGATTTGCGAAAATTGTGATGGTTTCTCAACCATTCCTTAACTTCAAACTCCCATATCTCGCGAACCGATTGACGAACTCGAGAAATTCCTGTTGCATCTGAAACCAGAAACTCGACCGATTACAATGGTGTGTGTACTTTTCCCCTAGGTCATTCCAGTTATTCGTTTCTAGCATCAGAATTGCGAAAATTTTGATGGTTTCTCAACTGTTCCTTAATTTCAAACTCCCATACCTCGCGAACGGATTGGCGAACTCGAGAAATTCCTGTTGCATCTGAAAGTAGAAACTCGCCCGATTACATTGGTTTGTGTACTTTTCCCCTAGGCCATTCCAGTTTTTCGTTTCTAGCATCAGAATTGCGAAAATTTTGATGGTTTCTCAACCATTCCTTAAATTCAAGCTACCATATCTCGCGAACAGAATGACGAACTCGAGAAATTCCTGTTGCATCTGAAAGTAGAAACTCGTCCGATTACAACGGTGTGTGGACTTATCCCCTAGGCCATTCCTATTATTGGATTCGAGTATCAGACTTGCGAAAATTTTGATGGTTTCTCAACCATTCCTTAACTTCAAACTCCCATATCTCGCGAACGGATTGACGAACTCGAGAAATTCCTGTTGCATCTGGAACCAGAAGCTCGTCCGATTACAACGGTATGTGAATTTCTGCCCTAGGCCATAGTAGTTATTGGTTTCTAGTATCAGACTTGCGAAAATTTTGATGGTTTCTCAACCATTCCTTAACTTCAAACGCCGATTCCTCGCGAACGGATTGGCGAAATCGAGAAGTTCCTGTCGCCTCTGAAAATAGAAACTTGCCCGATTACAATTGTTTGTGTACTTTTCCCCTAGGCCGTTCCAGTTACCGGTTTCGAGTATCAGACTTGCGAAAATTTTGATGGTTTCTCAACCATTCCTTAACTTCAAACTCCCATATCTCGCGAACGGATTGACGAGCTCGAGAAATTCCTGTTGCATCTGAAAGTAGAAACTCGCCCGATTACAAAGGTATGTGTTTCTTTCTCCTAGGCCTTTGTAGTTACTGGTTTCGAGTATCAGACTTGCGAAAATTTTGATGGTTCCTCAAGCATTCCTTAACTTCATACTCCAATATCTCGCGAACGGATTGACGAACTCGATTATTTCCTGTTGCATCTGAAAGTAGAAAGTCTACCGATTACAATGGTGTGTGTACTTTTACCCTAGTCATTCCAGTTATTCGTTTCTAGCATCAGAATTGCGAAAATTTTGATGGCTTCTCAACCATTCCTTAACTTCAAACTCCCATATCTCGCGAACGGATGGACGAACTCGAGAAATTCCTGTTGCATCTGAAAGTAGAAACTCGCCCGATTACAAAGGTATGTGTATTTTTCCCCTAGGCCTTTGTAGTTACTGGTTTCGAGTATCAGACTTGCGAAAATTTTGAAGGTTTCTCAACCATTCCTTAACTTCAAACTCCGATGCCTCGCGAACGGATTGGCGAACTCGAGAAGTTCCTGTCGCCTCTGAAAGTAGAAACTTGGCCGATTACAATGGTGTGTGTACTTTTCCCCTAGGTCATTCGAGTTATTCGTTTCTAGCATCAGAATTGCGAAAATTTTGATGGTTTCTCAACCATTCCTTAACTTCAAACTCCCATATCTCGCGAACCGATTGACGAACTCGAGAAATTCCTGTTGCATCTGATAGTAGAAACTCGCCCGATTACAACGGTATGTTTATTTTTCCCCTAGGCCTTTGTAGTTACTGGTTTCGAGTATCAGACTTGCGAAAATTTTGATGGTTTCTCAACCGTTCCTTAACTTCACACTCCCATATCACGCGAACGGATTGACGACCTCAAGAAATTCCTATTGCATCTGAAAGTAGAAACACGCCCGATTACAAAGGTATGTGTATTTTTCCCCTAGGCCATAGTAGTTATTGGTTTCGAGTATCAGATTTGCGAAAATTGTGATGGTTTCTCAACCATTCCTTAACTTCAAACTCCCATATCTCGCGAACCGATTGACGAACTCGAGAAATTCCTGTTGCATCTGAGACCAGAAACTCGACCGATTACAATGGTGTGTGTACTTTTCCCCTAGGTCATTCCAGTTATTCGTTTCTAGCATCAGAATTGCGAAAATTTTGATGGTTTCTCAAGTGTTCCTTAATTTCAAACTACCATACCTCGCGAACGGATTGGCGAACTCGAGAAATTCCTGTTGCATCTGAAAGTAGAAACTCGCCCGATTACATTGGTTTGTGTACTTTTCCCCTAGGCCATTCCAGTTTTTCGTTTCTAGCATCAGAATTGCGAAAATTTTGATGGTTTCTCAACCATCTCTTAACTCCAAACTCCGATATTTCGCGAACGCATTGACGAATCCGAAAAATTTCTGTTGCATCTGAAAGTAGAAACTCGCCCGATTACAAAGGTATGTGTATTTTTCCCCTAGGCCATAGTAGTTATTGGTTTCGAGTATCAAACTGGCGAAAATTTTTATGGTTTCTCAACCATTCCTTAACTTCAAACTCCCATATCTCGCGAACGGATTGACGAACTCGAGAAATTCCTGATGCATCTGAAAGTAGAAACTCGCCCCATTACAACGGTGTGTGTACTTTTCCCCTATGCCATTCCAGTTATTGGTTTCGAGTAACAGACTTGCGAAAATTTTGATGGTTCCTCAACCATTCCTTAACTTCAAACTCCCATATCTCTCGAACGGATTATCGAACTCGAGAATTTCCTATTGCATCTGAAAGCAGAAACTCGCCCGATTACAACGGTATTTGTATTTTTGCCGTAGGCCATTGTAGTTATTGGTTTCGAATATCAAACTTGTGAAAATTTTGATGGTTTCTCAACCATTCCTTAACTACAAACTCCTATATCTTGCGAACGGATTGGCGAACTCGAGAAATTCCTGTTGCATCTGAAAGTAGAAACTCGCCCGATTACATTGGTTTGTGTACTTTTCCCCTAGGCCATTCCAGTTTTTCGTTTCTAGCATCAGAATTGCGAAAATTTTGATGGTTTCTCAACCATCTCTTAACTCCAAACTCCGATATTTCGCGAACGCATGGACGAATCCGAAAAATTTCTGTTGCATCTGAAAGTAGAAACTCGCCCGATTACAACGGTGTGTGTATTTTTCCCCTAAGCCGTTGTAGTTGTTGGTTTCGAGTACCAGACTTGCGAAAATTTTGATGGTTTCTCAACCATTCCTTAACTTCAAACTCCCATATCTCGCGAACGGATTGACGAACTCGAGATATTCCTGTTGCATCTGGAATCAGAAGCTCGTCCGATTACAACGGTATGTGAATTTCTGCCCTAGGCCATAGTAGTTATTGGTTTCTAGTATCAGACTTGCGAAAATTTTGATGGTTTCTCAACCATTCCTTAACTTCAAACGCCGATACCTCGCGAACGGATTGGCGAACTCGAGAAGTTCCTGTCGCCTCTGGAAGTAGAAACTTGCCCGATTACAATGGTGTGTGTACTTTTCCCCTAGGCCGTTCCAGTTACGGGTTTCGAGTATCAGACTTCTGAAAATTTTGATGGGTTCTCAACCATTCCTTAACTTCAAACTCCCATATCTCGCGAACGGATTGACGAGCTCGAGAAATTCCTGTTGCATCTGAAAGTAGAAACTCGCCCGATTACAAAGGTATGTGTATCTTTCTCCTAGGCCTTTGTAGTTACTGGTCTCGAGTATCAGACTTGCGAAAATTTTGATGGTTTCTCAACCAATCCTTAACTTCAAACTCCCATACCTCGCGAACGGATTGACGAACTCGATTATTTCCTGTTGCATCTGAAAGTAGAAAGTCTACCAATTACAATGGTGTGTGTACTTTTCCCCTAGGTCATTCCAGTTATTCGTTTCTAGCATCAGAATTGCGAAAATTTTGATGGTTTCTCAACCATTCCTTAACTTCAAACTCCCATATATCGCGAACAGATTGACGAACTCGAGAAATTCCTATTGCAGCTGAAACCAGAAATCGCCCGATTACAACGGTATGTGTATTTTTGCCCTAGGCCATAGTAGTTATTGGTTTCGAGTATCAGACTTGCGAAAATTTTGATGGTTTCTCAACCATTCCTTAACTTCAAACTCCGATACCTCGCGAACGGATTGGCGAACTCGAGAAGTTCCTGTCGCCTCTGAAAGTAGAAACTTGCCCGATTACAATGGTGTGTGTAATTTTCCCCTAGGTCATTCGAGTTATTCGTTTCTAGCATCAGAATTGCGAAAATTTTGATTGTTTCTCAACCATTCCTTAATTTCAAACTCCCATGTCTCGCGAACGGATTGATGAAATCGAGAAATTCCTATTGGATCTAAAAGCAGAAACTCGCCCGATTACAACGGTATGTGTATTTTTGCCCTAGGCCATAGTAGTTATTGGTTTCGAGTATCAGACTTGCGAATATTTTGATGGTTTCTCAACCATTCCTTAACTTCAAACTCCCATCTCTCGCGAACGGATTGACGAACTCGATTATTTCCTGTTGCATCTGTAAGTAGAAAGTCAACCGATTACAATGGTGTGTGTACTTTTTCCCTAGGTCATTCCAGTTATAGGTTTCGAGTATCAGACTTGCGAAAATTTTGATGGTTTCTCAACCGTTCCTTAACTTCAAATTCCCATATCTCGCGAACGAATTGACGAACTCGAGAAATTCCTGTTGCATCTGAAAGCAGAAACTCGTCCGATTACAACGGTATGTGTATTTTTCCCCTAAGGCTTTGTAGTTATTGGTTTCGAGTATCAGACTTGCGACAATTTTGATGGTTTCTCAAGCATTCCTTAACATCAAACTCCCATATCTCGCGAACGGATTGACGAACTCGATTATTTCCTGTTGCATCTGAAAGTAGAAACTGGCCCGATTACAATGGGTTGTGTACTTTTCCCCTAGGCCGTTCCAGTTATTGGTTTCGAGAATCAGACTTGCGAAAATTTTGATGGTTTCTCAACCATTCCTTAACTTCAAACTCCCATATCTCGCGAACGGATTGACGAGCTCGACAAATTCCTGTTGCATCTGAAAGTATAAACTCGCCCGATTACAAAGATATGTGTAATTTTCCCCTAGGGCTTAGTAGTTATTGGTTTCGAGTATCAGACTTGCGAAAATTTTGATGGTGTCTCAAGCATTCCTTAACTTCAAACTCCCATATCTCGCGAACGGATTGACGAACTCGATTATTTCCTGTTGCATCTGAAAGTAGAAAGTCTACCAATTACAATGGTGTGTGTACTTTTCCCCTAGGTCATTCCAGTTATTCGTTTCTAGCATCAGAATTGCGAAAATTTTGATGGTTTCTCAACCATTCCTTAACTTCAAACTCCCATATCTCGCGAACAGATTGACTAACTCGAGAAATTCCTATTGCATCTGAAACCAGAAACTAGCCCGATTACAACGGTATGTGTATTTTTGCCCTAGGCCATAGTAGTTATTGGTTTCGAGTATCAGACTTGCGAAAATTTTGATGGTTTCTCAACCATTCCTTAACTTCAAACTCCGATACCTCGCGAACGGATTGGCGAACTCGAGAAGTTCCTGTCGCCTCTGAAAGTAGAAACTTGCCCGATTACAATGGTGTGTGTACTTTTCCCCTAGGTCATTCGAGTTATTCGTTTCTAGCATCAGAATAGCGAAAATTTTGATGGTTTCTCAACCGTTCCTTAATTTCAAACTCCCATGTCTCGGGAACGGATTGATGAACTCGAGAAATTCCTATTGGATCTAAAAGCAGAAACTCGCCCGATTTCAACGGTATGTGTATTTTTGCCCTAGGCCATAGTAGTTATTGGTTTCGAGTATCAGACTTGCGAAAATTTTGGTAGTTCCTCAACCATTCCTTAACTTCAAACTCCGATATCTCGCGAACGGATTGACGAACTCGAAGCATTCCTGTTGCATCTAAAAGCAGAAACTCGCCCGATTACAACGGTATTTGTATTTTTGCCCTAGGCCATAGTAGTTATTGGTTTCGAGTATCAGACTTGCGAAAATTTTGATGGTTTCTCAACCATTCCTTAACTTCAAACTCCGTTACCTCGGGAACGGATTGGCGAACTCGATTATTTCCTGTTGCATCTGAAAGTAGAAAGTCTACCGATTACAGTGGTGTGTGTACTTTTCCCCTAGGTCATTCCAGTTATTCGTTTCTAGCATCAGAATTGCGAAAATTATGATGGTTTCTCAACCATTCCTTAACTTCAAACTCCCATATCTCGCGAACGGATTGACGAACTCGAGAAATTCCTATTGCATCTGAAACCAGAAACTCGCCCGATTACAAAGGTATGTGTATTTTTCCCCTAGGCCATAGTAGTTATTGGTTTCGAGTATCAGACTTCCGAAAATTGTGATGGTCTCACAACCATTCCTTAACTTCAAACTCCGATACCTCGCGAACGGATCGGCGAACTCGAGAAATTCCTGTTGCATTTGAAAGTAGAAACTGGCCCGATTACAATGGTTTGTGTACTTTTCCCCTAGGCCGTTCCAGTTATTCGTTTCTAGCATAAGAATTGCGAAAATTTTGATGGTTTCTCAAGCATGCCTTAACTTCAAACTCCCATATCTCGCGAACGGATTGACGAACTCGAGAAATTCCTATTGCATCTGAAACCAGAAACTCGTCCGATTACAACGGTATGTGTATTTTTGCCCTAGGCCATAGTAGTTATTGGTTTTTAGCATCAGAATTGCGAAAATTTTGATGGTTTCTCAACCATTCCTTAACTTCAAACTCCCATATCTCGCGAACGGATTGACGAACTCGAGAAATTCCTGTTGCATCTGAAAGTAGAAACTCGCCCGATTACAAAGGTATGTGTATTTTTCCCAAGGCCATAGTAGTTATTGGTTTCGAGTATCAGACTTCCGAATATTGTAATGGTCTCACAACCATTCCTTAACTTCAAACTCCGATACCTCGCGAACGAATCGGCGAACTCGAGAAATTCCTGTTGCATTTGAAAGTAGAAACTGGCCCGATTACAATGGTTTGTGTACTTTTCCCCTAGTCCGTTCCAGTTATTGGTTTCGAGAATCAGACTTGCGAAAATATTGATGGTTTCTCAACCATTCCTTAACTTCAAACTCCCGTATCTCGCGAACGGATTGACGAGCTCGACAAATTCCTGTTGCATCTGAAAGTATAAACTCGCCCGACTAGAAAGGTATGTGTATTTTTGCCCTAGGCCATAGTAGTTATTGGTTTCCAGTATCAGACTTGCGAAAATTTTGATGGTTTCTCAACCATTCCTTAACTTCAAACTCCGATACCTCGCGAACGGATTAGCGAACTCGAGAAGTTCCTGTCGCCTCTGAAAGTAGAAACTTGCCCGATTACAATGGTGTGTGTACTTTTCCCCTAGGTCATTCGAGTTATTCGTTTCTAGCATCAGAATTGCGAAAATTTTGATTGTTTCTCAACCATTCCGTAACTTCAAACTCCCATATCTCGCGAACGGATTGACGAACTCGAGAAATTCCTGTTACATCTGAAAGTAGAAAGTCGCCCGATTACAATGGTATGTGTAATTTTCCCCTAGGCCATTCCAGTTATTGGTTTCGAGTATCAGACGTGCGAAAATTTTGATGGTTCCTCAACGATTCCTTAACTTCAAACTCCCATATCTCGCGAACGGATTGTCGAGCTCGAGAAATTCCTGTTGCATCTGAAAGTAGAAACTCGCCCGATTACACAGGTATGTGCATTTTTCCCCTAGGGCTTTGTAGTTACTGGTTTCGAGTATCAGACTTGCAAAAATTTTGATGGTTTCTCAAGCATTCCTTAGCTTCATACTCCCATACCTCGCGAACGGATTGGCGAACTCGATTATTTCCTGTTGCATCTGAAAGTAGAAAGTCTACCGATTACAATGGTGTGTGTACTTTTCCTCTAGGTCATTCCAGTTATTCGTTTCTAGCATCAGAATTGGGAAAATTATGATGGTTTCTCAACCATTCCTTAACTTCAAACTCCCATATCTCGCGAACGGATTGACGAACTCGAGAAATTCCTATTGCATCTGAATGTAGAAACTCGCCTGATTACAAAGGTATGTGTATTTTTCCCCTAAGGCTTTGTAGTTATTGGTTTCGAGTATCAGACTTGCGACAATTTTGATGGTTTCTCAAGCATTCCTTGACATCAAAATCCCATATCTCGCGAACGGATTGACGAACTCGAGAAATTCCTGTTGCATCTGAAAGTAGAAACTCGCCCGATTACAAAGGTATCTGTATTTTTCCCCTAGGCCATAGTAGTTATTGGTTTCGAGTATCAGACTTCCGAAAATTGTGATGGTCTCACAACCATTCCTTAACTTCAAACTCCGATACCTAGCGAACGGATCGGCGAACTCGAGAAATTCCTGTTGCATTTGAAAGTAGAAACTGGCCCGATTACAATGGTTTGTGTACTTTTCCCCTAGGCCGTTCCAGTTATTGGTTTCGAGAATCAGACTTGCGAAAATTTTGATGGTTTCTCAACCATTCCTTAACTTCAAACTCCGATACCTCGCGAACGGATTAGCGAACTCGAGAAGTTCCTGTCGCCTCTGAAAGTAGAAACTTGCCCGATTACAATGGTGTGTGTACTTTTCCCCTAGGTCATTCGAGTTATTCGTTTCTAGCATCAGAATTGCGAAAATTTTGATTGTTTCTCAACCATTCCTTAACTTCAAACTCCCATATCTCGCGAACGGATTGACGGACTCGAGAAATTCCTGGTACATCTGAAAATAGAAAGTCGCCCGATTACAAGGGTATGTGTATTTTTCCCCTAAGCCTTTGTAGTTATTTGTTTCGAGTATCAGACTTGCGAAGATTTTGATGGTTTCTCAACCGTTCCTTAATTTCGAACTTCCATGTCTCGCGAACGGATTGACAAACTCGAAGCATTCCTGTTGCATCTAAAAGCAGAAACTCGCCCGATTACAACGGTATTTGTATTTTTGCCCTAGGCCATAGTAGTTATTGGTTTCGAGTATCAGACTTGCGAAAATTTTGATGGTTTCTCAACCATTCCTTAACTTCAAACTCCCATATCTCGCGAACGGATTGACGAGCTCGACAAATTCCTGTTGTATCTGAAGGTAGAAACTCGACCGATTACAAAGGTATGTGTATCTTTCTCCTAGGCCTTTGTAGTTATTGGTTTCGAATATCAGACTTGCGAATATTTTGATGGTTTCTCAAGCATTCCTTAACTTCAAACTTCCATATCTCGAGAACGGATTGACGAACTCGAGAAATTCCTGCTGCATCTGAAAGTAGAAACTCGCCCGATTACAAAGGTATGTATATTTTTCCCCAAGGCCATAGTAGTTATTGGTTTCGAGTATCAGACTTCCGAAAATTGTGATGGTCTCACAACCATTCCTTAACTTCAAACTCCGATACCTCGCGAACGGATTGGCGAACTCGAGAAATTCCTGTTGCATTTGAAAGTAGAAGCTGGCCCGATTACAATGGTTTGTGTACTTTTCCCCTAGGCCGTTCCAGTTATTGGTTTCGAGAATCAGACTTGCGAAAATATTGATGGTTTCTCAACCATTCCTTAACTTCAAACTCCCATATCTCGCGAACGGATTGACGAGCTCGACAAATTCCTGTTGTATCTGAAAGTAGAAACTCGACCGATTACAAAGGTATGTGTATCTTTCTCCTAGGCCTTTGTAGTTATTGGTTTCGAATATCAGACTTGCGAATATTTTGATGGTTTCTCAAGCATTCCTTAACTTCAAACTCCCATATCTCGAGAACGGATTGACGAACTCGATTATTTCCTGTTGCATCTAAAAGCAGAAACTCGCCCGATTACAACGGTATTTGTATTTTTGCCCTAGGCCATCGTAGTTATTGGTTTCGAGTATCAGATTTGCGAAAATTTTGATGGTTTCTCAACCATTCCTTAACTTCAAACTCCAATACCTCGGGAACGGATTGGCGAACTCGAGAAATTCCTGCTGCACTTGAAAGTAGAAACTGGCCCGATTACAATGGTGTGTGTACTTTTCCCCTAGGTCATTCCTGTTATTCTCTTTCTAGCATCAGAATTGCGAAAATTTTGATGGTTTCTCAACCGTCCCTTAATTTCAAACTTCCATGTCTCGCGAACGGATTGACGAACTCGAAGCATTCCTGTTGCATCTAAAAGCAGAAACTCGTCCGATTACAACGGTATGTGTATTTTTGCCCTAGGCCATAGTAGTTATTGGTTTCGAGTATCAGACTTGCGAAAATTGTGATGGTCTCTCAACCATTCCTTAACTTCAAACTCCCATATCTCGCGAACGGATTGACGAACTCGATTATTTCCTGTTGCATCTAAAAGCAGAAACTCGCCCGATTACAACGGTATTTGTATTTTTGCCCTAGGCCATCGTAGTTATTGGTTTCGAGTATCAGACTTCCGAAAATTGTGATGGTCTCACAACCATTCCTTAATTTCAAACTCCCATATCTCGCGAACCGATTGACGAACTCGAGGAATTCCTGTTGCATCTGAAAGTAGAAACTCGCCCCATTACAATGGTGTGTGTACTTTTCCCCTAGGCCATACCAGTTATTGGTTGCGAGTATCAGTTTTGCGAAAATTCTGATGGTTTCTCAACCATTCTTTAACTTCAAACTCCGATACCTCGCGAACGGATTGGCGAACTCGAGAAATACCTGTTGCATCTGAAAGTATAAACTCGCCCGATTACAAAGGTATGTGAAATTTTCCCCTAGGGCTTTGTAGTTATTGGTTTCGAGTATCAGACTTGCGAAAATTTTGATGGTTTCTCAACCATTCCTTAACTTCAAACTCCCATATCTCGCGAACGGATTGACGAACTCGACTATTTCCTGTTGCATCTGAAAGTAGAAAGTCGACCGATTACAATGGTGCGTGTACTTTTTCCCTAGGTCATTCCAGTTCTTCGTTTCTAGCATCAGAATTGCGAAAATTTTGATGGTTTCTCAACCATTCCTTAACTTCAAACTCCCATATCTCGCGAACGGATTGACGAACTCAAGGAATTCCTGTTGCATCTGAAAGTAGAAACTTGCCCGATTACAAAGGTATGTGCATTTTTCCCCTAGGGCTTTGTAGTTACTGGTTTCGAGTATCAGACTTGCGAAAATTTTGATGGTTTCTCAACCGTCCCTTAATTTCAAACTTCCATGTCTCGCGAACGGATTGACGAACTCGAAGCATTCCTGTTGCATCTAAAAGCAGAAACTCGCCCGATTACAACGGTATTTGTATTTTTGCCCTAGGCCATCGTAGTTATTGGTTTCGAGTATCAGATTCGCGAAAATTTTGATGGTTTCTCAACCATTCCTTAACTTCAAACTCCAATACCTCGGGAACGGATTGGCGAACTCGAGAAATTCCTGCTGCACTTGAAAGTAGAAACTGGCCCGATTACAATGGTGTGTGTACTTTTCCCCTAGGGCTTTGTAGTTACTGGTTTCGAGTATCAGACTTGCGAAAATTTTGATGGTTTCTCAACCGTCCCTTAATTTCAAACTTCCATGTCTCGCGAACGGATTGACGAACTCGAAGCATTCCTGTTGCATCTAAAAGCAGAAACTCGCCCGATTACAACGGTATTTGTATTTTTGCCCTAGGCCATCGTAGTTATTGGTTTCGAGTATCAGACTTGCGAAAATTTTGATGGTTTCTCAACCATTCCTTAACTTCAAACTCCAATACCTCGGGAACGGATTGGCGAACTCGAGAAATTCCTGCTGCACTTGAAAGTAGAAACTGGCCCGATTACATTGGTGTGTGTACTTTTCCCCTAGGTCATTCCAGTTATTGGTTTCGAGTATCATACTTGCGAAAATTTTGATGGTTTCTCAACCATTCCTTAACTTCAAACTCCCATATCTCGCGAACGGATTGACGAGCTCGAGAAATTCCTGTTGTATCTGAAAGTAGAAACTCGACCGATTACAAAAGTGTGTGTATCTTTCTCCTAGGCCTTTGTAGTTATTGGTTTCGAGTATCAGACTTGCGAATATTTTGATGGTTTCTCAAGCATTCCTTAACTTCAAACTCCCATATCTCGAGAACGGATTGACGAACTCGATTATTTCCTGTTGCATCTGAAAGTAGAAAGTCGACCGATTACAATGGTGTGTGTACTTTTTCCCTAGGTCATTCCAGTTATTCGTTTCTAGCATCAGAATTGCGAAAATTTTGATGGTTTCTCAACCATTCCTTAACTTCAAACTCCCATATCTCGCGAACGGATTGACGAGCTCGACAAATTCCTGTTGTATCTGAAAGTAGAAACTCGACCGATTACAAAGGTATGTGTATCTTTCTCCTAGGCCTTTGTAGTTATTGGTTTCGAATATCAGACTTGCGAATATTTTGATGGTTTCTCAAGCATTCCTTAACTTCAAACTCCCATATCTCGAGAACGGATTGACGAACTCGATTATTTCCTGTTGCATCTAAAAGCAGAAACTCGCCCGATTACAACGGTATTTGTATTTTTGCCCTAGGCCATCGTAGTTATTGGTTTCGAGTATCAGACTTGCGAAAATTTTGATGGTTTCTAAACCATTCCTTAACTTCAAACTCCAATACCTCGGGAACGGATTGGCGAACTCGAGAAATTCCTGCTGCACTTGAAAGTAGAAACTGGCCCGATTACAATGGTGTGTGTACTTTTCCCCTAGGGCTTTGTAGTTACTGGTTTCGAGTATCAGACTTGCGAAAATTTTGATGGTTTCTCAACCGTCCCTTAATTTCAAACTTCCATGTCTCGCGAACGGATTGACGAACTCGAAGCATTCCTGTTGCATCTAAAAGCAGAAACTCGCCCGATTACAACGGTATTTGTATTTTTGCCCTAGGCCATCGTAGTTATTGGTTTCGAGTATCAGATTCGCGAAAATTTTGATGGTTTCTCAACCATTCCTTAACTTCAAACTCCAATACCTCGGGAACGGATTGGCGAACTCGAGAAATTCCTGCTGCACTTGAAAGTAGAAACTGGCCCGATTACAATGGTGTGTGTACTTTTCCCCTAGGGCTTTGTAGTTACTGGTTTCGAGTATCAGACTTGCGAAAATTTTGATGGTTTCTCAACCGTCCCTTAATTTCAAACTTCCATGTCTCGCGAACGGATTGACGAACTCGAAGCATTCCTGTTGCATCTAAAAGCAGAAACTCGCCCGATTACAACGGTATTTGTATTTTTGCCCTAGGCCATCGTAGTTATTGGTTTCGAGTATCAGACTTGCGAAAATTTTGATGGTTTCTCAACCATTCCTTAACTTCAAACTCCAATACCTCGGGAACGGATTGGCGAACTCGAGAAATTCCTGCTGCACTTGAAAGTAGAAACTGGCCCGATTACATTGGTGTGTGTACTTTTCCCCTAGGTCATTCCAGTTATTGGTTTCGAGTATCATACTTGCGAAAATTTTGATGGTTTCTCAACCATTCCTTAACTTCAAACTCCCATATCTCGCGAACGGATTGACGAGCTCGAGAAATTCCTGTTGTATCTGAAAGTAGAAACTCGACCGATTACAAAAGTGTGTGTATCTTTCTCCTAGGCCTTTGTAGTTATTGGTTTCGAGTATCAGACTTGCGAATATTTTGATGGTTTCTCAAGCATTCCTTAACTTCAAACTCCCATATCTCGAGAACGGATTGACGAACTCGATTATTTCCTGTTGCATCTGAAAGTAGAAAGTCGACCGATTACAATGGTGTGTGTACTTTTTCCCTAGGTCATTCCAGTTATTCGTTTCTAGCATCAGAATTGCGAAAATTTTGATGGTTTCTCAACCATTCCTTAACTTCAAACTCCCATATCTCGCGAACGGATTGACGAGCTCGACAAATTCCTGTTGTATCTGAAAGTAGAAACTCGACCGATTACAAAGGTATGTGTATCTTTCTCCTAGGCCTTTGTAGTTATTGGTTTCGAATATCAGACTTGCGAATATTTTGATGGTTTCTCAAGCATTCCTTAACTTCAAACTCCCATATCTCGAGAACGGATTGACGAACTCGATTATTTCCTGTTGCATCTAAAAGCAGAAACTCGCCCGATTACAACGGTATTTGTATTTTTGCCCTAGGCCATCGTAGTTATTGGTTTCGAGTATCAGACTTGCGAAAATTTTGATGGTTTCTAAACCATTCCTTAACTTCAAACTCCAATACCTCGGGAACGGATTGGCGAACTCGAGAAATTCCTGCTGCACTTGAAAGTAGAAACTGGCCCGATTACAATGGTGTGTGTACTTTTCCCCTAGGTCATTCCAGTTATTCGTTTCTAGCATCAGAATTGCGAAAATTTTGATGGTTTCTCAACCGTCCCTTAATTTCAAACTTCCATGTCTCGCGAACGGATTGACGAACTCGAAGCATTCCTGTTGCATCTAAAAGCAGAAACTCGTCCGATTACAACGGTATGTGTATTTTTGCCCTAGGCCATAGTAGTTATTGGTTTCGAGTATCACACTTGCGAAAATTGTGATGGTCTCTCAACCATTCCTTAACTTCAAACTCCCATATCTCGCGAACGGATTGACGAACTCGATTATTTCCTGTTGCATCTAAAAGCAGAAACTCGCCCGATTACAACGGTATTTGTATTTTTGCCCTAGGCCATCGTAGTTATTGGTTTCGAGTATCAGACTTCCGAAAATTGTGATGGTCTCACAACCATTCCTTAATTTCAAACTCCCATATCTCGCGAACCGATTGACGAACTCGAGGAATTCCTGTTGCATCTGAAAGTAGAAACTCGCCCCATTACAATGGTGTATGTACTTTTCCCCTCGGCCATACCAGTTATTGGGTGCGAGTATCAGTTTTGCGAAAATTCTGATGGTTTCTCAACCATTCTTTAACTTCAAACTCCGATACCTCGCGAACGGATTGGCGAACTCGAGAAATTCCTCTTGCATCTGAAAGTATAAACTCGCCCGATTACAAAGGTATGTGAAATTTTCCCCTAGGGCTTTGTAGTTATTGGTTTCGAGTATCAGACTTGCGAAAATTTTGATGGTTTCTCAACCATTCCTTAACTTCAAACTCCCATATCTCGCGAACGGATTGACGAACTCGACTATTTCCTGTTGCATCTGAAATTAGAAAGTCGACCGATTACAATGGTGCGTGTACTTTTTCCCTAGGTCATTCCAGTTCTTCGTTTCTAGCATCAGAATTGCGAAAATTTTGATGGTTTCTCAACCATTCCTTAACTTCAAACTCCCATATCTCGCGAACGGATTGACGAACTCAAGGAATTCCTGTTGCATCTGAAAGTAGAAACTTGCCCGATTACAAAGGTATGTGCATTTTTCCCCTAGGGCTTTGTAGTTACAGGTTTCGAGTATCAGACTTGCGAAAATTTTGATGGTTTCTCAACCGTCCCTTAATTTCAAACTTCCATGTCTCGCGAACGGATTGACGAACTCGAAGCATTCCTGTTGCATCTAAAAGCAGAAACTCGCCCGATTACAACGGTATTTGTATTTTTGCCCTAGGCCATCGTAGTTATTGGTTTCGAGTATCAGATTTGCGAAAATTTTGATGGTTTCTCAACCATTCCTTAACTTCAAACTCCAATACCTCGGGAACGGATTGGCGAACTCGAGAAATTCCTGCTGCACTTGAAAGTAGAAACTGGCCCGATTACAATGGTGTGTGTACTTTTCCCCTAGGGCTTTGTAGTTACTGGTTTCGAGTATCAGACTTGCGAAAATTTTGATGGTTTCTCAACCGTCCCTTAATTTCAAACTTCCATGTCTCGCGAACGGATTGACGAACTCGAAGCATTCCTGTTGCATCTAAAAGCAGAAACTCGCCCGATTACAACGGTATTTGTATTTTTGCCCTAGGCCATCGTAGTTATTGGTTTCGAGTATCAGACTTGCGAAAATTTTGATGGTTTCTCAACCATTCCTTAAATTCAAACTCCAATACCTCGGGAACGGATTGGCGAACTCGAGAAATTCCTGCTGCACTTGAAAGTAGAAACTGGCCCGATTACATTGGTGTGTGTACTTTTCCCCTAGGTCATTCCAGTTATTGGTTTCGAGTATCATACTTGCGAAAATTTTGATGGTTTCTCAACCATTCCTTAACTTCAAACTCCCATATCTCGCGAACGGATTGACGAGCTCGAGAAATTCCTGTTGTATCTGAAAGTAGAAACTCGACCGATTACAAAGGTGTGTGTATCTTTCTCCTAGGCCTTTGTAGTTATTGGTTTCGAGTATCAGACTTGCGAATATTTTGATGGTTTCTCAAGCATTCCTTAACTTCAAACTCCCATATCTCGAGAACGGATTGACGAACTCGATTATTTCCTGTTGCATCTGAAAGTAGAAAGTCGACCGATTACAATGGTGTGTGTACTTTTTCCCTAGGTCATTCCAGTTATTCGTTTCTAGCATCAGAATTGCGAAAATTTTGATGGTTTCTCAACCATTCCTTAACTTCAAACTCCCATATCTCGCGAACGGATTTACGAACTCGAGAAATTCCTGTTGCATCTGAAAGTAGAAACTCGCCCGATTACAAAGGTATGTGTATTTTTCCCCAAGGCCATAGTAGTTATTGGTTTCGAGTATCAGACTTCCGAAAATTGTGATGGTCTCACAACCATTCCTTAACTTCAAACTCCCATAGTTCGCGAACGGATTGACGAACTCGAGAAATTCCTGTTGCATCTGAAAGTAGAATCTCTCCCCATTACAGTGGTGTGTGTACTTTTCCCCTAGGCCATTCCAGTTATTGGTTTCGAGTATCAGACTTGTGAAAATTTTGATGTTTTCTCAACCGTTCCTTAATTTCAAACTCCCATATCTCGCGAACGAATTGACGATCTCGAGAAATTACTGTTGCACCTGAAAGCAGAAACTCGTCCGATTACAACGGTATGTGTATTTTTGCCCTAGGCCATAGTAGTTATTGGTTTCGAGTATCAGACTTGCGAAAATTGTGATGGTCTCTCAACCATTCCTTAACTTCAAACTCCCATATCTCGCGAACGGATTGACGAACTCGAGGAATTCCTGTTGCATCTGAAAGTAGAAACTCGCCCCATTACAATGGTGTGTGTACTTTTCCACTAGGCCATTCCAGTTATTGGTTTCGAGTATCAGTTTTGCGGAAATTTTGATGGTTTCTCAACCGTTCCTTAATTTCAAACTCCCATATCTCGCGAACGAATTGCCGAACTCGAGAAATTCCTGTTGCGTCTGAAAGCAGAAACTCGTCCGATTACAACGGTATGTGTATTTTTGCCCTAGGCCATAGTAGTTATTGGTTTCGAGTATCAGACTTGCGAAAATTGTGATGGTCTCTCAACCATTCCTTAACTTCAAACTCCCATATCTCGCGAACGGATTGACGAACTCGAGGAATTCCTGTTGCATCTGAAAGTAGAAACTCGCCCCATTACAATGGTGTGTGTACTTTTCCACTAGGCCATTCCAGTTATTGGTTTCGAGTATCAGTTTTGCGAAAATTTTGATGGTTTCTCAACCGTTCCTTAATTTCAAACTCCCATATCTCGCGAACGGATTGACGAGCTCGAGAAATTCCTGTCGCATCTGAAAGTATAAACTCGCCCGATTACAAAGGTATGTGTATTTTTCCCCTAGGGCTTTGTAGTTATTGGTTTCGAGTATCAGACTTGCGAAAATTTTGATGGTCTCACAACCATTCCTTAACTTCAAGCTCCCATATCTCGCGAACCGATTGACGAACTCGAGGAATTCCTGTTGCATTTGAAAGTAGAAACTCGCCCCATTACAATGGTGTGTGTACTTTTCCCCTAGGCCATTCCAGTTATTGGTTTCGAGTATCACACTTGCGAAAATTTTGATGGTTTCTCAACCATTCCTTAACTTCAAACTCCCATATCTCGCGAACGGATTGACGAACTCAAGGAATTCCTGTTGCATCTGAAAGTAGAAACTCGCCCCATTACAATGGTGTGTGTACTTTTCCCCTAGGCCATTCCAGTTATTGGTTGCGAGTATCAGTTTTGCGAAAATTTTGATGGTTTCTCAACCATTCTTTAACTTCAAACTCCGATACCTCGCGAACGGATTGGCGAACTCGAGAAATTCCTGTTGCATCTGAAAGTATAAACTCGCCCGATTACAAAGGTATGTGTATTTTTCTCCTAGGCCATAGTAGTTATTGGTTTCGAGTATCAGAGATGCGAAAATTTTGATGGTTTCTCAACCGTTCCTTAATTTCAAACTCCCATGTCTCGCGAACGGATTGATGAACTCGAGAAATTCCTGTTGCATTTGAAAGTAGAAACTTGCCTGATTACAATGGTGTGTGTACTTTTCCCCTAGGCCGTTCCAGTTATTGGCTTCGAGTATCAGACTTGCGAAAATTTTGATGGTTTCTCACCCATTCCTTAAGTTCAAACTCCCATATCTCGCGAACGGATTGACGAGCTCGAGAAATTCCTGTTGCATCTGAAAGTATAAACTCGCCCGATTACGAAGGTATGTGTATTTTTCCCCTCGGGCTTGGTAGTTATTGGTTTCCAGTATCAGACTTGCGAAAATTTTGATGGTTTCTCAAACATTCCTTAACTTCAAACTCCCATATCTCGCGAACGGATTGACGAACTCGATTATTTCCTGTTGCATCTGAAAGTAGAAAGTCGACCGATTACAATGGTGTGTGTACTTTTCCCCTTGGCCGTTCCAGTTATTGGTTTCGAGTATCAGACTTGCGAAAATTTTGATGGTTTCTCAACCATTCCTGAACTTCAAACTCCCATACCTCGCGAACGGATTGACGAGCTCTAGAAATTCCTGTTGCATCTGAAAGTATAAACTCGCCCGATTACGAAGGTAAGTGTATTTTTCCCCTAGGGCTTGGTAGTTATTGGTTTCAAGTATCAGACTTGCGAAAATTTTGATGGTTTCTCAAGCTATTCCTTAACTTCAAACTCCCATATCTCGCGAACGGATTGACGAACTCGATTATTTCCTGTTGCATCTGAAATTAGAAAGTCGACCGATTACAATGGTGTGTGTACTTTTTCCCTAGGTCATTCCAGTTATTCGTTTCTAGAATCAGAATTGCGAATATTTTGATGGTTTCTCAACCATTCCTTAACTTCAAACACCCATATCTCGCGAACGGATTGACGAACTCTAGAAATTCCTGTTGCATCTGAAAGTAGAAACTCGCCCGATTACAAAGGTGTGTGTATTTTTCTCCTAGGCCATAGTAGTTATTGGTTTCGAGTATCAGAGATGCGAAAATATTGATGGTTTCTCAACCGTTCCTTAAATTCAAACTCCCATGCCTCGCGAACGGATTGATGAACTCGAGAAATTCCTGTTGCATTTGAAAGTAGAAACTTGCCTGATTACAATGGTGTGTGTACTTTTCCCCTAGACCGTTCCAGTTATTGGTTTCGAGTATCAGACTTGCAAAATTTTGATGGTTTCTCAACCGTTCCTTAACTTCAAATTCTCATATCTCGCGAACGAATTGACGAACTCGAGAAATTCCGGTTGCATCTGAAAGCAGAAACTCGTCCGATTACAACGGTATGTGTATTTTTCCCCTAAGGCTTTGTAGTTATTGGTTTCGAGTATCAGACTTGCGACAATTTTGATGGTTTCTCAAGCATTCCTTAACATCAAACTCCCATATCACGCGAACGGATTGACGAAATCGAGAAATTCCTGTTGCATCTGAAAGTAGAAACTCGACCGATTACAAAGGTATGTGTATTTTTCCCCTAGGCCATAGTAGTTATTGGTTTCGAGTATCAGACTTCCGAAAATTGTGATGATCTCACAACCATTCCTTAACTTCAAACTCCGATACCTCACGAACGGATCGGCGAACTCGAGAAATTCCTGTTGCATTTGAAAGTAGAAACTGGCCCGATTACAATGGTTTGTGTACTTTTCCCCTAGGCCGTTCCAGTTATTGGCTTCGAGTATCAGACTTGCAAAAATTTTGATGTTTTCTCAACCGTTCCTTAATTTCAAACTCCCATATCTCGCGAACGAACTGACGATCTCGAGAAATTCCTGTTGGATCTGAAAGCAGAAACTCGTACGATTACAACGGTATGTTTATTTTTGCCCTAGGCCATAGTAGTTATTGGTTTCGAGTATCAGACTTGCGAAAATTGTGATGGTCTCTCAACCATTCCATAAGTTCAAACTCCCATATCTCGCGAACGGATTGACGAACTCAAGGAATTCCTGTTGCATCTGAAAGTAGAAACTCGCCCCATTACAGTGGTGTGTGTACTTTTCCCCTAGGCCATTCCAGTTATTGGTTGCGAGTATCAGTTTTGCGAAAATTTTGATGGTTTCTCCACCATTCTGTAACTTCAAACTCCGATACCTCGCGAACGGATTGGCGAACTCGAGAAATTCCTGTTGCATATGAAAGTACAAACTCGCCCGATTACAAAGGTATGTGTATTTTTCCCCTAGGGCTTTGTAGTTATTGGTTTCGAGTATCAGACTTGCGAAAATTGTGATGGTCTCACAACCATTCCTTAACTTCAAGCTCCCATATCTCGCGAACGGATTGACGAACTCGAGGAATTCCTGTTGCATCTGAAAGTAGAAACTCGCCCCATTACAATGGTGTGTGTACTTTTCCCCTAGGCCATTCCAGTTATTGGTTTCGAGTATCACAATTGCGAAAATTTTGATGGTTTCTCAACCATTCCTTAACTTCAAACTCCCGTATCTCGCGAACGGATTGACGAACTCAAGGAATTCCTGTTGCATCTGAAAGTAGAAACTCGCCCCATTACAATGGTGTGTGTACTTTTCCCCTAGGCCATTCCAGTTATTGGTTGCGAGTATCAGTTTTGCGAAAATTTTGATGGTTTCTCAACCATTCTTTAACTTCAAACTCCGATACCTCGCGAACGGATTGGCGAATTCGAGAAAATCCTGTTGCATATGAAAGTACAAACTCGCCCGATTACAAAGGTATGTGTATTTTTCCCCTAGGGCTTTGTAGTTATTGGTTTCGAGTATCAGACTTGCGAAAATTTTGATGGTTTCTCAACCATTCCTTAACTTCAAACTCCCATATCTCGCGAACGGATTGACGAACTCGACTATTTCCTGTTGCATCTGAAAGTAGAAAGTCGACCGATTACAATGGTGTGTGTACTTTTTCCCTAGGTCTTTCCAGTTATTCGTTTCTAGCATCAGAATTGCGAAAATTTTGATGGTTTCTCAACCATTCCTTAACTTCAAACTCCGATACCTCGCGAACGGATTGGCGAACTCGAGAAATTCCAGTTGCATCTGAAAGTAGAAACTCGCCCCATTACAATGGTGGTTGTAATTTTCCCCTAGTCCATTCCAGTTATTGGTTTCGAGTATCAGACTTCCGAAAATTGTGATGGTCTCACAACCATTCCTTAACTTCAAACTCCCATGTCTCGCGAACGGATTGATGAACTCGAGAAATTCCTGTTGGATCTAAAAGCTGAAACTCGCCCGATTACAACTGTATGTGTATTTTTGTCCTAGGCCATAGTAGTTACTGGTTTCGATTATCAGACTTGCGAAAATTTTGATGCTTTTTCAACCGTTCCTTAATTTCAAACTCCCATATCTCGCGAACGAACTGACTATCTCGAGAAATACCTGTTGCATCTGAAAGCAGAAACTCGTCCGATTACAACGGTATGTGTGTTTTTGCCCTAGGCCATAGTAGTTATTGGTTTCGAATATCAGACTTGCGAAAATTTTGAAGGTTTCTCAAGCATTCCTTAACTTCAAACTCCCATATCTCGCGAACGGATTGACGAACTCGAGAAATTCCTGTTGCATTTGAAAGTAGAAACTTGCCCGATTACAATGGTGTGTGTACTTTTCCCCTTGGCCGTTCCAGTTATTGGCTTCGAGTATCAGACTTGCGAAAATTTTGATGGTTTCTCACCCATTCCTTAACTTCACACTCCCATATTTCGCGAACGGATTGACGAGCTCGAGAAATTCCTGTTGCATCTGAAAGTATAAACTCGCCCGATTACAAAGGTATGTGTATTTTTCCCCTAGGGCTTTGTAGTTATTGGTTTCGAGTACCAGACTTGCAAAAATTTTGATGGTTTCTCAACCATTCCTTAACTTCAAACTCCGATACCTCGCGAACGGATTGGCGAACTCGAGAAATTCCAGTTGCATCTGAAAGTAGAAACTCGCCCCATTACAATGGTGGGTGTAATTTTCCCCTAGTCCATTCCAGTTATTGGTTTCGAGTATCAGACTTACGAAAATTTTGATGGTTCCTCAACCATTCCTTAATTTCAAACTCCCATGTCTCGCGAACGGATTGATGAACTCGAGAAATTCCTGTTGGATCTAAAAGCTGAAACTCGCCCGATTACAACGGTATGTGTATTTTTGCCCTAGGCCATAGTAGTTATTGGTTTCGATTATCAGACTTGCGAAAATTTTGATGGTTTCTCAACCATTCCTTAAATTCAAACTCCCATATCACGCGAACGGATTGACGAACTCAATTATTTCCTGTTGCATCTGAAATTAGAAAGTCCACCGATTACAATGGTGTGTGTACTTTTTCCCTAGGTCATTCCAGTTACTCGTTTCTAGCATCAGAATTGCGAATATTTTGATGGTTTCTCAACCATTCCTTAACTTCAAACTCCCATATCTCGCGAACGGATTGACGAGCTCGAGAAATTCCTGTTGCATCTGAAAGTAGAAACTCGCCCCATTAGAATGGTGTGTGTAATTTTCCCCTAGGCCATTCCAGTTATTGGTTTCGAGTATCAGACTTGCGAATATTTTGATGGTTTCTCAACCATTCCTTAACTTCAAACTCCCGTATCTCGCGAACGGATTGACGAGCTCGAGAAATTCCTGTTGCATCTGAAAGTAGAAACTCGACCGATTACAAAGGTATGTGTATCTTTCTCCTAGGCCTTTGTAGTTATTGGTTTCGAGTATCAGACTTGCGAATATTTTGATGGTTTCTCAAGCATTCCTTAAATTCAAACTCCCATATCTCGAGAACGGATTGACGAACTCGAGAAATTCCTGTTGCATCTGAAAGTAGAAACTCGCCCGATTACAAAGGTGTGTGTATTTTTCTCCTAGGCCATAGTAGTTATTGGTTTCGAGTATCAGACTTCCGAAAATTGTGATGATCTCACAACCATTCCTTAACTTCAAACTCCGATAACTCGCGAACGGATCGGCGAACTCGAGAAATTCCTGTTGCATTTGAAAGTAGAAACTGGCCCGATTACAATGGTTTGTGTACTTTTCCCCTAGGCCGTTCCAGTTATTGGTTTCGAGAATCAGACTTGCGAAAATTTTGATGGTTTCTCAACCATTCCTTAACTTCAAACTCCCATATCTCGCGCACGAATTGACGAGCTCGAGAAATTCCTGTTGCATCTGAAAGTAGATACTCGCCCGATTACAAAGGTATGTGTATTTTTCCCCTAGGGCTTTGTAGTTATTGGATTCGAGTACCAGACTTGCAAAAATTTTGATGGTTTCTCAACCATTCCTTAACTTCAAACTCCGATACCTCGCGAACGGATTGGCGAACTCGAGAAATTCCAGTTGCATCTGAAAGTAGAAACTCGCCCCATAACAATGGTGGGTGTAATTTTCCCCTAGGCCATTCCAGTTATTGGTTTCGAGTATCGGACTTACGAAAATTTTGATGGTTCCTCAACCATTCCTTAACTTCAAACTCCCATGTCTCGCGAACGGATTGATGAACTCGAGAAATTCCTGTTGCATCTGAAAGTGGAAACTCGCCCGTTTACAAAGGTACGTGTATTTTTCCCGTAGGCCTTTGTAGTTACTGGTTTCGAGTATCAGACCAGCGAAAATTTTGATGGTTTCTCAACCATTCCTTAACACCAAACTCCCATATCTCGCGAACGGATTGACGAACTCGAGAAATTCCTGTTGCATTTGAAAGTAGAAACGTGCCCGATTACAATGGTGTGTGTACTTTTCCCCTAGGCCGTTCCAGTTATTGGCTTCGAGTATCAGACTTGCGAAAATTTTGATGGTTCTGACCCATTCCTTCATTTCACACTCCCATATTTCGCGAACGGATTGACGAGCTCGAGAAATTCCTGTTGCATCTGAAAGTATAAACTCGCCCGATTACAAAGGTATGTGTATTTTTCCCCTAGGGCTTTGTAGTTATTGGTTTCGATTATCAGACTTGCGATAATTTTGATGGTTTCTCAACCATTCTTTAACTTCAAACTCCGATACCTCGCGAACCGATTGGCGAACTCGAGAAATTCCTGTTGCATCTGAAAGTATAAACTCGCCCGATTACAAAGGTACGTGTATTTTTCCCGTAGGCCTTTGTAGTTACTGGTTTCGAGTATCAGACCAGCGAAAATTTTGATGGTTTCTCAACCATTCCTTAACACCAAACTCCCATATCTCGCGAACGGATTGACGAACTCGAGAAATTCCTGTTGCATTTGAAAGTAGAAACGTGCCCGATTACAATGGTGTGTGTACTTTTTCCCTAGGTCATTCCAGTTATTCGTTTCTAGCATCAGAATTGCGAATACTTTGATGGTTTCTCAACCATTCCTTAACTTCAAACTCCCATATCTCGCGAACGGATTGACGAGCTCGAGAAATTCCTGTTGCATCTGAAAGTAGAAACTCGCCCCATTAGAATGGTGTGTGTAATTTTCCCCTAGGCCATTCCTGTTATTGGTTTCGAGTATCAGACTTGCGAATATTTTGATGGTTTCTCAACCATTCCTTAACTTCAAACTCCCGTATCTCGCGAACGGATTGACGAGCTCGAGAAATTCCTGTTGCATCTGAAAGTAGAAACTCGACCGATTACAAAGGTATGTGTATCTTTCTCCTAGGCCTTTGTAGTTATTGGTTTCGAGTATCAGACTTGCAAAAATTTTGATGGTTTCTCAACCGTTCCTTAATTTCAAACTCCCATATCTCGCGAACGAACTGACGATCTCGAGAAATTCCTGTTGCATCTGAAAGCAGAAACTCGTCCGATTACAACGGTATGTGTATTTTTGCCCTAGGCCATAGTAGTTATTGGTTTCGAGTATCAGACTTGCGAAAATTGTGATGGTCTCTCAACCATTCCATAAGTTTAAACTCCCATATCTCGCGAACGGATTGACGAACTCAAGGAATTCCTGTTGCATCTGAAAGTAGAAACTCGCCCCATTACAATGGTGTGTGTACTTTTCCCCTAGGCCATTCCAGTTATTGGTTGCGAGTATCAGTTTTGCGAAAATTTTGATGGTTTCTCCACCATTCTGTAACTTCAAACTCCGATACCTCGCGAACGGATTGGCGAACTCGAGAAATTCCTGTTGCATATGATAGTACAAACTCGCCCGATTACAAAGGTATGTGTATTTTTCCCCTAGGGCTTTGTAGTTATTGGTTTCGAGTATCAGACTTGCGAAAATTGTGATGGTCTCACAACCATTCCTTAACTTCAAGCTCCCATATCTCGCGAACGGATTGACGAACTCGAGGAATTCCTGTTGCATCTGAAAGTAGAAACTGGCCCCATTACAATGGTGTGTGTACTTTTCCCCTAGGCCATTCTAGTTATTGGTTTCGAGTATCACAATTGCGAAAATTTTGATGGTTTCTCAACCATTTCTTAACTTCAAACTCCCGTATCTCGCGAACGGATTGACGAACTAAAGGAATTCCTGTTGCATCTGAAAGTAGAAACTCGCCCCATTACAATGGTGTGTGTACTTTTTCCCTAGGCCATTCCAGTTATTGGTTGCGAGTATCAGTTTTGCGAAAATTTTGATGGTTTCTCAACCATTCTTTAACTTCAAACTCCGATACCTCGCGAACGGATTGGCGAACTCGAGAAAATCCTGTTGCATATGAAAGTATAAACTCGCCCGATTACAAAGGTATGTGTATTTTTCCCCTAGGGCTTTGTAGTTATTGGTTTCGAGTACCAGACTTGCGAAAATTTTGATGGTTTCTCAACCATTCCTTAACTTCAAACTCCGATACCTCGCGAACGGATTGGCGAACTCGAGAAAATCCTGTTGCATATGAAAGTATAAACTCGCCCGATTACAAAGGTATGTGTATTTTTCCCCTAGGGCTTTGTAGTTATTGGTTTCGAGTATCAGACTTGCGAAAATTTTGATGGTTCCTCAACCATTCCTTAATTTCAAACTCCCATGTCTCGCGAACGGATTGATGAACTCGAGAAATTCCTGTTGGATCTAAAAGCTGAAACTCGCCCGATTACAACGGTATGTGTATTTGTGCCCTAGGCCATAGTAGTTATTGGTTTCGATTATCAGACTTGCGAAAATTTTGATGGTTTCTCAACCATTCCTTAACTTCAAACTCCGATACCTCGCGAACGGATTGGCGAACTCGAGAAATTCCAGTTGCATCTGAAAGTAGAAACTCGCCCGATTACAAAGGTATGTGTATTTTTCCCCTAGGCCATAGTAGTTATTGGTTTCGAGTATCAGACTTCCGAAAATTGTGATGGTCTCACAACCATTCCTTAACTTCAAACTCCCATGTCTCGCGAACGGATTGATGAACTCGAGAAATTCCTGTTGGATCTAAAAGCTGAAACTCGCCCGATTACAACGGTATGTGTATTTTTGTCCTAGGCCATAGTAGTTATTGGTTTCGATTATCAGACTTGCGAAAATTTTGATGTTTTCTCAACCGTTCCTTAATTTCAAACTCCCATATCTCGCGAACGAACTGACTATCTCGAGAAATTCCTGTTGCATCTGAAAGCAGAAACTCGTCCGATTACAACGGTATGTGTATTTTTGCCCTAGGCCATAGTAGTTATTGGTTTCGAGTATCAGACTTGCGAAAATTTTGAAGGTTTCTCAAGCATTCCTTAACTTCAAACTCCCATATCTCGCGAACGGATTGACGAACTCGAGAAATTCCTGTTGCATTTGAAAGTAGAAACTAGCCCGATTACAATGGTGTGTGTACTTTTCCCCTAGGCCGTTCCAGTTATTGGTTTCGAGTATCAGACTTGCGAAAATTTTGATGGTTTCTCAACCATTCCTTAACTTCAAACTCCCATATCTCGCGAACGGATTGACGAGCTCTAGAAATTCCTGTTGCATCTGAAAGTATAAACTCGCCCGATTACGCAGGTATGTGTATTTATCCCCTAGGGCTTGGTAGTTATTGGTTTCGTGTATCAGACTTGCGAAAATTTTGATGGTTTCCCAAGCATTCCTTAACTTCAAACTCCCATATCTCGCGAACGGATTGACGAACTCGATTATTTCCTGTTGCATCTGAAAGTAGAAAGTCGACCGATTACAATGGTGTGTGTACTTTTCCCCTAGGCCGTTCCAGTTATTGGTTTCGAGTATCAGACTTGCGAAAATTTTGATGGTTTCCCAAACATTCCTTAACTTCAAACTCCCATATCTCGCGAACGGATTGACGAACTCGATTATTTCCTGTTGCATCTGAAAGTAGAAAGTCGACCGATTACAATGGTGTGTGTACTTTTCCCCTAGGCCGTTCCAGTTATTGGTTTCGAGTATCAGACTTGCGAAAATTTTGATGGTTTCTCAACCATTCCTTAACTTCAAACTCCCATATCTCGCGAAAGGATTGACGAACTCCATTAATTCCTGTTGCATCTGAAAGTAGAATCTCGCCCGATTACAATGGTGTGTGTGCTTTTCCCCTAGGCCATTCCAGTAATTGGTTTCGAGTATCAGACCAGCGAAAATTTTGATGGTTTCTCAACTATTCCTTAACATGAAACTCCCATATCTCGCGAACGGATTGACGAACTCGAGAAATTCCTGTTGCATCTGAAAGTGGAAACTCGCCCGGTTACAAAGGTATGTGTATTTTTCCCATAGGCCTTTGTAGTTATTGGTTTCGAGTATCAGACCAGCGAAAATTTCGATGGTTTCTCAACCATTCCTTAACACCAAACTCCCATATCTCGCGAAAGGATTGACGAACACGAGAAATTCCTGTTGCACCTGAAAGTGGAAACTCGACCGGTTACAACGGTATGTGTATTTTTGCCCTAGGCCATTCCAGTTAGTGGTTTCGAGTATCAGACCAGCGAAAATTTTGCTGGTTTCACAACCATTCCTTAACTTCACACTTGCATATCTCGCGAACGGATTGACGAACTCGAGAATTTCCTATTGCATCTGAAAGCAGAAACTCGCCCGATTACAGCGGTATCTGTGCTTTCCCCTGGGCCATTGTTTTTATTGGTTTCGAGTATCAGATTTGCGAACATTTTGATGGTTTCTCAACCATTCCTTAACTTCACACTTCCATATCTCGCGAACGGGTTGACGAACTCGAGAAATTCCTGTTGCATCTGAAAGTGGAAACTCGACCGGTTACAACGGTATGTGTATTTTTGCCCTAGGCCATTCCAGTTATTGGTTTTGAGTATCAGTACAGCGAAAATTTTGATGGTTTCACAACCATACCTTAACTTCACACCTCCATATCTCGCGAACGGATTGACGAACTCGAGAATTTCCCATTGCATCTGAAAGCAGAAACTCGCCCAATTACAACGGTATGTGTGTTTTTCCCCTGGGCCATTGTTGTTATTGGTTTCGAGTATCAGAATTGCGAAAATTTTGATGGTTTCTCAACCATTCCTTAAATTCAAACTCCCATATCTCGCGAACGGATTGACGAACTCGAGAAATTCCTGTTGCATCCGAAAGTAGAAACTCGCCCGATTACAAAGATATGTGTGTTTTTCACCTAGGCCGTTGTAGTTATTGTTTTCGAGTATCAGACTTGCGAAAATTTTGATAGTTTCTCAACCATTCCTTAACTTCAAACTCCCGTTTCTCTCGAACGGATTGACGAACTCCATTAAATCCTGTTGCATCTGAAAGTAAAATCTCGCCCGATTACAATGGTGTGTGTACTTTTCCCCTAGGCCATTCCAGTTATTGGTTTCGAGTATCAGACCGGCGAAAATTTTGATGGTTTCTCATCCATTCCTTAACTTCAAACTCCCATATCTCGCGAACGGATTGACGAACTCGAGAAATTCCTGTTGCATCTGAAAGTAGAAACTCGCTCGATTACAATGGTGTGTGTACTTTTCCCCTAGGCCATTCCAGTTATTGGTTTCGAGTATCAGACCAGCGAAAATTTTGGTGGTTTCTCAACCATTCCTTAACTTCAAACTCCCATATCTCGCGAACGGATTGACGAACTCGGGAAATTCCTGTTGCATCTGAAACTAGAAACTCGCCCGATTACAATGGTGTGTGTACTTTTCCCCTAGGCCAATCCAGTTATGGGTTTCGAGTATCAGACCACCGAAAATTTTGATGGTTTCTCAAGCATTCCTTAACTTCAAACTCCCATATCTCGCGAACGGTTTGACGAACTCGAGAAATTCCTGTTGCATCTGAAAGTAGAAACTCGCTCGATTACAATGGTGTTTGTACTTTTCCCCTAGGCCATTCCAGTTATTGGTTTCGAGTATCAGACCAGCGAAAATTTTGATGGTTTCTCAACCATTCCTTAACTTCAAACTCCCATATCTCGCGAACGGATTGACGAACTCGAGAAATTCCTGTTGCACCTGGAAGCAGAAATCGCCCGATTACAATGGTGTGTGTACTTTTCCCCTAGGTCATTTCAGTTATTGGTTTCGAGTATCAGACTTGCGAAAATTTTAATGGTTGCTCAACCATTCCTTAAACTCAAACACCCATATCTCGCGAACGGATTGACGAACACCATTAATTCCTGTTGCATCTGAAAGTAGAAACACGCCCGATTACAATGGTGTGTGTACTTTTCCCGTAGGCCATTCCAGTTATTGGTTTCGAGTATCAGACTTCCGAAAATTTTGATGGTTTCTCAAGCATTCCTTAACTTCAAACTCCCATATCTCGCGAACGGATTGACGAACTCGAGAAATTCCTGTTGCATGTGAAAGTAGAAACTCGCCCGATTGCAACGGTATGTGTATTTTTCCCCTAGGCCTTTGTAGTTATTGGTTTCGAGTATCAGACTTCCGAAAATTTTGATGGTTTCTCAAGCATTCCTTAACATCAAACTCCCATATCTCGCGAACGGATTGACGAACTCGAGAATTTCCTGTTGCATCTGAAAGTGGAAACTCGCCCGGTTACAAAGGTATGTGTATTTTTCCCGTAGGCCTTTGTAGTTATTGGTTTCGGGTATCAGACCAGCGAAAATTTTGATGGTTCCTCAACCATTCCTTAACTTCAAACTCCCATAACTCGCGAACGGATTGACGAACTCGAGAAATTCCTGTTGCATCTGAAAGTGGAAACTCGACCGGTTACAACGGTATGTGTATTTTTGCCCTAGGCCATTCCAGTTATTGGTTTCGAGTATCAGACCAGCGAAAATTTTGATGGTTTCACAACCATTCCTTAACTTCACACTTCCATATCTCGCGAACGGATTGACGAACTTGAGAATTTCCTATTGCATCTGAAAGCAGAAACTCGCCCGATTACAACGGTATCTGTGCTTTCCCCTGGGCCATTGTTGTTATTGGTTTCGAGTATCAGATTTGCGAAAATTTTAATGGTTTCTCAACCATTCTTTAACTTCACACTTCCATATCTCGCGAACGGGTTGACGAACTCGAGAAATTCCTGTTGCATCTGAAAGTGGAAACTCGACCGGTTACAACGGTATGTGTGTTTTTGCCCTAGGCCATTCCAGTTATTGGTTTTGAGTATCAGAGCAGCGAAAATTTTGATGGTTTCACAACCATTCCTTAAATCCACACTTCCATATCTCGCGAACGGATTGACGAACTCGAGAATTTCCTATTGCATCTGAAAGTAGAAACTCGCCCGATTACAATGGTATGTGTACTTTTCCCCTAGGGCTTTGTAGTTATTGGTTTCGAGTATCAGACATTCGAAAATTTTGATGGTTTCACAACCATTCCTTAACTTCAAACTCCCATATCTCGCGAACGGATTGCCGAACTCGAGAAATTCCTGTCGCATGTGAAAGTAGAAACTCGCCCGATTACAATGGTGTGTGTACTTTTCCCCTAGACCATTCCAGCTATTGGTTTCGATTATCAGACTTGCGAAAATTTTGATGGTTTCTCAACCATTCCTTAATTTCACACTTCCATATCTCGCGAACGGATTGACGAACGCGAGAAATTCCTGTTGCACGTGAAAGTAGAAACTCGCCCGATTACAACGGTATGTGTATTTTTCCCCCAGGCCTTTGTAGTTATTGGTTTCGAGTATCAGACTTCCGAAAATTTTGATGGTTTCTCAAGCATTCCTTAACTTCAAACTCCCATATCTCGCGAACGGATTGACGAACTCGAGAAATTCCTGTTGCATGTGAAAGTAGAAACTCGCCCGATTACAACGGTATGTGTATTTTTCCCCTAGCCCTTTGTAGTTATTGGTTTCGAGTATCAGACTTCCGAAAATTTTTTATGGTTTCTCAAGCATTCCTCAACTTCAAACTCCCATATCTCGAGAAAGGATTGACGAACTCGAGAAATTCCTGTTGCATGTGAAAGTAGAAACTCGCCCGATTACAACGGTATGTGTATTTTTCCCCTAGGCCTTTGTAGTTATTGGTTTCGAGTATTAGACTTTCGAAAATTCTGACGGTTTCTCAAGCATTCCTTAACTTCAAACTCCCATATCTCGCGAACGGATTGACGAACCCGAGAAATTCCTGTTGCATCCGAAAGTAGAATATCTCCCAATCACTACGGTATGTGTGTTTTTCCCCTGGGCCATTGTAGTTATTGGTTTCGAGTGTCAGACTTGCGAAAATTTTGATGGTTTCTCAACCATTCCGTATCTTCAAACTCCCATATCTCGCGAACGGGTTGACGAACTCCAGAAATTCCTGTTGCGTCTGAAAGTAGAAACTCGCCCGATTACAATGGTGTGTGTATTTTCCCCCTAGGGCTTTGTAGTTATTGGTTTCGAGTATCAGACTTGCGAAAATTGTGATGGTCTCACAACCATTCCTTAACTTCAAGCTCCCATATCTCGCGAACGGATTGACGAACTTGAGAATTTCCTATTGCATCTGAAAGCAGAAACTCGCCCGATTACAACGGTATCTGCGTTTTTCGCCTGGGCCATTGTTGTTATTGGTTTCGAGTATCAGATTTGCGAAAATTTTGATGGTTTCTCAACCATTCCTTAACTTCAAACTCCCGTATCTCGCGAACGGATTGACGAACTCAAGGAATTCCTGTTGCATCTGAAAGTAGAAACTCGCCCCATTACAATGGTGTGTGTACTTTTCCCCTAGGCCATTCCAGTTATTTGTTGCGTGTATCAGTTTTGCGAAAATTTTGATGGTTTCTCCACCATTCTGTAACTTCAAACTCCGATACCTCGCGAATGGATTGGCGAACTCGAGAAATTCCTGTTGCATATGAGAGTACAAACTCGCCCGATTACAAAGGTATGTGTATTTTTCCCCTAGGGCTTTGTAGTTATTGGTTTCGAGTATCAGACTTGCGAAAATTGTGATGGTCTCACAACCATTCCTTAACTTCAAGCTCCCAGATCTCGCGAACGGATTGACGAACTCGAGGAATTCCTGTTGCATCTGAAAGTAGAAACTCGCCCCATTATAATGGTGTGTGTACTTTTCCCCTAGGCCATTCCAGTTATTGGTTTCGAGTATCACACTTGCGAAAATTTTGATGGTTTCTCAACCATTCCTTAACTTCAAACTCCCGTATCTCGCGAACGGATTGACGAACTCAAGGAATTCCTGTTGCATCTGAAAGTAGAAACTCGCCCCATTACAATGGTGTGTGTACTTTTCCCCTAGGCCATTCCAGTTATTTGTTGCGTGTATCAGTTTTGCGAAAATTTTGATGGTTTCTCCACCATTCTGTAACATCAAACTCCGATACCTCGCGAACGGATTGGCGAACTCGAGAAATTCCTGTTGCATATGAGAGTACAAACTCGCCCGATTACAATGGTATGTGTATTTTTCCCCTAGGGCTTTGTAGTTATTGGTTTCGAGTATCAGACTTGCGAAAATTGTGATGGTCTCACAACCATTCCTTAACTTCAAGCTCCCATATCTCGCGAACGGATTGACGAACTCGAGGAATTCCTGTTGCATCTGAAAGTAGAAACTCGCCCCATTACAATGGTGTGTGTACTTTTCCCCTAGGCCATTCCAGTTATTGGTTTCGATTATCACACTTGCGAAAATTTTGATGGTTTCTCAACCATTCCTTAACTTCAAACTCCCGTATCTGGCGAACGGATTGACGAACTCAAGGAATTCCTGTTGCATCTGAAAGTAGAAACTCGCCCCATTACAATGGTGTGTGTACTTTTCCCCTAGGCCATTCCAGTTATTGGTTGCGAGTATCAGTTTTGCGAAAATTTTGATGGTTTCTCAACCATTCTTTAACTTCAAACTCCGATACCTCGCGAACGGATTGGCGAACTCGAGAAAATCCTGTTGCATATGAAAGTACAAACTTGCCCGATAACAATGTTGTGTGTACTTTTCGCCTAGGCCGTTCCAGTTATTGGCTTCGAGTATCAGACTTGCGAAAATTTTGATGGTTTCTCACCCATTCCTTAACTTCACACTCCCATATTTCGCGAACGGATTGACGAGCTCGAGAAATTCCTGTTGCATCTGAAAGTATAAACTCGCCCCATTACGAAGGTATGTGTATTTTTCCCCTAGGGCTTGGTAGTTATTGGTTTCGTGTATCAGACTTGCGAAAATTTTGATGGTTTCCCAAACATTCCTTAACTTCAAACTCCCATATCTCGCGAACGGATTGACGATCTCGATTATTTCCTGTTGCATCTGAAAGTAGAAAGTCGACCGATTACAATGGTGTGTGTACTTTTCCCCTAGGCCGTTCCAGTTATTGGTTTCGAGTATCAGACTTGCGAAAATTTTGATGGTTTCTCAACCATTCCTTAACTTCAAACTCCCATATCTCGCGAACGGATTGACGAGCTCTAGAAATTCCTGTTGCATCTGAAAGTATAAACTCGCCCGATTACGCAGGTATGTGTATTTGTCCCCTAGGGCTTGGTAGTTATTGGTTTCGTGTATCAGACTTGCGAAAATTTTGATGGTTTCCCAAGCATTCCTTAACTTCAAACTCCCATATCTCGCGAACGGATTGACGAACTCGATTATTTCCTGTTGCATCTGAAAGTAGAAAGTCGACCGATTACAATGGTGTGTGTACTTTTCCCCTAGGCCGTTCCAGTTATTGGTTTCGAGTATCAGACTTGCGAAAATTTTGATGGTTTCTCAACCATTCCTTAACTTGAAACTCCCATATCTCGCGAACGGATTGACGAGCTCTAGAAATTCCTGTTGCATCTGAAAGTATAAACTCGGCCGATTACGAAGGTATGTGTATTTTTCCCCTATGGCTTGGCAGTTATTGGTTTCAAGTATCAGACTTGCGAAAATTTTGATGGTTTCTCAAGCATTCCTCAACTTCAAACTCCCATATCTCGCGAACGGATTGACGAACTCGATTATTTCCGGTTGCATCTGAAATTAGAAAGTCGACCGATTACAATGGTGTGTTACTTTTTCCCTAGGTCATTCCAGTTATTCGTTTCTAGCATCAGAATTGCGAAAATTTTGATGGTTTCACAACCATTCCTTAACTTCAAACACCCATATCTCGCGAACGGATTGACGAACTCGAGAAATTCCTGTTGCATCTGAAAGTAGAAACTTGCCTGATTACAATGGTGTGTGTACTTTTCCCCTAGACCGTTCCAGTTATTGGTTTCGAGTATCAGACTTGCGAAAATTTTGATGGTTTCTCAACCGTTCCTTAACTTCAAATTCTCATATCTCGCGAACGAATTGACGAACTCGAGAAATTCCTGTTGCATCTGAAAGCAGAAACTCGTCCGATTACAACGGTATGTGTATTTTTCCCCTAAGGCTTTGTAGTTATTGGTTTCGAGTATCAGACTTGCGAAAATTTTGATGGTTTCTCAACCATTCCTTAACTTCAAACACCCATATCTCGCGAACGAATTGACGAACTCGAGAAATTCCTGTTGCATCTGAAAGTAGAAACTCGCCCGATTACAAAGGTATGTGTATTTTTCTCCTAGGCCATAGTAGTTATTGGTTTCGAGTATCAGAGTTGCGAAAATTTTGATGGTTTCTCAACCGTTCCTTAATTTCAAACTCCCATGTCTCGCGAACGGATTGATGAACTCGAGAAATTCCTGTTGCATTTGAAAGTAGAAACTTGCCTGATTACAATGGTGTGTGTACTTTTCCCCTAGACCGTTCCAGTTATTGGTTTCGAGTATCAGACTTACGAAAATTTTGATGGTTCCTCAACCATTCCTTAACTTCAAACTCCCATGTCTCGCGAACGGATTGATGAACTCGAGAAATTCCTGTTGGATCTAAAAGCTGAAACTCGCCCGATTACAACGGTATGTGCATTTTTCCCCTATGCCTTTGTAGTTATTGGTTTCGAGTATCAGACTTGCGAAAATTTTGATGGTTTCTCAACCATTCCTTAACTTCAAACACCCATATCTCGCGAACGGATTGACGAACTCGAGAAATTCCTGTTGCATCTGAAACTAGAAACTCGCCCGATTACAAAGGTATGTGTATTTTTCTCCTAGGCCATAGTAGTTATTGGTTTCGAGTATCAGAGATGCGAAAATTTTGATGGTTTCCCAACCGTTCCTTAATTTCAAACTCCCATGTCTCGCGAACGGATTGATGAACTCGAGAAATTCCTGTTGCATTTGAAAGTAGAAACTTGCCTGATTACAATGGTGTGTGTACTTTTCCCCTAGACCGTTCCAGTTATTGGTTTCGAGTATCAGACTTACGAAAATTTTGATGGTTCCTCAACCATTCCTTAACTTCAAACTCCCATGTCTCGCGAACGGATTGATGAACTCGAGAAGTTCCTGTTGGATCTAAAAGCTGAAACTCGCCCGATTACAACGGTATGTGTATTTTTGCTCTAGGCCATAGTAGTTATTGGTTTCGATTATCAGACTTGCGAAAATTTTGATGGTTTCTCAACCATTCTTTAACTTCAAACTCCGATACCTCGCGAACGGATTGGCGAACTCGAGAAATTCCTGTTGCATCTGAAAGTAGAAACTCGCCCGATTACAATGGTGTGTGTACTTTTCCCCTAGGCCATTGCAGTTATTGGTTTCGAGTATCACACTTGCCAAAATTTTGATGGTTCCTCAACCATTCCTTAAATTCAAAGTCCCATATCTCGCGAACGGATTGACGAGCTGGAGAAATTCCTGTTGCATCTGAAAGTAGAAACTCGCCCGATTACAAAGATATGTGTGTTTTTCACCTAGCCCTATGTAGTTATTGGTTTCGAGTATCAGACTTGCGAAAATTTTGATAGTTTGTCAACCATTCCTTAACTTCAAACTCCTATATCTCGCGAACGGATTGACGAACTCGAGAAATTCCTGTTGCACCTGGAAGCAGAAAATCGCCCGATTACAATGGTGTGTGTACTTTTCCCCTAGGTCATTCCAGTTATTGGTTTCGAGTATCAGACTTGAGAAAATTTTGATGGTTGCTCAACCATTCCTTAAATTCAAACTCCCATATCTCGCGAACGGATTGACGAAATCGAGAAATTCCTGCTGCATCTGAAAGTAGAAGCTCGCCCGATTACAAAGATATGTGTGTTTTTCACCTAGGCCTTTGTAGTTATTGGTGTCGAGTATCAGACTTGCGAAAATTTTGATGGTTTCTCAACCATTCCTTAACTTGAAACACCCATATCTCGCGAACGGATTGACGAACTCCATTAATTCCTGTTGCATCTGAAAGTAGAATCTCGCCCGATTACAATGGTGTGTGTACTTTTCCCCTAGGCCATTCCAGTTATTGGTTTCGAGTATCAGACCGGCGAAAATTTTGATGGTTTCTCAACCATTCCTTAAGTCGAAACTCCCATATCTCGCGAACGGATTCACGAACTCCATTAATTCCTGTTGCACCTGAAAGTAGAATCTCGCCCGATTACATGGGTGTGTGTACTTTTCCCCTAGGCCATTCCAGTTATTGGTTTCGAGTATCAGACCAGCGAAAATTTTGATGGTTTCTCAACCATTCCTTAAATTCAAACTCACATATCTCGCGAACGGATTGACGAACTCGAGAAATTCCTGTCGCATCTGAAAGTAGAAACTCGCCCGATTACAAAGGTATGTGTATTTTTCCCCTAGGTCATTCCAGTTATTGGTATCGAGTATCAGACCAGCGAAAATTTTGATGGTTTCTCAACCATTCCTTAAATTCAAACTCACATATCTCGCGAACGGATTGACGAACTCGAGAAATTCCTGTTGCATCTGAAAGTAGAAACTCGCCCGATTACAAAGATATGTGTGTTTTTCACCTAGGCCTTTGTAGCTATTGTTTTCGAGTATCAGACTTGCGAAAATTTTGATAGTTTCTCAACCATTCCTTAACTTCAAACTCCCATTTCTCGCGAACGGATTGACGAACTCGAGAAATTCCTGTTGCATCTGAGAGTAGAAACCCGCTCGATTACAAAGGTATGTGTATTTTTCCCCTAGGCCTTGGTAGTTATTGGTGTCGAGTATCAGACTTGCGAAAATTTTGGTGGTTTCTCAAAAATTCCTTAAATTCAAACTCCCATATCTCGCGAACGGATTGACGAACTCGAGAAATTCCTGTCGCATCTGAAAGTAGAAACTCGCCCGATTACAAAGGTATGTGTATTTTTCCCCTAGGCCATAGTAGTTATTGGTTTCGAGTATCAGACTTCCGAAAATTGTGATGGTCTCACAACCATTCCATAAATTCAAACTCCCATATCTCGCGAACGGATTGACGAACTCGAGGAATTCCTGTTGCATCTGAAAGTAGAAACTCGCCCCATTACAATGGTGTGTGTACTTTTCCCCTAGGCCATTCCAGTTATTGGTTTCGAGTATCACACTTGCCAAAATTTTGATGGTTCCTCAACCATTCCTTAACTTCAAAGTCCCATATCTCGCGAACGGATTGACGAGCTCGAGAAATTCCTGTTGCATCTGAAAGTAGAAACTCGCCCGATTACAAAGATATGTGTGTTTTTCACCTAGCCCTATGTAGTTATTGGTTTCGAGTATCAGACTTGCGAAAATTTTGATAGTTTGTCAACCATTCCTTAACTTCAAACTCCTATATCTCGCGAACGGATTGACGAACTCGAGAAATTCCTGTTGCACCTGGAAGCAGAAAATCGCCCGATTACAATGGTGTGTGTACTTTTCCCCTAGGTCATTCCAGTTATTGGTTTCGAGTATCAGACTTGCGAATATTTTGATGGTTGCTCAACCATTCCTTAAATTCAAACTCCCATATCTCGCGAACGGATTGACGAAATCGAGAAATTCCTGTTGCATCTGAAAGTAGAAGCTCGCCCGATTACAAAGATATGTGTGTTTTTCACCTAGGCCTTTGTAGTTATTGGTGTCGAGTATCAGACTTGCGAAAATTTTGATGGTTTCTCAACCATTCCTTAACTTGAAACACCCATATCTCGCGAACGGATTGACGAACTCCATTAATTCCTGTTGCATCTGAAAGTAGAATCTCGCCCGATTACAATGGTGTGTGTACTTTTCCCCTAGGCCATTCCAGTTATTGGTTTCGAGTATCAGACCGGCGAAAATTTTGATGGTTTCTCAACCATTCCTTAACTTGAAACTCCCATATCTCGCGAACGGATTGACGAACTCCATTAATTCTTGTTGCACCTGAAAGTAGAATCTCGCCCGATTACAACGGTGTGTGTACTTTTCCCCTAGGCCGTTCCAGTTATTGGTTTCGAGTATCAGACCAGCGAAAATTTTGATGGTTTCTCAACCATTCCTTAAATTCAAACTCACATATCTCGCGAACGGATTGACGAACTCGAGAAATTCCTGTTACATCTGAAAGTAGAAACTCGCCCGATTACAAAGATATGTGTGTTTTTCACCTAGGCCTTTGTAGCTATTGTTTTCGATTATCAGACTTGCGAAAATTTTGATAGTTTCTCAACCATTCCTTAACTTCAAACTCCCATTTCTCGCGAACGGATTGACGAACTCGAGAAATTCCTGTTGCATCTGAAAGTAGAAGCTCGCCCGATTACAAAGATATGTGTGTTTTTCACCTAGGCCTTTGTAGTTATTGGTGTCGAGTATCAGACTTGCGAAAATTTTGATGGTTTCTCAACCATTCCTTAACTTGAAACACCCATATCTCGCGAACGGATTGACGAACTCCATTAATTCCTGTTGCATCTGAAAGTAGAATCTCGCCCGATTACAATGGTGTGTGTACTTTTCCCCTAGGCCATTCCAGTTATTGGTTTCGAGTATCAGACCGGCGAAAATTTTGATGGTTTCTCAACCATTCCTTAACTTGAAACTCCCATATCTCGCGAACGGATTGACGAACTCCATTAATTCCTGTTGCACCTGAAAGTAGAATCTCGCCCGATTACAACGGTGTGTGTACTTTTCCCCTAGGCCGTTCCAGTTATTGGTTTCGAGTATCAGACCAGCGAAAATTTTGATGGTTTCTCAACCATTCCTTAAATTCAAACTCACATATCTCGCGAACGGATTGACGAACTCGAGAAATTCCTGTTGCATCTGAAAGTAGAAACTCGCCCGATTACAAAGATATGTGTGTTTTTCACCTAGGCCTTTGTAGCTATTGTTTTCGATTATCAGACTTGCGAAAATTTTGGTGGTTTCTCAAAAATTCCTTAATTTCAAACTCCCATATCTCGCGAACGGATTGACGAACTCGAGAAATTCCTGTTGCATCTGAAAGTAGGAACTCGCCCGATTACAATGGTGTGTGTACTTTTCCCCTAGGCCATGCCAGTTATTGGTATCGAGTATCAGACCACCGAAAATTTTGATGGTTTCTCAAGCATTCCTTAACTTCAAACTCCCATATCTCGCGAGCGGATTGACGAACTCCATTAATTCCTGTTGCATCTGAAAGTAGAATCTCGCCCGATTACAATGGTCTGTGTACTGTTCCCCTAGGCCATTCCAGTTTTTGGTTTCGAGTATCAGACCAGCGAAAATTTTGATAGTTTCTCAACCATTCCTTAACTTCAAACTCCCATATCTCGCGAACGGATTGACGAACTCGAGAAATTCCTGTTGCATCTGAAAGTAGAAACTCGCCCGATTACAATGGTGTGTTTACTTTTCCCCTAGGCCATTCCAGTTATTGGTTTCGAGTATCAGACCGGCGAAAATTTAGATGGTTTCTCAACCATTCCTTAACTTGAAACTCCCATATCTCGCGAACGGATTGACGAACTCCATTAATTCCTGTTGCACCTGAAAGTAGAATCTCGCCCAATTACAACGGTGTGTGTACTTTTCCCCTAGGCCATGCCAGTTATTGGTTTCGAGTATCAGACCACCGAAAATTTTGATGGTTTCTCAAGCATTCCTTAACTTCAAACTCCCATATCTCTCGAACGGATTGACGAACTCCATTAATTCCTGTTGCATCTGAAAGTAGAATCTCGCCCGATTACAATGGTCTGTGTACTGTTCCCCTAGGCCATTCCAGTTATTGGTTTCGAGTATCAGACCAGCGAAAATTTTGATAGTTTCTCAACCATTCCTTAACTTCAAACTCCCATATCTCGCGAACGGATTGACGAACTCGAGAAATTCCTGTTGCATCTGAAAGTAGAAACTCGCCCGATTACAATGGTGTGTTTACTTTTCCCCTAGGCCATTCCAGTTATTGGTTTCGAGTATCAGTCCAGCGAAAATTTTGATGGTTTCTCAACCATTCCTTAACATCAAACTCCCATATCTCGCGAACGGATTGACGAACTCGACAAATTCCTGTTGCACCTGAAAGTGGAAACTTGACCGGTTACAACGGTATGTGTATTTTTGCCCTAGGCCATTCCAGTTAGTGGTTTCGAGTATCAGACCAGCGAAAATTTTGATGGTTTCACAACCATTCCATAACTTCACACTTCCATATCTCGCGAACGGATTGACGAACTCGAGAATTTCCTATTGCATCTGAAAGCAGAAACTCGCCCGATTACAACGGTATCTGTGCTTTCCCCTGGGCCATTGTTGTTATTGGTTTCGAGTATCAGATTTCCGAAAATTTTGATGGTTTCTCAACCATTCCTTAACTTCACACTTCCATATCTCGCGAACGTGTTGACGAACTCGAGAAATTCCTGTTGCATCTGAAAGTGGAAACTCGACCGGTTACAACGGTATGTGTGTTTTTGCCCTAGGCCATTCCAGTTATTGGTTTTGAGTATCAGAGCAGCGAAAATTTTGATGGTTTCACAACCATTCCTTAACTTCGCACTTCCATATCTCGCGAACGGATTGACGAACTCGAGAATTTCCTATTGCATCTGAAATTAGAAACTCGCCCGATTACAATGGTATGTGTACTTTTCCCCTAGGCCTTTGTAGTTATTGGTTTCGAGTATCAGACATTCGAAAATTTTGATGGTTTCACAACCATTCCTTAACTTCAAACTCCCATATCTCGCGAACGGATTGCCGAACTCGAGAAATTCCTGTTGCACCTGAAAGTGGAAACTTGACCGGTTACAACGGTATGTGTATTTTTGCCCTAGGCCAATCCAGTTAGTGGTTTCGAGTATCAGACCAGCGAAAATTTTGATGGTTTCACAACCATTCCATAACTTCACACTTCCATATCTCGCGAACGGATTGACGAACTCGAGAATTTCCTATTGCATCTGAAAGCAGAAACTCGCCCGATTACAACGGTATCTGTGCTTTCCCCTGGGCCATTGTTGTTATTGGTTTCGAGTATCAGATTTGCGAAAATTTTGATGGTTTCTCAACCATTCCTTAACTTCACACTTCCATATCTCGCGAACGGGTTGACGAACTCGAGAAATTCCTGTTGCATCTGAAAGTGGAAACTCGACCGGTTACAACGGTATGTGTGTTTTTGCCCTAGGCCATTCCAGTTATTGGTTTTGAGTCTCAGAGCAGCGAAAATTTTGATGGTTTCACAACCATTCCTTAACTTCACACTTCCATATCTCGCGAACGGATTGACGAACTCGAGAATTTCCTATTGCATCTGAAAGTAGAAACTCGCCCGATTACAATGGTATGTGTACTTTTCCCCTAGGCCTTTGTAGTTATTGGTTTCGAGTATCAGACATTCGAAAATTTTGATGGTTTCACAACCATTCCTTAACTTCAAACTCCCATATCTCGCGAACGGATTGCCGAACTCGAGAAATTCCTGTTGCATGTGAAAGTAGAAACTCGCCCGATTACAATGGTGTGTGTACTTTTCCCCTAGACCATTCCAGCTATTGGTTTCGATTATCAGACTTGCGAAAATTTTGATGGTTTCTCAACCATTCCTTAATTTCACACTTCCATATCTCGCGAACGGATTGACGAACGCGAGAAATTCCTGTTGCACGTGAAAGTAGAAACTCGCCCGATTACAACGGTATGTGTATTTTTCCCCTAGGCCTTTGTAGTTATTGGTTTCGAGTATCAGACTTCCGAAAATTTTGATGGTTTCTCAAGCATTCCTTAACTTCAAACTCCCATATCTCGCGAACGGATTGACGAACTCGAGAAATTCCTGTTGCATGTGAAAGTAGAAACTCTCCCGATTACAACGGTATGTGTATTTTTCCCCTAGGCCTTTGTAGTTATTGGTTTCGAGTATCAGACTTCCGAAAATTTTGATGGTTTCTCAAGCATTCCTTAACTTCAAACTCCCATATCTCGCGAACGGATTGACGAACTCGAGAAATTCCTGTTGCATCTGAAAGTAGAAACTCGCCCGATTACAATGGTGTGTTTACTTTTCCCCTAGGCCATTCCAGTTATTGGTTTCGAGTACCAGACCACCGAAAATTTTGATGGTTTCTCAAGCATTCCTTAACTTCAAACTCCCATATCTCTCGAACGGATTGACGAACTCCATTAATTCCTGTTGCATCTGAAAGTAGAATCTCGCCCGATTACAATGGTCTGTGTACTGTTCCCCTAGGCCATTGTAGTTATTGGTTTCGAGTATCAGACTTGCGAAAATTTTGATAGTTTCTCAACCATTCCTTAACTTCAAACTCCCATTTCTCGCTAACGGATTGACGAACTCGAGAAATTCCTGTTGCACCTGAAAGAAGAATCTCGCCCGATTACAATGGTGTGTGTACTTTTCCCCTAGGCCATTCCAGTTATTGGTTTCGAGTATCAGACCAGCGAAAATTTTGATGGTTTCTCAACCATTCCTTAACTTCAAACTCCCATATCTCGCGAACGGTTTGACGAACTCGAGAAATTCCTGTTGCATCTGAAAGTAAAACCTCGCCCGATTACAATGGTGTGTGTACTTTTCCCCTAGGCCATTCCAGTTATTGGTTTCGAGTATTAGACAAGCGAAAATTTTGATGGTTTCTCAACCATTCCTTAAATTCAAACTCCCATATCTCGCGAACGGATTGACGAACTCGAGAAATTCCTGTTGCATCTGAAACTAGAAACTCGCCCGATTACAAAGATATGTGAGTTTTTCACCTAGGCCTATGTAGTTATTGGTTTCGAGTATCAGACTTGCGAAAATTTTGATAGTTTGTCAACCATTCCTTAACTTCAAACTCCCATATCTCGCGAACGGATTGACGAACTCGAGAAATTCCTGTTGCACCTGGAAGCAGAAAATCGCCCGATTACAATGGTGTGTTTACTTTTCCCCTAGGGCATTTCAGTTATTGGTTTCGAGTATCAGACTTGCGAAAATTTTGATGGTTGCTCAACCATTCCTTAAACTCAAACACCCATATCTCGCGAACGGATTGACGAACACCATTAATTCCTGTTGCATCTGAAAGTAGAAACTCGCCCGATTACAATGGTGTGTGTACTTTTCCCGTAGGCCATTCCAGTTATTGGTTTCGAGTATCAGACCACCGAAAATTTTGATAGTTTGTCAACCATTCCTTAACTTCAAACTCCCATATCTCGCGAACGGATTGACGAACTCGAGAAATTCCTGTCGCATCTGAAAGTAGAAACTCGCCCGATTACAAAGGTATGTGTATTTTTCCCCTAGGCCATAGTAGTTATTGGTTTCGAGTATCAGACTTCCGAAAATTGTGATGGTCTCACAACCATTCCATAAATTCAAACTCCCATATCTCGCGAACGGATTGACGAACTCGAGGAATTCCTGTTGCATCTGAAAGTAGAAACTCGCCCCATTACAATGGTGTGTGTACTTTTCCCCTAGGCCATTCCAGTTATTGGTTTCGAGTATCACACTTGCCAAAATTTTGATGGTTCCTCAACCATTCCTTAACTTCAAAGTCCCATATCTCGCGAACGGTTTGACGAGCTCGAGAAATTCCTGTTGCATCTGAAAGTAGAAACTCGCCCGATTACAAAGATATGTGTGTTTTTCACCTAGCCCTATGTAGTTATTGGTTTCGAGTATCAGACTTGCGAAAATTTTGATAGTTTGTCAACCATTCCTTAACTTCAAACTCCTATATCTCGCGAACGGATTGACGAACTCGAGAAATTCCTGTTGCACCTGGAAGCAGAAAATCGCCCGATTACAATGGTGTGTGTACTTTTCCCCTAGGTCATTCCAGTTATTGGTTTCGAGTATCAGACTTGCGAATATTTTGATGGTTGCTCAACCATTCCTTAAATTCAAACTCCCATATCTCGCGAACGGATTGACGAAATCGAGAAATTCCTGTTGCATCTGAAAGTAGAAGCTCGCCCGATTACAAAGATATGTGTGTTTTTCACCTAGGCCTTTGTAGTTATTGGTGTCGAGTATCAGACTTGCGAAAATTTTGATGGTTTCTCAACCATTCCTTAACTTGAAACACCCATATCTCGCGAACGGATTGACGAACTCCATTAATTCCTGTTGCATCTGAAAGTAGAATCTCGCCCGATTACAATGGTGTGTGTACTTTTCCCCTAGGCCATTCCAGTTATTGGTTTCGAGTATCAGACCGGCGAAAATTTTGATGGTTTCTCAACCATTCCTTAACTTGAAACTCCCATATCTCGCGAACGGATTGACGAACTCCATTAATTCTTGTTGCACCTGAAAGTAGAATCTCGCCCGATTACAACGGTGTGTGTACTTTTCCCCTAGGCCGTTCCAGTTATTGGTTTCGAGTATCAGACCAGCGAAAATTTTGATGGTTTCTCAACCATTCCTTAAATTCAAACTCACATATCTCGCGAACGGATTGACGAACTCGAGAAATTCCTGTTACATCTGAAAGTAGAAACTCGCCCGATTACAAAGATATGTGTGTTTTTCACCTAGGCCTTTGTAGCTATTGTTTTCGATTATCAGACTTGCGAAAATTTTGATAGTTTCTCAACCATTCCTTAACTTCAAACTCCCATTTCTCGCGAACGGATTGACGAACTCGAGAAATTCCTGTTGCATCTGAAAGTAGAAGCTCGCCCGATTACAAAGATATGTGTGTTTTTCACCTAGGCCTTTGTAGTTATTGGTGTCGAGTATCAGACTTGCGAAAATTTTGATGGTTTCTCAACCATTCCTTAACTTGAAACACCCATATCTCGCGAACGGATTGACGAACTCCATTAATTCCTGTTGCATCTGAAAGTAGAATCTCGCCCGATTACAATGGTGTGTGTACTTTTCCCCTAGGCCATTCCAGTTATTGGTTTCGAGTATCAGACCGGCGAAAATTTTGATGGTTTCTCAACCATTCCTTAACTTGAAACTCCCATATCTCGCGAACGGATTGACGAACTCCATTAATTCCTGTTGCACCTGAAAGTAGAATCTCGCCCGATTACAACGGTGTGTGTACTTTTCCCCTAGGCCGTTGCAGTTATTGGTTTCGAGTATCAGACCAGCGAAAATTTTGATGGTTTCTCAACCATTCCTTAAATTCAAACTCACATATCTCGCGAACGGATTGACGAACTCGAGAAATTCCTGTTGCATCTGAAAGTAGAAACTCGCCCGATTACAAAGATATGTGTGTTTTTCACCTAGGCCTTTGTAGCTATTGTTTTCGATTATCAGACTTGCGAAAATTTTGATAGTTTCTCAACCATTCCTTAACTTCAAACTCCCATTTCTCGCGAACGGATTGACGAACTCGAGAAATTCCTGTTGCATCTGAGAGTAGAAACCCGCTCGATTACAAAGATATGTGTATTTTTCCCCTAGGCCTTGGTAGTTATTGGTGTCGAGTATCAGACTTGCGAAAATTTTGGTGGTTTCTCAAAAATTCCTTAATTTCAAACTCCCATATCTCGCGAACGGATTGACGAACTCGAGAAATTCCTGTTGCATCTGAAAGTAGGAACTCGCCCGATTACAATGGTGTGTGTACTTTTCCCCTAGGCCATGCCAGTTATTGGTATCGAGTATCAGACCACCGAAAATTTTGATGGTTTCTCAAGCATTCCTTAACTTCAAACTCCCATATCTCGCGAGCGGATTGACGAACTCCATTAATTCCTGTTGCATCTGAAAGTAGAATCTCGCCCGATTACAATGGTCTGTGTACTGTTCCCCTAGGCCATTCCAGTTATTGGTTTCGAGTATCAGACCAGCGAAAATTTTGATAGTTTCTCAACCATTCCTTAACTTCAAACTCCCATATCTCGCGAACGGATTGACGAACTCGAGAAATTCCTGTTGCATCTGAAAGTAGAAACTCGCCCGATTACAATGGTGTGTTTACTTTTCCCCTAGGCCATTCCAGTTATTGGTTTCGAGTATCAGACCGGCGAAAATTTAGATGGTTTCTCAACCATTCCTTAACTTGAAACTCCCATATCTCGCGAACGGATTGACGAACTCCATTAATTCCTGTTGCACCTGAAAGTAGAATCTCGCCCAATTACAACGGTGTGTGTACTTTTCCCCTAGGCCATGCCAGTTATTGGTTTCGAGTATCAGACCACCGAAAATTTTGATGGTTTCTCAAGCATTCCTTAACTTCAAACTCCCATATCTCTCGAACGGATTGACGAACTCCATTAATTCCTGTTGCATCTGAAAGTAGAATCTCGCCCGATTACAATGGTCTGTGTACTGTTCCCCTAGGCCATTCCAGTTATTGGTTTCGAGTATCAGACCAGCGAAAATTTTGATAGTTTCTCAACCATTCCTTAACTTCAAACTCCCATATCTCGCGAACGGATTGACGAACTCGAGAAATTCCTGTTGCATCTGAAAGTAGAAACTCGCCCGATTACAATGGTGTGTTTACTTTTCCCCTAGGCCATTCCAGTTATTGGTTTCGAGTATCAGTCCAGCGAAAATTTTGATGGTTTCTCAACCATTCCTTAACATCAAACTCCCATATCTCGCGAACGGATTGACGAACTCGACAAATTCCTGTTGCACCTGAAAGTGGAAACTTGACCGGTTACAACGGTATGTGTATTTTTGCCCTAGGCCATTCCAGTTAGTGGTTTCGAGTATCAGACCAGCGAAAATTTTGATGGTTTCACAACCATTCCATAACTTCACACTTCCATATCTCGCGAACGGATTGACGAACTCGAGAATTTCCTATTGCATCTGAAAGCAGAAACTCGCCCGATTACAACGGTATCTGTGCTTTCCCCTGGGCCATTGTTGTTATTGGTTTCGAGTATCAGATTTCCGAAAATTTTGATGGTTTCTCAACCATTCCTTAACTTCACACTTCCATATCTCGCGAACGTGTTGACGAACTCGAGAAATTCCTGTTGCATCTGAAAGTGGAAACTCGACCGGTTACAACGGTATGTGTGTTTTTGCCCTAGGCCATTCCAGTTATTGGTTTTGAGTATCAGAGCAGCGAAAATTTTGATGGTTTCACAACCATTCCTTAACTTCGCACTTCCATATCTCGCGAACGGATTGACGAACTCGAGAATTTCCTATTGCATCTGAAATTAGAAACTCGCCCGATTACAATGGTATGTGTACTTTTCCCCTAGGCCTTTGTAGTTATTGGTTTCGAGTATCAGACATTCGAAAATTTTGATGGTTTCACAACCATTCCTTAACTTCAAACTCCCATATCTCGCGAACGGATTGCCGAACTCGAGAAATTCCTGTTGCACCTGAAAGTGGAAACTTGACCGGTTACAACGGTATGTGTATTTTTGCCCTAGGCCAATCCAGTTAGTGGTTTCGAGTATCAGACCAGCGAAAATTTTGATGGTTTCACAACCATTCCATAACTTCACACTTCCATATCTCGCGAACGGATTGACGAACTCGAGAATTTCCTATTGCATCTGAAAGCAGAAACTCGCCCGATTACAACGGTATCTGTGCTTTCCCCTGGGCCATTGTTGTTATTGGTTTCGAGTATCAGATTTGCGAAAATTTTGATGGTTTCTCAACCATTCCTTAACTTCACACTTCCATATCTCGCGAACGGGTTGACGAACTCGAGAAATTCCTGTTGCATCTGAAAGTGGAAACTCGACCGGTTACAACGGTATGTGTGTTTTTGCCCTAGGCCATTCCAGTTATTGGTTTTGAGTCTCAGAGCAGCGAAAATTTTGATGGTTTCACAACCATTCCTTAACTTCACACTTCCATATCTCGCGAACGGATTGACGAACTCGAGAATTTCCTATTGCATCTGAAAGTAGAAACTCGCCCGATTACAATGGTATGTGTACTTTTCCCCTAGGCCTTTGTAGTTATTGGTTTCGAGTATCAGACATTCGAAAATTTTGATGGTTTCACAACCATTCCTTAACTTCAAACTCCCATATCTCGCGAACGGATTGCCGAACTCGAGAAATTCCTGTTGCATGTGAAAGTAGAAACTCGCCCGATTACAATGGTGTGTGTACTTTTCCCCTAGACCATTCCAGCTATTGGTTTCGATAATCAGACTTGCGAAAATTTTGATGGTTTCTCAACCATTCCTTAATTTCACACTTCCATATCTCGCGAACGGATTGACGAACGCGAGAAATTCCTGTTGCACGTGAAAGTAGAAACTCGCCCGATTACAACGGTATGTGTATTTTTCCCCTAGGCCTTTGTAGTTATTGGTTTCGAGTATCAGACTTCCGAAAATTTTGATGGTTTCTCAAGCATTCCTTAACTTCAAACTCCCATATCTCGCGAACGGATTGACGAACTCGAGAAATTCCTGTTGCATGTGAAAGTAGAAACTCTCCCGATTACAACGGTATGTGTATTTTTCCCCTAGGCCTTTGTAGTTATTGGTTTCGAGTATCAGACTTCCGAAAATTTTGATGGTTTCTCAAGCATTCCTTAACTTCAAACTCCCATATCTCGCGAACGGATTGACGAACTCGAGAAATTCCTGTTGCATGTTAAAGTAGAAACTCGCCCGATTACAACGGTATGTGTATTTTTCCCCTAGGCCTTTGTAGTTATTGGTTTCGAGTATCAGACTTCCGAAAATTTTGATGGTTTCTCAAGCATTCCTTAACTTCAAACTCCCATATCTCGCGAACGGATTGACGAATTCGAGAAATTCCTGTTGCATGTGAAAGTAGAAACACGCCCGATTACAAAGGTATGTGTATTTTTCCCCTAGGCCTTTGTAGTTATTGGTTTCGAGTATCAGACTTCCGAAAATTTTGATGGTTTCTCAAGCATACCTTAACTTCAAACTCCCATATCTCGAGAAAGGATTGACGATCTCGAGAAATTCCTGTTGCATGTGAAAGTAGAAACTCGCCCGATTACAACGGTATGTGTATTTTTCCCCTAGGCCTTTGTAGTTATTGGTTTCGAGTATTAGACTTTCGAAAATTCTGACGGTTTCTCAAGCATTCCTTAACTTCAAACTCCCTTATCTCGCGAACGGATTGACGAACCCGAGGAATTCCTGTTGCATCCGAAAGTAGAATATCTCCCAATCACTACGGTATGTGTGTTTTTCCCCTGGGCCATTGTAGTTATTGGTTTCGAGTGTCAGACCAGCGAAAATTTTGATGGTTTCTCAACCATTCCTTAACATCAAACTCCCATATCTCGCGAACGGATTGACGAACTCGAGAAATTCCTGTCGCATCTGAAAGTGGAAACTCGCCCGATTACAAAGGTATGTGTATTTTTCCGTAGGCCTCTGTAGTTATTGGTTTCGAGTATCAGACTTGCGAATATTTTGATCGTTTCTCAACCATGCCTTAACTTCAAACTCCCACATCTCGCGAACGGATTGACGAACTCGAGAAATTCCTGTTGCATGTGAAAGATGAAGCTCGCCCGATTACAACGGTATGTGTATTTTTCCCCTAGGCCTTTGCAGTTATTGGTTTCGAGTATCAGACTTTCGAAAATTTTGATTGTTCCTCAAGCATTCCTTAACTTCAAACTCCCATATATCGCGTACGAATGGACGAACTCGATTATTTCCTGTTGCATCTGAAAGCAGAAACTCGCCCCATTACAATGGTGTGTGTACTTTTCCCCTAGGCCATTACAGTTATTGGTTGCGAGTATCAGTTTTGCGAAAATTTTGATGGTTTCTCCACCATTCTGTAACTTCAAACTCCGATACCTCGCGAACGGATTGGCGAACTCGAGAAATTCCTGTTGCATATGAAAGTACAAACTCGCCCGATTACAAAGGTATGTGTATTTTTCCCCTAGGGCTTTGTAGTTATTGGTTTCGAGTATCAGACTTGCGAAAATTGTGATGGTCTCACAACCATTCCTTAACTTCAAGCTCCCATATCTCGCGAACGGATTGACGAACTCGAGGAATTCCTGTTGCATCTGAAAGTAGAAACTCGCCCCATTACAATGGTGTGTGTACTTTTCCCCTAGGCCATTCCAGTTATTGGTTTCGAGTATCACACTTGCGAAAATTTTGATGGTTTCTCAACCATTCCTTAACTTCAAACTCCCGTATCTCGCGAACGGATTGACGAACTCAAGGAATTCCTGTTGCATCTCAAAGTAGAAACTCGCCCCATTACAATGGTGTGTGTACTTTTCCCCTAGGCCATTCCAGTTATTGGTTGCGAGTATCAGTTTTGCGAAAATTTTGATGGCTTCTCAACCATTCTTTAACTTCAAACTCCGATACCTCGCGAACGGATTGGCGAACTCGAGAAATTCCTGTTGCATATGAAAGTACAAACTCGCCCGATTAGAAAGGTATGTGTATTTTTCCCCTAGGGCTTTGTAGTTATTAGTTTCGAGTATCAGACTTGCGAAAATTGTGATGGTCTCACAACCATTCCTTAACTTCAAGCTCCCATATCTCGCGAACGGATTGACGAACTCGAGGAATTCCTGTTGCATCTGAAAGTAGAAACTCGCCCCATTACAATGGTGTGTGTACTTTTCCCCTAGGCCATTCCAGTTATTGGTTTCGAGTATCACACTTGCGAAAATTTTGATGGTTTCTCACCCATTCCTTAACTTCACACTCCCATATTTCGCGAACGGATTGACGAACTCGAGAAATTCCTGTTGCATTTGAAAGTAGAAACTTGCCCGATTACAATGGTGTGTGTACTTTTCCCCTAGGCCGTTCCAGTTATTGGCTTCGAGTATCAGACTTGCGAAAATTTTGATGGTTTCTCACCCATTCCTTAACATCACACTCCCATATCTCGCGAACGGATTGACGAACTCGATTATTTCCGGTTGCATCTGAAATTAGAAAGTCGACCGATTACAATGGTGTGTGTACTTTTTCCCTAGGTCATTCCAGTTATTCGTTTCTAGCATCAGAATTGCGAAAATTTTGATGGTTTCTCAACCATTCCTTAACTTCAAACGCCCATATCTCGCGAACGGATTGACGAACTCGAGAAATTCCTGTTGCATCTGAAACTAGAAACTCGCCCGATTACAAAGGTATGTGTATTTTTCTCCTAGGCCATAGTAGTTAATGGTTTCGAGTATCAGACTTACGAAAATTTTGATGGCTCCTCAACCATTCCTTAACTTCAAACTCCCATGCCTCGCGAACGGATTGATGAACTCGAGAAATTCCTTTTGGATCTAAAAGCTGAAACTCGCCCGATTACAACGGTATGTGTATTTTTGCCCTAGGCCATAGTAGTTATTGGTTTCGATTATCAGACTTGCGAAAATTTTGATGGTTTATCAACCATTCTTTAACTTCAAACTCCGATACCTCGCGAACGAATTGGCGAACTCGAGAAATTCCTGTTGCATCTGAAAGTAGAAACTCGCCCGATTACAAAGGTATGTGTATTTTTCCCCTAGGCCATAGTAGTTATTGGTTTCGAGTATCAGACTTCGGAAAATTGTGATGGTCTCACAACCATTCCATAACTTCAAACTCCCATATCTCGCGAACGGATTGACGAACTCGAGGAATTCCTGTTGCATCTGAAAGTAGAAACTCGCCCCATTACAATGGTGTGTGTACTTTTCCCCTAGGCCATTCCAGTTATTGGTTTCGAGTATCAGACCAGTGAAAATTTTGATGGTTTCTCATCCATTCCTTAATTTCAAACTCCCATAACTCGCGAACGGATTGACGAACTCGAGAAATTCCTGTTGCATCTGAAAGTAGAAACTCGCTCGATTACAATGGTGTGTGTACTTTTTCCCTAGGCCATTCCAGTTATTGGTTTCGAGTATCAGACCAGCGAAAATTTTGATGGTTTCTCAACCATTCCTTAACTTCAAACTCCCATATCTTGCGAACGGATTGACGAACTCGGGAATTTCCTGTTGCATCTGAAAGTAGAAACTCGCCCGATTACAATGGTGTGTGTACATTTCCCCTAGGCCAATCCAGTTATTGGTTTCGAGTATCAGACCACCGAAAATTTTGACGGTTTCTCAAGCATTCCTTAACTTCAAACTCCCATATCTCGCGAACGGATTGACGCAATCGAGAAATTCCTGTTGCATCTGAAAGCAGAAACTCGCCCGATTACAAAAATATGTGTGTTTTTCACCTAGGCCATTGTAGTTATTGGTTTCGAGTATCAGACTTGCGAAAATTTTGATAGTTTCTCAACCATTCCTTAACTTCAAACTCCCATTTCTCGCTAACGGATTGACGAACTCGAGAAATTCCTGTTGCACCTGAAAGAAGAATCTCGCCCGATTACAATGGTGTGTGTACTTTTCCCCTAGGCCATTCCAGTTATTGGTTTCGAGTATCAGACCAGCGAAAATTTTGATGGTTTCTCAACCATTCCTTAACTTCAAACTCCCATATCTCGCGAACGGTTTGACGAACTCGAGAAATTCCTGTTGCATCTGAAAGTAAAACCTCGCCCGATTACAATGGTGTGTGTACTTTTCCCCTAGGCCATTCCAGTTATTGGTTTCGAGTATTAGACAAGCGAAAATTTTGATGGTTTCTCAACCATTCCTTAAATTCAAACTCCCATATCTCGCGAACGGATTGACGAACTCGAGAAATTCCTGTTGCATCTGAAACTAGAAACTCGCCCGATTACAAAGATATGTGAGTTTTTCACCTAGGCCTATGTAGTTATTGGTTTCGAGTATCAGACTTGCGAAAATTTTGATAGTTTGTCAACCATTCCTTAACTTCAAACTCCCATATCTCGCGAACGGATTGACGAACTCGAGAAATTCCTGTTGCACCTGGAAGCAGAAAATCGCCCGATTACAATGGTGTGTTTACTTTTCCCCTAGGGCATTTCAGTTATTGGTTTCGAGTATCAGACTTGCGAAAATTTTGATGGTTGCTCAACCATTCCTTAAACTCAAACACCCATATCTCGCGAACGGATTGACGAACACCATTAATTCCTGTTGCATCTGAAAGTAGAAACTCGCCCGATTACAATGGTGTGTGTACTTTTCCCGTAGGCCATTCCAGTTATTGGTTTCGAGTATCAGACCACCGAAAATTTTGATAGTTTGTCAACCATTCCTTAACTTCAAACTCCCATATCTCGCGAACGGATTGACGAACTCGAGAAATTCCTGTTGCACCTGGAAGTAGAAACTCGACAGATCACAATGGTGTGTGTACTTTTCCCCTAGGCCATTCCAGTTATTGGTTTCGAGTATCAGACCAGCGAAAATTTTGATGGTTTCTCAAACATTCCTTAACATCAAACTCCCATATCTCGCGAACGGATTGACGAACTCGAGAAATTCCTGTTGCATCTGAAAGTGGAAACTCGCCCGGTTACAAAGGTATGTGTATTTTTCCCGTAGGCCTTTGTAGTTATTGGTTTCGGGTATCAGACCAGCGAAAATTTTGATGGTTCCTCAACCATTCCTTAACTTCAAACTCCCATATCTCGCGAACGGATTGACGAACTCGAGAATTTCGTATTGCATCTGAAAGTAGAAACTCGCCCGATTACAATGGTATGTGTACTTTTCCCCTAGGCCTTTGTAGTTATTGGTTTCGAGTATCAGACATTCGAAAATTTTGATGGTTTCTCAAGCATTCCTTAACTTCAAACTCCCATATCTCGCGAACGGATTGCCGAACTCGAGAAATTTCTGTTGCATCTGAAGGTAGAAACTCTCCCAATTACAACGGTATGTGTATTTTGCCCCTAGGCCGTTGTAGTTATTGGTTTCAAGTATCAGACTTGCGAAAATTTTGATGGTTTCTCAACCATTCCTTAACTTCAAACTCCCATATCTCGCGAACGGTTTGACGAACTCGAGAAATTCCTGTTGCATCTGAAAGTAAAACCTCGCCCGATTACAATGGTGTGTGTACTTTTCCCCTAGGCCATTCCAGTTATTGGTTTCGAGTATTAGACAAGCGAAAATTTTGATGGTTTCTCAACCATTCCTTAAATTCAAACTCCCATATCTCGCGAACGGATTGACGAACTCGAGAAATTCCTGTTGCATCTGAAACTAGAAACTCGCCCGATTACAAAGATATGTGAGTTTTTCACCTAGGCCTATGTAGTTATTGGTTTCGAGTATCAGACTTGCGAAAATTTTGATAGTTTGTCAACCATTCCTTAACTTCAAACTCCCATATCTCGCGAACGGATTGACGAACTCGAGAAATTCCTGTTGCACCTGGAAGCAGAAAATCGCCCGATTACAATGGTGTGTTTACTTTTCCCCTAGGGCATTTCAGTTATTGGTTTCGAGTATCAGACTTGCGAAAATTTTGATGGTTGCTCAACCATTCCTTAAACTCAAACACCCATATCTCGCGAACGGATTGACGAACACCATTAATTCCTGTTGCATCTGAAAGTAGAAACTCGCCCGATTACAATGGTGTGTGTACTTTTCCCGTAGGCCATTCCAGTTATTGGTTTCGAGTATCAGACCACCGAAAATTTTGATAGTTTGTCAACCATTCCTTAACTTCAAACTCCCATATCTCGCGAACGGATTGACGAACTCGAGAAATTCCTGTTGCACCTGGAAGTAGAAACTCGACAGATCACAATGGTGTGTGTACTTTTCCCCTAGGCCATTCCAGTTATTGGTTTCGAGTATCAGACCAGCGAAAATTTTGATGGTTTCTCAAACATTCCTTAACATCAAACTCCCATATCTCGCGAACGGATTGACGAACTCGAGAAATTCCTGTTGCATCTGAAAGTGGAAACTCGCCCGGTTACAAAGGTATGTGTATTTTTCCCGTAGGCCTTTGTAGTTATTGGTTTCGGGTATCAGACCAGCGAAAATTTTGATGGTTCCTCAACCATTCCTTAACTTCAAACTCCCATATCTCGCGAACGGATTGACGAACTCGAGAATTTCGTATTGCATCTGAAAGTAGAAACTCGCCCGATTACAATGGTATGTGTACTTTTCCCCTAGGCCTTTGTAGTTATTGGTTTCGAGTATCAGACATTCGAAAATTTTGATGGTTTCTCAAGCATTCCTTAACTTCAAACTCCCATATCTCGCGAACGGATTGCCGAACTCGAGAAATTTCTGTTGCATCTGAAGGTAGAAACTCTCCCAATTACAACGGTATGTGTATTTTGCCCCTAGGCCGTTGTAGTTATTGGTTTCAAGTATCAGACTTGCGAAAATTTTGATGGTTTCTCAAACATTCCTTAACATCAAACTCCCATATCTCGCGAACGGATTGACGAACTCGAGAAATTCCTGTTGCATCTGAAAGTGGAGACTCGCCCGGTTACAAAGGTATGTGTATTTTTCCCGTAGGCCTTTGTAGTTCTTGGTTTCGGGTATCAGACCAGCGAAAATTTTGATGGTTCCTCAACCATTCCTTAACTTCAAACTCCCATATCTCGCGAACGGAATGACGAACTCGAGAAATTCCTGTTGCATCTGAAAGTGGAAACTCGACCGGTTACAACGGTACGTGTATTTTTCCCCTAGGCCTTTGTAGTTATTGGTTTCGAGAATCAGACATTCGAAAATTTTGATGGTTTCACAACCATTCCTTAAACTCAAACTCCCATATCTCGCGAACGGATTGCCGAACTCCATGAATTCCTCTTGCATCTGAAAGTAGAATCTCGCCCGATTACAATGGTGTGTGTACTGTTCCCCTAGGCCATTCCAGTTATTGGTTTCGAGTATCAGACCAGCGAAAATTTTGATGGTTTCTCAACCATTCCTTAACTTCAAACTCCCATATCTCGCGAACGGATTGACGAACTCGAGAAATTCCTGTTGCATCTGAAAGTAGAAACTCGCCCGATTACAATGGTGTGTGTACTTTTCCCCTAGGCCATTCCAGTTATTGGTTTCGAGTATCAGACCAGCGAAAATTTTGATGGTTTCTCAACCATTCCTTAACATCAAACTCCCATATCTCGCGAACGGATTGACGAACTCGACAAATTCCTGTTGCACCTGAAAGTGGAAACTTGACCGGTTACAACGGTATGTGTATTTTTGCCCTAGGCCATTCCAGTTAGTGGTTTCGAGTATCAGACCAGCGAAAATTTTGATGGTTTCACAACCATTCCATAACTTCACACTTCCATACCTCGCGAACGGATTGACGAACTCGAGAATTTCCTATTGCATCTGAAAGCAGAAACTCGCCCGATTACAACGGTATCTGTGCTTTCCCCTGGGCCATTGTTGTTATTGGTTTCGAGTATCAGACATTCGAAAATTTTGATGGTTTCACAACCATTCCTTAACTTCAAACTCCCATATCTCGCGAACGGATTGACGAACTCGAGAAATTCCTGTTGCATCTGAAAGTGGAAAATCGCCCGATTACAATGGTGTGTGTACTTTTCCCCTAGACCATTCCAGCTATTGGTTTCGATTATCAGACTTGCGAAAATTTTGATGGTTTCTCAACCATTCCTTAATTTCACACTTCCATATCTCGCGAACGGATTGACGAACGCGAGAAATTCCTGTTGCACGTGAAAGTAGAAACTCGCCCGATTACAACGGTATGTGTATTTTTCCCCTAGGCCTTTGTAGTTATTGGTTTCGAGTATCAGACTTTCGAACATTTTGATGGTTTCTCAAGCATTCCTTAACTTCAAACTCCCATATCTCGCGAACGGATTGCCGAACTCGAGAAATTTCTGTTGCATCTGAAAGTAGAAACTCTCCCAATTACAACGGTATGTGTATTTTGCCCCTAGGCCGTTGTAGTTATTGGTTTCAAGTATCAGACTTGCGAAAATTTTGATGGTTTCTCAAACATTCCTTAACATCAAACTCCCATATCTCGCGAACGGATTGACGAACTCGAGAAATTCCTGTTGCATCTGAGAGTGGAAACTCGCCCGGTTACAAAGGTATGTGTATTTTTCCCCTAGGCCATTCCAGTTATTGGTTTCGAGTATCAGACCAGCGAAAATTTTGATGGTTTCACAACCATTCCTTAACTTCACACTTCCATATCTCGCGAACGGATTGACGAACTTGAGAATTTCCTATTGCATCTGAAAGCAGAAACTCGCCCGATTACAACGGTATCTGCGTTTTTCGCCTGGGCCATTGTTGTTATTGGTTTCGAGTATCAGATTTGCGAAAATTTTGATGGTTTCTCAACCATTCCTTAACTTCAAACTCCCATATCTCGCGAACGGATTGACGAACTCGAGAAATTCCTGTTGCATCTGAAAGTGGAAACTCGACCGGTTACAACGGTATGTGTATTTTTGCCCTAGGCCATTCCAGTTATTGGTTTCGAGTATCAGACTTTCGAACATTTTGATGGTTTCTCAAGCATTCCTTAACTTCAAACTCCCATATCTCGCGAACGGATTGCCGAACTCGAGAAATTTCTGTTGCATCCGAAAGTAGAAACTCTCCCAATTACAACGGTATGTGTATTTTGCCCCTAGGCCGTTGTAGTTATTGGTTTCAAGTATCAGACTCGCGAAAATTTTGATGGTTTCTCAAACATTCCTTAACATCAAACTCCCATATCTCGCGAACGGATGGACGAACTCGAGAAATTCCTGTTGCATCTGAAAGTGGAAACTCGCCCGGTTACAAAGGTATGTGTATTTTTCCCGTAGGCCTTTGTAGTTATTGGTTTCGGGTATCAGACCAGCGAAAATTTTGATGGTTCCTCAACCATTCCTTAACTTCAAACTCCCATATCTCGCGAACGGATTGACGAACTCGAGAAATTCCTGTTGCATCTGTAAGTGGAAACTCGACCGGTTACAACGGTATGTGTATTTTTGCCCTAGGCCATTCCAGTTATTGGTTTCGAGTATCAGACCAGCGAAAATTTTGATGGTTTCACAACCATTCCTTAACTTCACACTTCCATATCTCGCGAACGGATTGACGAACTTGAGAATTTCCTATTGCATCTGAAAGCAGAAACTCGCCCGATTACAACGGTATCTGCGTTTTTCGCCTGGGCCATTGTTGTTATTGGTTTCGAGTATCAGATTTGCGAAAATTTTGATGGTTTCTCAACCATTCCTTAACTTGAAACTCCCATATCTCGCGAACGGATTGACGAACTCCATGAATTCCTGTTGCATCTGAAAGTAGAATCTCGCCCGATTACAATGGTGTGTGTACTGTTCCCCTAGGCCATTCCAGTTATTGGTTTCGAGTATCAGACCAGCGAAAATTTTGATGGTTTCTCAACCATTCCTTAACTTCAAACTCCCATATCTCGCGAACGGATTGACGAACTCGAGAAATTCCTGTTGCATCTGAAAGTAGAAACTCGCCCGATTACAATGGTGTGTGTACTTTTCCCCTAGGCCATTCCAGTTATTGGTTTCGAGTATCAGACCAGCGAAAATTTTGATGGTTTCTCAACCATTCCTTAACATCAAACTCCCATATCTCGCGAACGGATTGACGAACTCGACAAATTCCTGTTGCACCTGAAAGTGGAAACTTGACCGGTTACAACGGTATGTGTATTTTTGCCCTAGGCCATTCCAGTTAGTGGTTTCGAGTATCAGACCAGCGAAAATTTTGATGGTTTCACAACCATTCCATAACTTCACACTTCCATATCTCGCGAACGGATTGACGAACTCGAGAATTTCCTATTGCATCTGAAAGCAGAAACTCGCCCGATTACAACGGTATCTGTGCTTTCCCCTGGGCCATTGTTGTTATTGGTTTCGAGTATCAGATTTGCGAAAATTTTGATGGTTTCTCAACCATTCCTTAACTTCAAACTCCCATATCTCGCGAACGGATTGCCGAACTCGAGAAATTCCTGTTGCATGTGAAAGTAGAAACTCGCCCGATTACAATGGTGTGTGTACTTTTCCCCTAGACCATTCCAGCTATTGGTTTCGATTATCAGACTTGCGAAAATTTTGATGGTTTCTCAACCATTCCTTAATTTCACACTTCCATATCTCGCGAACGGATTGACGAACGCGAGAAATTCCTGTTGCACGTGAAAGTAGAAACTCGCCCGATTACAACGGTATGTGTATTTTTCCCCTAGGCCTTTGTAGTTATTGGTTTCGAGTATCAGACTTTCGAACATTTTGATGGTTTCTCAACCATTCCTTAATTTCACACTTCCATATCTCGCGAACGGATTGACGAACGCGAGAAATTCCTGTTGCAAGTGAAAGTAGAAACTCGCCCGATTACAACGGTATGTGTATTTTTCCCCTAGGCCTTTGTAGTTATTGGTTTCGAGTACCAGACCAGCGAAAATTTTGATGGTTTCACAACCATTCCATAACTTCACACTTCCATATCTCGCGAACGGATTGACGAACTCGAGAATTTCCTATTGCATCTGAAAGCAGAAACTCGCCCCATTACAACGGTATCTGTGCTTTCCCCTGGGCCATTGTTGTTATTGGTTTCGAGTATCAGATTTGCGAAAATTTTGATGGTTTCTCAACCATTCCTTAACTTCACACTTCCATATCTCGCGAACGGGTTGACGAACTCGAGAAATTCCGGTTGCATCTGAAAGTGGATACTCGACCGGGTACAACGGTATGTGTGCTTTTGCCCTAGGCCATTCCAGTTATTGGTTTTGAGTATCAGAGCAGCGAAAATTTTGATGGTTTCACAACCATTCCTTAACTTCACACTTCCATATCTCGCGAACGGATTGACGAACTCGAGAATTTCCTATTGCATCTGAAAGCAGAAACTCGCCCCATTACAACGGTATCTGTGCTTTCCCCTGGGCCATTGTTGTTATTGGTTTCGAGTATCAGATTTGCGAAAATTTTGATGGTTTCTCAACCATTCCTTAACTTCACACTTCCATATCTCGCGAACGGGTTGACGAACTCGAGAAATTCCTGTCGCATCTGAAAGTGGAAACTCGCCCGATTACAAAGGTATGTGTATTTTTCCGTAGGCCTCGGTAGTTATTGGTTTCGAGTATCAGACTTGCGAATATTTTGATCGTTTCTCAACCATGCCTTAACTTCAAACTCCCAAATCTCGCGAACGGATTGACGAACTCGAGAAATTCCTGTTGCATGTGAAAGTAGAAACTCGCCCGATTACAACGGTATGTGTATTTTTCCCCTAGGCCTTTGCAGTTATTGGTTTCGAGTATCAGACTTTCGAAAATTTTGATGGTTCCTCAAGCATTCCTTAACTTCAAACTCCCATATATCGCGTACGGATGGACGAACTCGATTATTTCCTGTTGCATCTGAAAGCAGAAACTCGCCCGATTACAATGGTGTGTGTACTTTTCCCCTAGGCCATTCCAGTTATTCGTTTCTAGCATCAGAATTGCGAAAATTTTGATGGTTTCTCAACCATTCCTTAACTTCAAACTCCCATATCTCGCGAACGGATTGACGAACTCGAGAAATTCCTGTTGTATCTGAAAGTAGAAACTCGCCCGATTACACCGCTGTGTGTACTTTTCCCCTAGGCCACTCCAGTTATTGTTATCGAATATCAGACTTGCGAAAATTTTGATGGTTTCTCAACCATCTCTTAACTCCCAACTCCGACATTTCGCGAACGGATTGACGAATCCGAATAATTTCTGTTGCATCTGAAAGTGGAAACTCGACCGGTTACAACGGTATGTGTATTTTTCCCCTAGGCCATTGTAGTTATTGGTTTCGAGTATCAGACTTGCGAAAATTCTGATGGTTTCTCAACCATTCCTTAACTTCAAACTCCCATATCTCGCGAACGGGTTGACGAACTCGAGAAATTCCTGTTGCATCTGAAAGTAGAAACTCGCCCGATTACAATGGTGTGTGTACTTTTCCCCTAGGCCATTCCAGTTATTGGTTTCATTAACGTCTTCACGCTCTCACACGCCTTACAAAAATCTTGTTTTCTACTTGTTCTCACATCTTAAATATTTATTCTAAGTTCGCAGCCAATTAGCTCGGCGTTACTCGTGGTAAGTGATACTTCGTCGCGAGTAATACCGAATACCAGGTCTCACCACGTGGAGGTTGCTGCGAGCGGAGACCCGGAGAGAGATAGATGGAATCAAAGTTCCATCGATCTCCCTCGACACGCGATACAAACGACGATACTAAACCAAAGAGATGGAAAGAATCAATTTTCCTCCGATCTCATTGTTTAGTTCTGCCAAGCAATTACATTATGGAAAAATTAGGCAAAATTGGGAAAGACGCGACACGAACCGTGCAGTTGGTTCTACTAGGTATATCCCGTTTCCCCTCCGTGGTTCCGGTTCCAGAGAAAACGAACGACGCCTACCACTCCCCTAGAGGAGTGCCCCGTTTCTCCATCTTTACGACGAGAGGGTCTTATTTTGGAGACTTTCGCAGGGACCGGCAAAAATGCCTGCTCCTGTGGTCGCAACATGCCCCCTCTGGAAGCGGACACACCGGAAGAGACGGCGATAGACCGTTCGGACTACTTACACGGCCGGCCACTTGCTTGTACAAGAAGCAGTGGTGACCGGACCGAGGAACGAGGAAGCGAGCAAAATTAAGCTAAAGATTGGATAATTGCTTGGCAGATCACAGCCTTAAAACTAACTTATTCTAACTGCAGAGATGGACGGAATCAATGTTCCTTTGATCTCCTCGTTTAATTCTGCCGAGCAATTACATTCTGGAAAAATTAGGCGAAATTGGGAAATACGCGACACGAACCGTGGAGTTGCTCCTACTAGGTCGGTCCCGTTTCCCCTCAGTGGGCCCAATTAAAGAGGAAATGCACGACGCCGTCCACTCATATAGAGTGCCCCGTTTCTCCCAACTCCGCGTCAGGAACCACGCAAAGCGTGGACCTGACTCACGGAGGATGACAAAGAGAGGGTCTTGTGGCACAAGGACTTCCGCAGGGACCGGTGCGAACACCTGCCCCTGTGTTCGCAGCATATTCTCTCTCAAAGCGGACGCACCAGAAGAGACAGCGTTCGAGCGTTCGGTCCACCTCCACGGCCGGTCACTTGCTTATGCAACAAGCAGAGGTGGCCGGACTGAGATACGAGCAAGCGAGCAAAAAGAAGTTAAAGATTGGATAATTGCTCGGCATATCACAGATACTCGTACATGGTAACCTTAAAACTAACTTAGTCTATACTTAGAATTAACAGTCCCGCGGAGGATGCAATACATCAGTCCTCTTCCTTCTTCGTTCTTCGTTTTCCGATACATCTAAGAGAATGTATCTAAGAGAAACCTAAAGTCATGGCATAATAGAAAATAGAAATGAATTTGGTTAGTGGAAAAAAATAAACATGTCAAAACAAGTAGAAATTAAAATCAGAGTACAAATGAAATGAATTAGACAAAGAAACAGTTAGAAAAAAAAAGAAAGGATTGAGAGAGTGGTCGCCAGTACTGACCACCGCTTACCGGCGGCCAGTACCAGTTACCATGGTGAGGTGTCCCCCTTCCATAAACCTAAAACGTAGAGATGCGTCCACCTCGGAGGCTTCGGGAACAATGAAATTTTAAACAACCGGGGGCTCCTTATATACCCTTCCCAAGGTGACTTACCGTTTCTTCCATTGTCTTTGTTCGATCTAATCGAAATCTTCGAAGGCGAACGGTTTCGGTGAATGTTTGTTCATTTCCGCGATTGTTACTAACATTTATGCATGTTTCCAATATTGATCGAACAATGTGCATCTTATTTATGTATTGCAATTAATTAAGAAACTTATAGAAATTGATTTTGATCGAGACTCAATGTTAAAACGTGTTTCGTAAAGTTTTTAAGCATGGAAAGTAACAATTGTTCATTAAATACATTAATTTAACATTTGTTTAATTCTTATAATTTACACAATACGCGTAGAAGTCGTATTTTTTACATAAAAGTGCCGAAATTCAATTAATCGCTTTTTTAGATAGAAAAATCACCGCGATGAAGACTTGTGAATCGACAATCGATACCTGTAGCCTTGAAAATGTCAGTTGGATCTCAGCGAAAAATTCCTTCGCGAACAAAGAATATTTCAACGAAATGATATTTTGAGCCATTATTTATACTAGGAAATAGTTAATAATTGTTCAAACTACGGTCCTACGACGGTTATTAATAATTATGATAAATAAACATCAAGATATTGCAAAATCTGCGAAGGCGAACGGTTTCTGTGAATGTTTCTTCCTATATGCGATTATTATTAACTTTTTCGCGTGCTCCCAATATTAATCGAACAATGTACATCTTATCTATGCATTACAAATGATTAAGTAACTTATGGAAATTGATTTTGATCGAGATTCGAAGTGAAAACGTGTTTCGTAAATATTTAATGCATAGAAAGTAGTAATTGTCTATTTGGTACATTAATTTAACATTTATTTAATTCTTATAATTTACACAATACGTGCAGAAGTTGCATTTTTTACTTAAAAGTGTCACAATTCAATTAATCGCTTTTCTAAATAGAAAAATTATCGTGATGAACACTTGTGAATCGATCATCGATACCTGTAACATTGAGAATATCAGTTGGATCTCAACGAAAAATTCCTTCGTGAACAAAGAATATTTTAACGAAATGATATTTTAAGCCATTATTTATACTAGGACATTGTTAATAATTGTTTAAACTATGGTCCAACGTCGGTTGTTAATGATTATGATAAATAAACATCAAGATATTGCAAAATCTATGAAGAAGAACGGTTTTGGTAAATGTTTTTTCATTTCCGTGATTGTTATTAACATTTACGCACGTTCCGAATATTAACATTACAATGTGCATCTTGTTTGTGCATTATAAGTCATTAATTACTTTACAAATATTAATTTCGATCGAAAATCGAGAAACATATGAATACCACGTTTTACTTCAATTCTCGATGAAATTTAATTTCTATAGGCAAATCAATAATTTACAATGCATAACTAAGATGCATTCTCTCACATAAATGTTCGAAACATGCATAAATGTTAATAACAATCGCGTGGATGAACAAGAATTCACTGAAACCGTTCCCCTTCGCAGATTTCGCAATATCTTGATGTTCATTCATCAGAATTATTAACAACCGTCGTAGCACCATGGTATAAAAAATTATTAACAATGTCCTGGTATAAATAATGGATTAAAACATTATTTTTCATAGAAGTATTTTTCATTCGCGAAATCGTGGCACTTCCTCGCATATCATATACTCCTGACAACAAGAGTCCCAACATTGAACATTTTCTACAATTTATGTCTGAATTTTATCCTTTGGTATGAGGAGAACACTGTCGCCAAGGAAGTATGCATTTCGATTTCTCAAGTACTAATCAAATGTTACATCGATATATCTAATAGACAATTATTACTTTCCATATTTTAAAACTTTAAGAAACACCTCTTTACTTCGGAGCTCGATCAAAATTAATTTCTATAAGTTTCTTAATCATTTGTGATGCATAAATAATATGCACATTGTTCAATTAATATTGAGAGCACATATAAATGTTACTAACAATCGCGGAAATGGACAAACATTCACCGAAACCGTTCGCCTTCGCAAATTTAGCAATATCTTGACGTTTATTTATCATAATTATTAACAAGCGTCGTGGGACCGTAGATTAAACAATTATTAATATTGTTTTAGCATAAATAATGGCTTGAAAGTCATCACTTTCTGGAAATATTTGTTAGATTGAACAAAGACAATCGAAGTAACCGTGCGATAAAATAAATGAATATTTCTCTACATATCGAAATTATAGTCTGTATATATGCAAATATATATTCTGAACGCTCAGTGACACACATATGTCACACGGCAATGAAGTGGGTTGCCATCTACTAGAGAATAGGTAACCTACACTTAAGGTGTGAAAACACCTGGCGGAGAAACGCTCAAGTTTGTTGAGGAATTGTTCTTATTTCCACCAATAGACAGCGCCACGAGCATAAATTTACCGACATTAAAGATATGTAATCCCATTTGTATAATATTCCCTACCGTGCGATAAAATAAATAAATATTTCTCTACATATCGAAATTATTGTTTGTGATGCATGCAAATATGATCTGAAATTCCAAACATTTGCAATGTGGTAATTATATGGGTTGCCGTCTCTTGGAGAACATATTTGTTAACTTTCGCGATTGTTACTAACATTTATGCATGTTCTCAATATTAATCGAACAATATGTATCTTATTTATGCATGGTAAATGATTATACTTATAGAAATTGATTTTGATCGAGATTCAAAGTAAAAACTTGTTTCGTAAAGTTTGAAAGCAAGGAAAGTAATAATTGTCTATTTACTGCAATAGTTTAGCATTTATTTAATTCTCATAATTTACACAATACGCGTAGAATTTGTATTTCTTACTCAAACGTGCTGAATTTCGACTAATCGCTTTTCTATGTAGAAAAATCATCGTGATAAACACTTGTGAGTCGATAATCGATATGTGTAGCCATGATTTCGAGGTATCAAAGATTTTTTTAAATGTATAAAGGAAGGCTAGAATGCAGAGAAATTTCATTACGCTGATTTCGTTTAACTTTACATTTATTCGAAAGATGATACATACGAAACTTTGTACAAAAATATTTATTTATTTTATTGCACGGTAGGGAATACCATACAAATGGAAATACTTATCTGTAATGTCGGTAAATTATGCATGTGGCGCTATCTATTGGTGGAAATAACAACAATTCCTCAACAAACTTGAGCGTTTCTCCGCCAGGTGTTTTCACACCTTAAGTGTAGTTTACCTATTCTCTAGTAGATGGCAACCCACTTCATTGCCGTGTGACATATGTGTGTCACTGAGCGTTCGGAATATACATGCATATATACAAACTATTTTTTCGATATGTAGAGAAATATTCATTTATTTTATCGCACGGTTACTTCGATTGTCTTTGTTCGATCTAACAAATATTTCCAGAAAGTAATGACTTTTAAGCCATTATTTATACTAGAATATTGTTAACAATTGTCTAAAGTATGGTCCTATGACGGTTGTTAATAAATATGATAAATAAACATCGAGATAATGCAAAATCTGCGAAGACGAACGGTTTCGGTGAATGTTTGTTCATTTCCGCGATTGTTACTAACATTTATGCATGTTCTCAATATTAATTGAACAATGTGCATCTTATTTATGCATTAAAAATGATTAAGTAACTTACAGAAATTGTTTTTGATCGAGATTTATAGTAAAACGTGTTTCGGAAAGTTTTAAAGCATGGAAAGTAACAATTGTTTATTAGATACATTAATTTAACATTTGTTTAATTTTTATAATTTACACAATACGCGTAGAAGTTTCATTTTTTACTCCAAAGCGGCGAAATTCAATTAATCGCTTTTCTGAATAGAACAATCTTCGCGATGATCGACACGTGTAGCCTTGAGAATGTCGGTTGCACCTCAATGAAAAATTCATTCCTGAACAAAGAATATTTCAACGAAATGATATTTTAAACCATTATTTATACTAGGAAATTGTTAATAATGGTTTAATCTACAATCCTACGACGATTGTTAATAAATATGATAAATGAACGTCAGGATATTGCGAAATCTGCGAAGGCGAACGGTTTCGGTGAATGTTTGTTCATTTCCGCGATTGTTACTAACATTTATACATGTTCCGAACATTTATCTTACAATATGCATCTTATTTATGCATTAAATATGATTGATTCGCCTACAGCAATTAATTTTGACCGAGATTCGAGGTATAAACGTGTTTCTTAATGTTTCAAAGCATGGAAAGTAACAATTGTTTATTAGATACATTAATTTAACATTTGTATCGTTCTTATAATTTTCGGATTATGCGTGGAAGCTGTATTCTTGATGTAAAAGCGTCGAAATTCAATTAATCGCTTTTCTAGATAGAAAAACCATCGTGATAGACGTTTGTGAATCGATAAACATTTCCAGCCTTGACAATGTCGGTTTGATCTCAATAAGAACAATTCCATCGCGAACAAAGAATATTTCAACGAAATGATATTTTAAGCCATTATTTATACTAGGACATTGTTAATAATTGTTTAATCTACGGTCCTACGACCGTTGTTAATAATTATGATAAACAAACATCAAGATATTGCGAAATCTGGGAAGGCGAATTGCTTTAGCGAATGTTTATGTCTCTAGGCGATTATTAGAAACATTTTTCCACGTTCCGAACTTTTATGTTACAGTATGTGAATTAAATTTTATCGGAAAATTTAACGAAGAGTTTGGTATACATATATTTCTCCATTTTTTATGAAAATTAACATTTGTAAACTAATTAATGGTTTGCACTGTAAAAGTTGGGAATATGAATGTTACAAAATGCATTTTCTTTTGCATTGTAAATGAATAATTTGCTTATAAAGATTAATTTAGGTTGCAAATCGAGAAATATATGAATATCAATATTTTGCTTTCATTTTCGAAATCAATTAATTTCTGAAAACTAACTAATGATTTATGATACCTAAATAAGATGCATATTGTTCGATCAATATTGGGAACATGCATAAATGTTAATAACAATCGCGGAAATGAACAAACATTAACCGAAACCGTCCGCCTTCGAAGATTTCGCAATGTCTCGATGTTTATTTATCATATTTATTATCAACCGTCGTAGGACTGTAGATTAAACAATTATTAACAATGTTCTAGTATAAATAATGGCTTAAAATATCATTTCGTTGAAATATTCTTTGTTCGCGAAGGAATTTTTCGCTGAGATCCAACTGACATTTTCAAGGCTACAGGTATCGATTATCGATTCACAAGTCTTCATCGCGATGATTTTTCTATCTAAGAAAGCGATTAATTGAATTTCGGCACTTTTATGTAAAAAACACAACTTCTACGCGTATTGTGTAAATTATAAGAATTAAACAAATGTTAACTTAATGCATTTAATGAACAATTGTTACTTTCCATGCTTAAAAACTTTACGAAACACGTTTTAACATCGAGTCTCGATCAAAATCAATTTCTATAAGTTTCTTAATTAATTGCAATACATAAATAAGATGCACATTGTTCGATCAATATTGGAAACATGTATAAATGTTAGTAACAATCGCGGAAATGAACAAACATTCACCGAAACCGTTCGCCTTCGAAAATTTCGATTAGGTCGAACAAAGACAATGGAAGAACCGGTAAGTGACCTTACGGAGGGTATATAAGGAGCCCCCGGTTGTTTAAAATTTCATTCTTCCTGGAGCCTCGGAGGTGGATGGATCTCTTCGTTTTAGGTTTATGGAAGAGGGACCCCCACCTTGGTAACCGGTACTGGCCGCCGGTAGGCGGTGGTCAGTACTGGCGACCATTCTCTCAATCCTTTCTTTGGTTTTTAATTGTTTCTTTCTGTAATTTATTTTATTTGTTCTCTGATTTTACTTTGTACTTGTTTTTCCATGTTTATTTTTTTGTCATTCTTGCCTTTATTTCCTTTGTTACTGAATGACTGTATTTAATCACTAACCAACTTCATTTCTATTTTCTATCATTTTTTTATCATGCCTTGACTTTAGGTTTCTCTTAGGTAGGCACACCGGAGAACGAAGAACGAAGAACGAAGAACGAAGAACGAAGAACGAAGAACGAAGAACGAAGAACGAAGAACGAAGAACGAAGAACGAAGAACGAAGAACGAAGAACGAAGAACGAAGAACGAAGAACGAAGGACGAAGAACGAAGAACGAAGAACGAAGAACGAAGAACGAAGAACGAAGAACGAAGAACGAAGAACGAAGAACGAAGAACGAAGAACGAAGAACGAAGAACGAAGAACGAAGAACGAAGAACGAAGAACGAAGAACGAAGAACGAAGAACGAAGAACGAAGAACGAAGAACGAAGAACGAAGAACGAAGAACGAAGAACGAAGAACGAAGAACGAAGAACGAAGAACGAAGAACGAAGAACGAAGAACGAAGAACGAAGAACGAAGAACGAAGAACGAAGAACGAAGAACGAAGAACGAAGAACGAAGAACGAAGAACGAAGAACGAAGAACGAAGAACGAAGAACGAAGAACGAAGAACGAAGAACGAAGAACGAAGAACGAAGAACGAAGAGGACACTATCGTCGCAACCGCCGTGGGATCTTTAGTTAAGCTTGGAATAAGTTAATTTTAAGGCCACCGTGTACAAATATCTGTTATCTGTCAAGCAATTATCCAATCTTTAGCTTATTTTTGCTCGCTTCCTCGTTCTTCAGCCCGGTCATCACTGCTTGTTGCATAAGCAAGTGACCGGCCGTGTAGGTGGTCCGAACGGTCGATCGCCGTCTCTTCTGGTGCGTCCGCTTCCAGAGAGAACATGCTGCGACCACAGAGGCAGGTGTTCGCATCGGTCCCTGTGGAAGCCCTGTGCCATAAGACCCTCTCTTCGTCATCCTCCGTGAGTCAGGTCCACGCTTTGCGTGGTTCCTGACGCGGAGTTGGGAGAAACGGGGCACTCTATATGAGTGGACGGCGTCGTGCATTTCCTCTTTAATCGGGCCCACTGAGGGGAAACGGGACCGACCTAGTAGGACCAACTGCACGGTTCGTGTCGCGTCTTTTCCAATTTTGCCTAATTTTTCCATAATGTAATTGCTTGGCAGAACTAAACGAGGAGATCGAAGGAACATTGATTCCTTCCATCTCTTTGGTTTAGTATCTTCGTTTGTATCGGGTGTCGAGGGAGATCGATGGAACTTTGATTCCATCTATCTCTCTCCAGGTCTCCGCTCGCAGCAACCTCCACGTGGTGAGACCTGGTAATCGGTATTACTCGCGACGAACAGTAATTATTCGTCGTGGGTAGTACTGAGCTAATCGGCTGCGAGTTTAGAATAGTAATTTTTACGGTACAGTAGAGTACTTTACGGTACAGTACTTTCAACAAGTTTAATTGATGTATTGAAATAAAATCAATTTCACTGACAGCAGAAACTTTATTTTTGTCCATTATTTGTTTCCATTTCTTTAACCCGATCCTATCAAACTGCTAAAACTACTTAAAACTATATGTCCTCAACTATCATGTTCTCCTGATACAAAGAAAATCGGGATCCGTGATTCAGAAATTCGTTCGAAAGTACAACAAAATTTCGATTCGCGGAAATTCTTGGAATTTGACGTCAATTCTAAGAATCCGCGAAATCGTGCCACTTCCTCGCATATCGTACACTGACACAAAGAGTCCCAAAATGAAACATTTTCTAAAATTTGTGCCTGAATTTCAACCTTTGGTATCAGGAAAATACCACAAATTTCGATTCTTCAAGTATTAATCAAATGTTAAATTGATATATCTCATAGACAATTATTACTTTCCATGTTTTAAAACTTTAAGAAACATCTCTTTACTTTGAAGTACGATCAAAATTATTATAATCATTTAATCTAAACGGAGAATCGAAGAAAGAAACGGAGAAACGAAGAAAGAAACGGAGAAGCGAAGAAAGACACGAAGAAACGAAGAAAGTAACCGAGAAACGAAGAACGGAATGAAGAATAGAAGGAAGAAATGGAGAAACGAAGAAAGAAACGGAAAATCGAAGAAAGAAACGGAGAAACGAAGAAAGAAACGGAGAAACGAAGAAAGAAACGGAGAAACGAACAAAGAAACGGAGAAACGAACGAAGAAACGTAGAAACGGAGAAATAAATGGAGAAACGAAGAAATAAACGGAGAAACGGAGAAAGAAACGGAGGAACGAACAAAGAAACGGTGAAACGGAGAAACGGAGAAACGGAGAAACTGAGAAACCGAGAAACGCAGTAACGGAGAAACCGAGAAACGGAGAAACGGAGACACGGAGAAACGGAGAAACCGAGAAACGGAGAAACCGAGAAACGGAGAAACGGAGAAACGGAGAAACCGAGAAACGGAGAAACGGAGAAACGGTGAAGCGGAGAAATGGAGAAACGGAGAAACGGAGATACAGAGAAACGGAGAATCGGAGAAACGGAGAAACGGAGAAACGGATCAGTTCCTATTTCTTTAAATTTAATTGGGGAGGTATTTTTATTCATTAATTTAATTATTTTGTTGATAATGTTAGTAATTTTATTTTTATTTATGTGTTTTTTAAATTTTTTACATTCAATATATATATATTTATTTATATTTTTCATGGGAAAGGTAATTATTTTTACAAGTATATAAATAACTATTCAGTATTTAATTGTATAATAGTTTTAATACATTGAATCCCTTTAAATTTTATATTTTTAGATATAGTATTGTTTTATAATTAAGTTGAAGTAGTTTATTAAAATTATTGATTTGTGGAATCAAAGGTATAAATTTTATTTTAAATTATGAATTTTTTTTTATATAGTTTTATTTTAGTATTTATTAATAGTGTGAGTTTTATATTTTTAAGTTTATATTTTTATGTGACAAAAATTGATTTCATTATGGAGTGATTTTAATAAATTTAAATAGGATAAAATTAAATTTTTTAATTTATTTAGATTTTATGAGTTTAATATATTTGGGAGTAGTTTTATTAATTTCATTGATGATTGTAATTTATAGGGTTGGATGTATAGAGGGTGATATATATATATATATTGATCGGTATAAATATATGTTATTATTATTTATTATATCTATATGTATTATAATTATAAGGCCTAGAATTTTAAGTATTTTAGTTGGATGGGATGGTTTAGTATTAATTTCATTTTGTTTGGTAACTTATTGGTTTTATGTAATCGAGTAGGTGATGTGTGTTTATTAATTTTAATTGTTTTGGCTTCAGTTAGGGGTTCTTGGGGAAATATATTGATTGATAGAATAGGAGGCTGTATGATTTTGATATTATTAATTTGTGGAATAACTAAAAGAACTCAAATACAGTTTTCTTCTTGATTACCTGCTGCGATAACTGCTCCTACCCCTGTTTCTTCTTTAGTTCATTCTTCAACTTTAGTTACTGCAGGAGTTTATTTACTAAATCGATATAGAAATATAATTATAATGTATAATATAAATTTTTTATTAACATTAATTTCTAGTTTAACCGTATTAATGGCGGGTTTAATAGCAAATTTTGAGTATGATTTAAAAAAAATTATTGCTTTTTCTACTTTGAGTCAATTAGGGTTTATTCTAATAATTTTGAGATTAGGGTACCGAGATTTGGCTTTTTTTCATTTAATTGTGCATGCTTTATTTAAATCTAATATATTTATATGTGCAGGGGATTTTATCCATTGAATAATGGGAAATCAAGATATGCGGAAATATGGCGGTTTAGTTAAAATTTTTCCTATAAAGAGGATAATTATGATTTTGTGTTTATTGAATTTGGTAGGGTTTCCTTTTTCGTCTGGATTTTATTCTAAAAATATATTTTTAGAATATTTTTGTATGGAAAACTATAATTTAATTATAATCTCTATTTAATTTAAATATATCTCTACCTTTTTGACTATTTCTTATACAATTCGTTTGATTAGTTGGGTTTTATTTAATAAAGAATTAAATTTTAGACCTTTAGTAAATTTGGGGAAAAATAGTTATATGGTAAGGTCTATAGTTATAATATTACTATTTATATTTTTTTATGGATGAATATTTATAAATATATTTATGTGAATGTATGTTACTCCTGTGGGGCGGGGGGATTGATATGTATATAGTGTTAAAATTATATCTAGTTGGTTATTTATTAAGAGGAATTTTTAATAAAGGATTAAAATTAAATATTAATTTAGTTAAATTATTAAAATTTATTATAAGAATATTTTGTTTAAATTATTTTTTTTTAAATTCTTATGGATATTTATTTAATATAGTGTATAAATATGAAGTTTGTGTTGAAAACGGGTGATTTGAATTAATTTATGGTTTAAATATTTATTGATTAGTAAGATTAAGAAAATTAATTGAAGGGGTAAAATTTAATATTATTAATATAATAGTGTGGTATATTTTATTTTTGATAGGGATGTTTTTATTAAATTTGTATTGTTTAAATAGCTTAAACAGTATAATATTGAAAATATTAGGATAATGCATATTTTGTATTTTTAGACAGAAATAAAATAAAAGAATTTCTAATTCTTTTAAAATGATTAAAATCATTTTATTTCTAAATTATGAAAATATAGGTATAATTTTATTATTGATTTTTAATAGCAAATTAAGTTTTATAATTTAACTAATACCGAAGTTTATATGGTTTATAAAAATATTATATTTTCAGTATAAAGATAAATCAATGATTTTATTATACTATATATATTAATAAATATCTCTCCAAATTGGTGTATAGAATATATATATATTTATTAAGTCAAGCTATTAATTGGAAATTAATTATATTTTATTATATATATATATATATATATGATTTATTAAATCAAGCTATTAATTCGAAATTTATTATATTGTATTATACTACAATATATAGTACAATATGCAATTAATTGGAGATTTAATTCAATGAAATTATTAACAATAATTTACCTCTATTTTGGTTTCAATTAAAGTGTCATTTTAGAAATTTTATGTATCATTCTAGTAGAGGGTCAATAGTGGAATTCAGATGATAGAAATAAAAGAATAAAAAGTGGTTATTTCATAATATTTATTAAGAGTAGTGATTATAGGAACAATTAATATAATTTCGATATCGAAAATTAAAAAGATTAAAGCAATTAAATAAAAATTAATGGAAAATGGTAGGCGATTTTCTGATAGTGGGTCAAATCCACATTCGAAAGGAGAAATTTTTTCGCGATTTTTAAAATTGGTTAATGAAAATAAGTGATTTGCAATAAAAATAATTATGGGAATAATTAGAATAATTATTATTTTAATGAAAATATGAATCGTTTTAAATATATTTAAACAATAAAAATTTAATTATAAGTTAAATATAATTATTTATTATATTTATTTTATATTAATATATTCATCAGTAAATTATTATATATAGAAATAATCATACAACATCTACAAAATGTCAGAATCAGATAGCAGCTGTAAAATTAAAATGACGAATTGAAGAAAAGTGATTATTATTTATTCGAATTATAATAATTGATAATATAAAGCCCCCAATTAAAACATGTAATCCATGGAATCCTGTTGCTATGTAAAAAATTGATCCAAAAATCCCATCATTTATAGAAAAAGAAGATTGTTTATATTCATTAAATTGAAGACTTATAAAAATTATACTTAATAATCATGTGTATAAAAGATAAATTTTTCTATAAATTTTATTTTCTAACAAAAGAAAATTATGCCTTAAGGTTAATGTAAATCCGAAGGAAATTAAAATGATAGAATTTAATAATGGGATATCAAATGGATTTAGTATTTTAATTGATATAGGGGGTCAATTTATACCTAGTTCAATTCTTGGGGAAATTGAGTTATGAATATATGTCCAAAAAAAAGAAATAAAGAAAACTAGTTCAGAAATAATAAATAATAGTATACTTATTTTTAATATAGAATGAATTGATTGAGAGTGAAATCCTTGAAATGTTCTTTCTCGAATGGTATCACGTCATCATAATGATAAGCAAGTAATTAATATAAATGGATTTGTTACTAATAGGGTAAAAAGTTTTGAATTTGTGAATAAAATTAATCTTATAAATAAATTTATAATATTTATAGAAGTAATTAAAGGTCATGGTCTTGGGGTAACTATGTGGTAAGGATGCGTAAATATTTTCATAATTTGATTCATTAAAATATAGGGTTAATAAAATAATAAATACGTATATTTGAATTAAGGAGACTGAAATTTCTAAAATAAATAATATGTTTTGAATTAAAATTGTAAAAGGTATCCAAATTAGAAATTTTCTAACAGTTGAGCCTAATAAAGATAGTAGAAGATGCCCTGCTAGTATCTTAGCTGTTAATCGAATAGTTAATGTTCAGGGTCGAATAATGTTTCTAATTGTTTCAATTAATACTATAAAATTTATTAATATAAAGGGGGTATTTCTTGGTACTAGATGAATAAATATTTTTTTAGCATTGATAGTCCACCCAAAAATTATAAATCTAATTCATATAAATAATGATATAGATAAATTAATTGATACATGTCTTGAAGGGGTAGAAATGTATGGGAATAATCCTAAAAAATTAAAAAATAGGATTATAAATATAAGTCTGTTAAAGATTAGTAAATTTTTAGTAAAGTTTTTTTTGTCAAGATTTTAAATTCTGAGTGTAAAAATTTTAAATATATGTTTCAAAATGTTTGATATCGTGAATTTAGAACTCAAAATTTTATTGGGATGAAAATGAATGGCAGTGTCAGTCTAAATCAATTTAATGATAAATTATTTCTTGTCGATGGGTCAAAAATAGAAAATAAGTTTGATATCATTTATCATATATTTGTTCAATTATTCAGGTAAAATTTTTTTATTGTCAATAATTTTATTTTATTAATGTTGATAAAATAAATATTTGAAAGTATAATAATTAATAAGATTAGAATAGTTAAATATAAAGATGATCAGTGAAGGGGTATTATTTGAGGGATGAAATGTATATATATTTTAATAAGAAGGTAAGTTTTTAATTTGAATAAAAATCAAATTATATTTATTTTATTTTATGACAAAAATATTATTTTGTAATAATTTTAAAATGACAATTTAATGTTATAGATTTAACTAATTTTTATTAGGTTTATTTAATCATTAGAAGTAATTTATTACTATAATTTGATTTAAAATATCAATTCTTTTGTCAGACATCTAATGATTTGATTTAATTAAATATTATATGAGTAGGTTAAAATTTAATTTTGGTTGTTAATTCAATTAATAAAGTTTGAATAATTAGTTCTTTCCACAACAATTGGCATAAATCTGTGATTAGATCCGCAGATTTCAGAACATTGTCCGAAAAATACTCCAGGTCGATCAGTAATTAAATTTATTTGGTTAATTCGCCCTGGTACTGAGTCTATTTTTAAGCCTAAAGACGGAACAGTTCAAGAGTGAATTACGTCGTTTGATGTTGTTAATATTCGAATTAGTGTATTAGATGGAATAATTATTCGATTATCTACGTCTAGGAGACGAAAAATGTAAATATTATTTAAATCTTTATCTATATAGGAGTCAAAATTTAAATTATTAAATTCTGGGTATTCATAGGATCAATATTATTGGTGCCCAATTGATTTGATTGTTAAGTATACGGGTATTCATAGTTCATCAATAAAATATAGGGTTTTTAAAGAAGGAAGTGCAATTACTCCTAAAATTATTATTGGGAGTAAAGTTCATACAATTTCAATATGATGATTTTTAAGTAAAAATCGATTGATAAATTTATTAGTAAAAATATCTAATATAATTATTAGAGTTAATGAAGAGATTATAATTATTATAATTATTGTTAAGTTGTGAAAATGATTTAAATTATCGGCATATGGCGAATTGGGGTCTTGGAAATTAATTATTTTTCAATGGGACATTTTCAATAAAAATATTAAATTTTATAAATGAATCTTAAATTCATGCACTAATCTGCCATATTAAGATTTGTTTTTAATAATTAGAGGAATAGAGAGGAATGAGTGGTCTTTTGGCGAAAAGTTTTGGGGTCATTCTAGTGATGATTGATTAAATTTAAATACAGCTAGACGTTTAGTTATAAATATCTCCAATATAATAAACAGGAGTAAAATTATTCTTTTGAATGAAATTATTGAGCCAATAGATGATAATAAATGTTCACAGTAGTAGGAATCCGGGTAATCTGAATAACGTCGAGGTATTCCTATCATTCCTAAAAAATGCTGCTGGAAAAAAGTTATATTTACCCCAATAAATATTATATAAAATTGAGTTTTAAGATAAAATTGATTTAGGGTAAATCCTGTGAATAAAGGGAATCAATGAATTAATGAAGCAATAATAGAAAATACTGCTCCTATTGACAGTACATAGTGGAAATGAGAGACAACACAGTATGTATCATGTAGTATAATATCAATAGATGAGTTTGATAATATAATTCCTGTTAATCCTCCTATTGTAAATAAAAAAATAAAGCCAAATTATCAAATAATAGAAGGATTAATATTAAGTTTTGACCCGTAGTACGTAGCTAGTCATCTAAATACTTTGATTCCTGTGGGAATTGCAATGATTATAGTTGCCGAAGTGAAATAAGCTCGTGTGTCTACATCTAAGCCTACTGTGAATATGTGATGTGCTCACACAATAAATCCTAGAAATCCAATTCCGAGTATTGCATAAACTATCCCTAGGTTCCCAAAAGTTTCCTTTTTCCCTCTTTCATTGAAAATGATATGGGAGATTAATCCAAACCCGGGTAAAATTAAAATATAGACTTCAGGATGCTCAAAAAATCAAAATAAATGTTGAAATAAAATTGGGTTCCCTCCCCCAGTAGGATCAAAGAAGGAAGTATTTAAATTTCGGTCTGTTAATAACATAGTAATAGCTCCGGCTAATACAGGTAGTGAGAGAAGAAGCAAAATTGTAGTAATTAATACTGACCAAGCAAATAAGGATATTTGATCGAATTTTAAAGCATTATTTTTTATTTTAAGAATTGTAACAATAAAATTAATTGATCCTATAATTGAAGAGATACCTGCAATATGCAAAGAAAAAATTGTTAAGTCTATAGATGAAGATGGGTGATAAAGATTTGATGACAAAGGAGGGTAGATTGTTCATCCAGTTCCCGAGCCTGGGAATAATAGTGTTGAAAGAATTAAAAGTAATAATGAAGGGGGGATTAGTCACAATCTTATATTATTTATTCGGGGAAATGCTGTATCAGGGAATCCAATTATTAAGGGAATTATTCAGTTTCCGAATCCTCCGATTATAAATGGTAAAACTATAAAAAAAATTATTACAAAAGCATGTGATGTTACAATTGAGTTATAAATTTGGTCGATATTAATTCAAGTTCCTGGCCTATTTAATTCTATTCGAATTAGTATCCTTAAAGAAGAATCAATTATACCAGATCATATAGCTGATATGAAATACAATATCTCAATATTTTTGTGATTTGTTGAATACATATATTAATTATGCTAAAAATTAATATAACCAGTAGATCATAAATATAAATATAAATATTAAAAAAGTTATAAATAGATAACAGTTTAGAAAATTAAGGTTAATTTAGTTATATATTTTTTATTTAATTGAAGGGAAAAAATATAAGAAGGATATATTTAAATAATTTCATGATGTAATTAATCTTATAAAAAGATATACAATTATTAAAAGTATAAATTTTATTCTTGAATTTATTAATGTTTCTAGGACGATTCATTTCAGTATAAAGAGTGCTATAGGTGGGAAATTTGTGTACATAATAATTATTGAGTATAAAATAATTTTTCTTTTATTAGAGGTTAATATATTAAATAAGGAAGAAGAATTAATCTTTATTATTTTAAATATAAAAATTAAAATTGAAGAAATTATTGAATATAAAAGGAAATATGTTAAAAATGTATATTTGTTAATTATTAATAAAATAACTATAATAGATGTTTGTATAACAGATGAATATCCTATAATTATTTTGATTGATTTTTTATTTAAGCAAATGATAGGGGCAATAATTACATTAATTAGGCAAATAAAATAAATTTCATTATTAAATTTTAATACGAGTTCTATAATAATTATAGGGATTAATTTTATTAAAGTTATTATAAAGAATAGATTAATTCAATTTAATGAATAAATTAAAGAAATGAATCGACCATTTAAAGAGTACATCCCAATTTTAGAAATAAATGATTAAAAAATAATTATTATAAATAAATAATTAGATTTATTTCCGATTCTGTGTAAATTATTATATAGAGTAAATATGCTAAAGAAAATTCTTCTGGGGGCTAAAGAGATTAAAAAATATATTAAATATGTATTTAGAGTATTAGTGTATAATTTAACTATAGCTCAAATGATTTATAATAGAAATTATAACTATTACAATCATTTAATCGAAACGGAGAAACGGAGAAACGGAGAAACGGAGAAACGAAGGAACGAAGGAAGAAACGGAGAAACGAAGAGAGAAACGGACAAATGAAGAAAGAAACGGAGAAACGAAGAAAGAAACGGCGAAACGAAGAAATAAATGGAGAAACGAAGAAATAAACGGAGAAACGAAGAAAGAAACGGAGAAACGAAGAAAGAAAGGGAGAAACGAAGAAATAAATGGAGAAACGAAGAAACAAAGAAAGAAACGGAGAAACGAAGAAAGAAACGAAGAAACGAAGAAAGAAACGGAGAAACGAAGAAAGAAACGGAGAAAAGAAGAAAGAAACGGAGAAAAGAAGAAAGAAACGGAGAAACGAACAAAGAAACGGAGAAACGATGAAAGAAACGGCGAAACGAACAAAGAAACAAAGAATCGGAGAAACGAACAACGAAACGGAGAAACGAAGAAACAAACGGCGAAACGGAGAAATAAATGGGGACACGAACAAAGAAATGGTGAAACGAACAAAGAAACGGAGAAACGTAGAAAGAAACGGAGAAACGGAGAAATAAATGGAGAAACGATGAATGAAACGGAGAATCCGAGAAATAAATGGAGAAACGAACAGAAAACGGTGAAACGGAGAAACGGAGAAATGGAAAAACCGAGAAACGGAGAAACGGAGAAACCGAGAAACGGAGAAACGGAGAAACGGGGAAACAGAGAAACAGAGAAACGGAGAAACCGAGAAACGGAGAAACGGAGAAACGGAAAAACCGAGAAAGGGAGAAACGGAGAAACCTTGGAACGGAGAAACCGAGAAACGGAGAAACGGAGAAACGGAGAAACGGAGAAACGGAGAAACCGAGAAACTACGAAACGGAGAAACCGAGAAACGGAGAAACCGAGAAACGGAGAAACCGAGAAACGGAGAAACCGAGAAACGGAGAAACCGAGAAACGGAGAAACCGAGAAACGGAGAAACCGAGAAACGGAGAAACCGAGAAACGGAGAAACCGAGAAACGGAGAAACGGGGAAACAGAGAAACAGAGAAACGGAGAAACCGAGAAACGGAGAAACGGAGAAACGGAAAAACCGAGAAAGGGAGAAACGGAGAAACCTTGGAACGGAGAAACCGAGAAACGGAGAAACGGAGAAACGGAGAAACGGAGAAACGGAGAAACGGAGAAACCGAGAAACGGAGAAACGGAGATATGGAGAAACGGAGAAACGGATAAACCGAGAAACGGAGAAACGGAGAAACAGAGAAAACGAGAAACGGAGAAACGGAGAAACGGAGAAACGGAGAAACGGAGAAACGGAGAAACGGAGAAACGGAGAAACGGAGAAGCGGAGAAACGGAGAAAGAAACGGCGAAACGAACAAAGAAACGGAGAAACGAAGAAAGAATGGGAGAAACGAACAAAGAAACGGAGAAACGAACAAAGAAACGGAGAAACGGAGAAAGAAATGGAGATACGGAGAAATAAATGGAGAAACGAAGAAATAAACGGAGAAACGAAGAAAGAAACGGAGAAACGAAGAAAGAAACGGAGAAATGGAGAAATAAATGGAGAAACGAAGAAATAAACCGAGAAACGGAGGAAGGAACGGAGAAACGAAGAAAGAAACGGAGAAACGGAGAAAGAAACGGAGATACGGAGAAAAAAATGGAGAAACGAAGAAATAAACGGAGAAACGAAGAAAGAAACGGAGAAACGAAGAAAGAAACGGAGAAACGGAGAAATAAATGGAGAAACGAAGAAATAAACCGAGAAACGGAGAAGGAAACGGAGAAACGAAGAAAGAAACGGAGTAACGAAGAAAGATACGAAGAAACGAAGAAAGAAACGGAGAATCGGAGAAATAAAAGGAGAAACGAAGAAATAAACAGAGAAACGGAGAAAGAATCGGTGAAACGAACAAAGAAACGGAGAAACGAAGAAAGAATGGGAGAAACGAACAAAGAAACGGAGAAACGAACAAAGAAACGGAGAAACAAAGAAAGAAACGGAGAAACGGAGAAATAAATGAAGAAAACGAAGAAATAAACGGAGAAACGAAGAAAGAAACGGAGAAACGAAGAAAGGAACAGAGAAACGAACAAAGAAACGCAGAAACGAAGAATGAAACGGAGAAACGAAGAAGGAAACGGAGAAACGAAGAAAGAAACGGAGAAACGAACAAAGAAACGGAGAAACGAAGAAAGAAACGAAGAAACTAAGAAAGAAATGGAGACACGAACAAAGAAAAGGAGAAACGAAGAAAGAAATGGAGAAACGGAGAAATAAATGGAGAAATGAAGAAATAAACGGACAAAGAAACGGAGAAACGAAGACAGAAAAGGAGAATCGAAGAAAGAAAGGGAGAAACGAAGAAAGAAACGGAGAAACGAAGAAAGAAACGGATAAACGAAGAAAGAAACGGAGAAACGGAGAAATAAATGGAGAAACGAAGAAATAAACGGAGAAACGAAGAAAGAAACGGTGAAACGAAGAAAGACATGGAGACACGAACAAAGAAACGGAGTAACGAAGAAAGAAACGAAGAAACGAAGAAAGAAACGGAGAAACGAACAAATAAACGGAGAAACAAACAAAGAAAAGGAGAAACGCAGAAAAAAACGGAGAAACGAAGAAAGAAAAGGAGAAACTCAGAAAGAAACGGAGAAACGAAGAAAGAAACGGAGAAACGAAGAAAGAAACGGAGATACGAAGAAAGAAACGGAGAAACGAAGAAAGAAACGGAGAAACGAAGAAAGAAACGGAGAAACGACCAAAAAACGGAGAAACGAACACAGAAACGGAGAAACGAACAAAGAAACGGAGAAACGAAGAAAGAAACGGAGAAACGAAGAAAGAAACGGAGAAACGAACAAAGGAACGGAGAAACGAAGAAAGAAACGGAGAATCGAACAAAGAAACGGAGAAACGAACAATGAAACGGAGAAACGACCAAAAAATGGAGAGACGAACAAAGAAACGGTGAAACGAAGGAAGAAACGGAGATTCTCCGATTCTCCATTTCTTTCTTCGTTTCTCCGTTTCTTTCTTCGTTTCTCCGTTTCTTTCTTCATTTCTCCGTTTCTTTCTTCGTTTCTCCGTTTCTTTATTCGTTTCTCCGTTTCTTTCTTCGTTTCTCCGTTTCTTTCTTTGTTTCTCCGTTTCTTTCTTCGTTTCTCCGTTCCTTTGTTCGTTTCTCCGTTTATTTCTTCGTTTCTCCGTTTCTTTCTTCGTTTCTCCGTTTCTTTCTTCCTTTCTCCGTTTCTTCCTTCGTTTCACCGTTTCTTTTATCGTTTCTTCGTTTCTCCGTTTCTCCGTTTCTCCGTTTATATCTTCCTTTCTCCATATACTTCTACGTTTCTTTCTTCATTTCTCCGTTTCTTTCTTCGTTTCTCCGTTTCTTTCTTCGTTTCTCCGTTTCTTTCTTCATTTCTCCGTTTATTTCTTCGTTTCTCCATTTATTTCTCCGTTTCTCCGTTTCTTTCTTCGTTTCTCCGTTTATTTGTTCGTTTCGCCATTTATTTCTTCGTTTCTCCGTTTCTTTCTTCGTTTCACCGTTTCTTTCTTCGTTTCTCCGTTTATATCTTCGTTTCTCCGTTTATTTCTTCGTTTCTCCGTTTCTTTCTTCGTTTCTCCGTTTATTTCTTCGTTTCTCCATTTATTTCTCCGTTTCTCCGATTCTTTCTTCGCTTCTACGTTTCTTTCTTCGATTCTCCGTTTATTTCTTCGCTTCTCCATTTATTTCTCCGTTTCTTTCTCCGTTCCTCCTGTTTCATTCTTCTTTTCTGCGTTTCTTTCTTCGTTTCTCCGTTTCTTTCTTCGTTTCTCCGTTTCATTGTTCGTTTCTCCGTTTCTTTCGCCGTTTTTCCGTTTCTTTCTTCGTTTCTCCGTTTCTTTGTTCGTTTCTACTTTTATTTCTTCGTTTCTCCATTTATTTCTCCGTTTCTCCGTTTATTTCTTCGTTTCCCCATTTATTTCTCCGATTCTCCATTTCTTTCTTCGTTTCTCAGTTTCTTTCTTCGTTTCTCCGTTTCTTTCTTCGTTTCTCCGTTTCTTTCTTCGTGTCTCCGTTTCTTTCTTCGTTTCTCCGTTTCTTACTCCGTTTCTCGGTCTATTTCGTCGTTTCTCCATTTATTTCTCCGATTCCCCATTTCTTTCTTCGTTTCTCAATTTCTTTCTTCGTTTCTCCGTTTCTTTCTTCGTTTCTCCGTTTCTTTCTTCGTGTCTCCGTTTCTTTCTTCGTTTCTCCGTTTCTTTCTTGGTTGGTCTCCGTTTCTTTCTTCGTTTCTCCGATTCTTTCTTCGTTTCTCCGTTTCTTTCTTCGTTTCTCCGTTTCTTTCTTCATTTCTCCGTTTCTTTCTTCGTTTCTCCGTTTCTTTATTCGTTTCTCCGTTTCTTTCTTCGTTTCTCCGTTTCTTTCTTCGTTTCTCCGTTTCTTTCTTCGTTTCTCCGTTTCTTTCTTCCTTTCTCCGTTTCTTCCTTCGTTTCTCCGTTTCTTTTATCGTTTCTTCGTTTCTCCGTTTCTCCGTTTCTCCGTTTCTCCGTTTATATCTTCCTTTCTCCATATACTTCTACGTTTCTTTCTTCATTTCTCCGTTTCTTTCTTCGTTTCTCCGATTCTTTCTTCGTTTCTCCGTTTCTTTCTTCGTTTCTCCGTTTCTTTCTTCATTTCTCCGTTTCTTTCTTCGTTTCTCCGTTTCTTTATTCGTTTCTCCGTTTCTTTCTTCGTTTCTCCGTTTCTTTCTTCGTTTCTCCGTTTCTTTCTTCGTTTCTCCGTTCCTTTGTTCGTTTCTCCGTTTCTTTCTTCGTTTCTCCGTTTCTTTCTTCGTTTCTCCGTTTCTTTCTTCCTTTCTCCGTTTCTTCCTTCGTTTCTCCGTTTCTTTTATCGTTTCTTCGTTTCTCCGTTTCTCCGTTTCTCCGTTTATATCTTCCTTTCTCCATATACTTCTACGTTTCTTTCTTCATTTCTCCGTTTCTTTCTTCGTTTCTCCGTTTCTTTCTTCGTTTCTCCGTTTCTTTCTTCATTTCTCCGTTTATTTCTTCGTTTCTCCATTTATTTCTCCGTTTCTCCGTTTCTTTCTTCGTTTCTCCGTTTATTTGTTCGTTTCGCCATTTATTTCTTCGTTTCTCCGTTTCTTTCTTCGTTTCACCGTTTCTTTCTTCGTTTCTCCGTTTATATCTTCGTTTCTCCGTTTATTTCTTCGTTTCTCCGTTTCTTTCTTCGTTTCTCCGTTTATTTCTTCGTTTCTCCATTTATTTCTCCGTTTCTCCGTTTCTTTCTTCGTTTCTCCGTTTCTTTGTTCGTTTCTCCGTTTCTTTTTCCGTTTCTCGGTTTATTTCTTCGTTTCTCCATTTATTTCTCCGTTTCTTTCTTCGTTTCTCCGTTTCTTTCCTCGTTTCTACGTGTCTTTCTTCATTTCTCCGTTCCTTTCTTCGTTTCTCCGTTTCTTTCCTCGCTTCTACGTTTCTTTCTTCGATTCTCCGTTTATTTCTTCGCTTCTGCATTTATTTCTCCGTTCCTCCGTTTCTTTCTTCGTTTCTCCGTTTCTTTGTTCGTTTCTCCGTTTCTTTGTTCGTTTCTCCGTTTCTTTCTTTGTTTCTCCGTTTCTTTCTTCGTTTCTCCGTTTCTTTCTTCGTTTCTCCTTTTATTTCTTCGTTTCTCCATTTATTTCTCCGTTTCTCCGTTTATTTCTTCGTTTCTCCATTTATTTCTCCGATTCTCCGTTTCTGTCTTCTTTTCTCCATTTCTTTGTTCGTTTCTCGGTTCCTTTCTTCGCTTCTCCGTTTCTTTCTTCGTTTCTCCGTTTCTTTCTTCGTTTCTCCGTTCCTTTGTTCGTTTCCCCGTTTCTTTCTTCGTTTCTCCGTTTCTTTCTTCGTTTCTCCGTTTCTTTCTCCGTTTCTCGGTCTATTTCTTCGTTTCCCCATTTATTTCTCCGATTCTCCATTTCTTTCTTCGTTTCTCAGTTTCTTTCTTCGTTTCTCCGTTTCTTTCTTCGTTTCTCCGTTTCTTTCTTCGTGTCTCCGTTTCTTTCTTCGTTTCTCCGTTTCTTTCTTCGTGTCCCCGTTTCTTTCTTCGTTTCTCCGTTTCTTACTCCGTTTCTCGGTCTATTTCGTCGTTTCTCCATTTATTTCTCCGATTCCCCATTTCTTTCTTCGTTTCTCAATTTCTTTCTTCGTTTCTCCGTTTCTTTCTTCGTTTTTCCGTTTCTTTCTTCGTGTCTCCGTTTCTTTCTTCGTTTCTCCGTTTCTTTCTTGGTTTCTCCGTTTCTTTCTTCGTTTCTCCGATTCTTTCTTCGTTTCTCCGTTTCTTTCTTCGTTTCTCCGTTTCTTTCTTCATTTCTCGGTTTCTTTCTTCGTTTCTCCGTTTCTTTATTCGTTTCTCCGTTTCTTTCTTCGTTTCTGCGTTTCTTTCTTCGTTTCTCTGTTTCATTCTTCGTTTTTCCGTTTCCTTCTCCGTTTCTCGGTTTATTTCTTCGTTTCTCCATTTCTTTCTTCGTTTCTCAGTTTCTTTCTTCGTTTCTCCGTTTCTTTCTTCGTTTCTCCGTTTCTTTCTTCGTGTCTCCGTTTCTTTCTTCGTTTCTCCGTTTCTTACTCCGTTTCTCGGTCTATTTCGTCGTTTCTCCATTTATTTCTCCGATTCCCCATTTCTTTCTTCGTTTCTCAATTTCTTTCTTCGTTTCTCCGTTTCTTTCTTCGTTTCTCCGTTTCTTTCTTCGTGTCTCCGTTTCTTTCTTCGTTTCTCCGTTTCTTTCTTGGTTGGTCTCCGTTTCTTTCTTCGTTTCTCCGATTCTTTCTTCGTTTCTCCGTTTCTTTCTTCGTTTCTCCGTTTCTTTCTTCATTTCTCCGTTTCTTTCTTCGTTTCTCCGTTTCTTTATTCGTTTCTCCGTTTCTTTCTTCGTTTCTCCGTTTCTTTCTTCAATTCTCCGTTTCTTTCTTCGTTTCTCCGTTCCTTTGTTCGTTTCTCCGTTTCTTTCTTCGTTTCTCCGTTTCTTTCTTCGTTTCTCCGTTTCTTTCTTCCTTTCTCCGTTTCTTCCTTCGTTTCTCCGTTTCTTTTATCGTTTCTTCGTTTCTCCGTTTCTCCGTTTCTCCGTTTCTCCGTTTATATCTTCCTTTCTCCATATACTTCTACGTTTCTTTCTTCATTTCTCCGTTTCTTTCTTCGTGTCTCCGTTTCTTTCTTCGTTTCTCCGTTTCTTTCTTGGTTGGTCTCCGTTTCTTTCTTCGTTTCTCCGATTCTTTCTTCGTTTCTCCGTTTCTTTCTTCGTTTCTCCGTTTCTTTCTTCATTTCTCCGTTTCTTTCTTCGTTTCTCCGTTTCTTTATTCGTTTCTCCGTTTCTTTCTTCGTTTCTCCGTTTCTTTCTTCGTTTCTCCGTTTCTTTCTTCGTTTCTCCGTTCCTTTGTTCGTTTCTCCGTTTCTTTCTTCGTTTCTCCGTTTCTTTCTTCGTTTCTCCGTTTCTTTCTTCCTTTCTCCGTTTCTTCCTTCGTTTCTCCGTTTCTTTTATCGTTTCTTCGTTTCTCCGTTTCTCCGTTTCTCCGTTTATATCTTCCTTTCTCCATATACTTCTACGTTTCTTTCTTCATTTCTCCGTTTCTTTCTTCGTTTCTCCGTTTCTTTCTTCGTTTCTCCGTTTCTTTCTTCATTTCTCCGTTTATTTCTTCGTTTCTCCATTTATTTCTCCGTTTCTCCGTTTCTTTCTTCGTTTCTCCGTTTATTTGTTCGTTTCGCCATTTATTTCTTCGTTTCTCCGTTTCTTTCTTCGTTTCACCGTTTCTTTCTTCGTTTCTCCGTTTATATCTTCGTTTCTCCGTTTATTTCTTCGTTTCTCCGTTTCTTTCTTCGTTTCTCCGTTTATTTCTTCGTTTCTCCATTTATTTCTCCGTTTCTCCGTTTCTTTCTTCGTTTCTCCGTTTCTTTGTTCGTTTCTCCGTTTCTTTTTCCGTTTCTCGGTTTATTTCTTCGTTTCTCCATTTATTTCTCCGTTTCTTTCTTCGTTTCTCCGTTTCTTTCCTCGTTTCTACGTGTCTTTCTTCATTTCTCCGTTTCTTTCTTCGTTTCTCCGTTTCTTTCTTCGCTTCTACGTTTCTTTCTTCGATTCTCCGTTTATTTCTTCGCTTCTCCATTTATTTCTCCGTTCCTCCGTTTCTTTCTTCGTTTCTCCGTTTCTTTGTTCGTTTCTCCGTTTCTTTGTTCGTTTCTCCGTTTCTTTCTTCGTTTCTTTCTTCGTTTCTCCGTTTCTTTGTTCGTTTCTCCGTTTCTTTTTCCGTTTCTCGGTTTATTTCTTCGTTTCTCCATTTATTTCTCCGTTTCTTTCTTCGTTTCTCCGTTTCTTTCCTCGTTTCTACGTGTCTTTCTTCATTTCTCCGTTTCTTTCTTCGTTTCTCCGTTTCTTTCTTCGCTTCTACGTTTCTTTCTTCGATTCTCCGTTTATTTCTTCGTTTCTCCATTTATTTCACCGTTTCTTTCTTCGTTTCTCCGTTTCATTCGTCGTTTCTCCGTTTCTTTCTTCGTTTCTCCGTTTCTTTGTTCGTTTCTCCGTTTCTTCCTTCGCTTCTCCGTTTCTTTGTTCTTTTCTCCGTTTCTTTCTTCGTTTCTTCGTTTCTTTCTTCGTTTCTTCATTTCTTTCTTCGTTTCTCCGTTTCTTTCTACGTTTCTCCGTTTATTTCTTCGTTTCTCCATTTATTTCTCCGTTTCTTTGTTCGTTTCTCCGTATCTTTCTCCGTTCCTCCTGTTTCTTTCTTCTTTTCTGCGTTTCTTTCTTCGTTTCTCCGTTTCTTTCTTCGTTTCTCCGTTTCATTGTTCGTTTCTCCGTTTCTTTCTCCGTTTTTCCGTTTCTTTCTTCGTTTCTCCGTTTCTTTGTTCGTTTCTCCTTTTATTTCTTCGTTTCTGCATTTATTTCTCCGTTTCTCCGTTTATTTCTTCGTTTCTCCATTTATTTCTCCGTTTCTCCTTTTATTTCTTCGTTTCTCCATTTATTTCTCCGTTTCTCCATTTATTTCTCCGATTCTCCATTTCTTTCTTCGTTTCTGCGTTTCTTTCTTCGTTTCCCCGTTTATTTCTTCGTTTCTCCATTTATGTCTCCGTTTCTCCGTTTATTTCTTCGTTTCTCCATTTATTTCTCCGATTCTCCGTTTCTTTCTTCGTTTCTCCGTTTCTTTCTTCGTATCTCGGTTCCTTTGTTCGTTTCTCCGATCTTTCTTCGTTTCTCCGTTTCTTTGTTCGTTTCACCGTTCCTTTGTTCGTTTCTCCGTTTCTTTCTTCTTTTCTCCGTTTCTTCCTTCGTTTCTCCGTTTCTTTCTCCGTTTCTCGGTCTATTTCTTCGTTTCTCCATTTATTTCTCCGATTCTCCATTTCTTTCTTCGTTTCTCAGATTCTTTCTTCGTTTCTCCGTTTCTTTCTTCGTGTCTCCGTTTCTTTCTTCGTTTCTGCGTTTCATTGTTCGTTTCTCCGTTTCTTTCTTCGTTTCTCCGTTTCTTTGTTCGCTTCTCCGTTTCTTTCTTCGTTTCTTTGTTTCTTTCTCCGTTTCTCGGTTTATTTCTTCGTTTCTCCGTTTCTTTCTTCGTTTCTCCGTTTCTTTCTTCGTTTCACCGTTTCTTTCTTCGTTTCTCCGTTTAAATCTTCGTTTCTCCATTTATTTCACCGTTTCTTTCTTCGTTTCTCCGTTTCATTCGTCGTTTCTCCGTTTCTTTGTTCGTTCCTCCGTTTCATTCTCCGTTTCTCGGTTTATTTCTTCGTTTCTCCGTTTTTCCGTTTCTTTCTTCGATTCTCCGTTTCTTTCTTCATTTCTTCGTTTCTTTCTTCGTTTCTCCGTTTCTTTCTTCGTTTCTCGGTTTCTTTCTTCGTTTCTCCGATTCTTTCTTCGTTTCTTCATTTCTTTCTTCGTTTCTCCGTTTCTTTCTTCGTTTCTCCGTTTCTTTCTTCGTATCTCCGTCTCTTTCTACGTTTCTCCGTTTCTTTCTTCGCTTCTCCGTTTCTTTCTTCGTTTCTCCGTTTCTTTCTTCGTTTCTCTGTTTATTTCTTCGTTTCTCCATCTATTTCTCCGTTTCTCGGTTTCTTTCTTCGTTACTCCGGTTCTTTCTTCGTTTCTCGGTTTCTTTCTTCGTTTCTCCGATTCTTTCTTCGTTTCTCCGTTTCTTCCTTCGTTTCCCCGTTTCTTTGTTCGTTTCTCCGTTTATTTCTTCGTTTCTTCGTTTCTTTCTTCGTTTCTTCATTTCTTTGTTCGTTTCTCCGTTTCTTTGTTCGTTTCTCCGTTTCTTTGTTCGTTTCTCCGTTTCTTTCTTCGTTTCTCCGTTTCTTTCTTCGTTTCTCCGTTTATTTCTTCGTTTCTCCGTTTATTTCTTCGTTTCTCCTTTTATTTCTCCGTTCCTCCGTTTCTTTTTTCGGGTCTGCGTTTCTTTCTTCGTTTCTCCGTTTCTTTGTTCGTTTCTCCGTTTCTTTTTCCGTTTCTCGGTTTATTTCTTCGTTTCTCCATTCATTTCTCTGTTTCTTTCTTCGTTTCTCCGTTTATTTCTTCGTTTCTCCATTTATTTCTCCGTTTCTCCGTTTCTCCGTTTCTTTCTTCGATTCTCCGTTTCTTTCTTCATTTCTCCGTTTCTTTCTTCGTTTCTCCGTTTCTTTCTTCGTTTCTCCGTTTCATTCTTCGTTTCTCCGTCTATTTCTTCGTTTCTCCATTTATTTCTCCGTTTCTCGGTTTCTTTCTTCGTTACTCCGGTTCTTTCTTCGTTTCTCGGTTTCTTTCTTCGTTTCTCCGATTCTTTCTGCGTTTCTCCGTTTCTTCCTTCGTTTCTCCGTTTCTTTGTTCGTTTCTCCGTTTCTTTCTTCGTTTCTTCGTTTCTTTCTTCGTTTCTCCGTTTCTTTCTTGGTTTCTCCGTTTCTTTCTTCGTTTCTCCGATTCTTTCTTCGTTTCTCCGTTTCTTTCTTCATTTCTCCGTTTCTTTCTTCATTTCTCCGTTTCTTTCTTCGTTTCTCCGTTTCTTTATTCGTTTCTCCGTTTCTTTCTTCGTTTCTCCGTTTCTTTCTTCGTTTCTCCGTTTCTTTCTTCGTTTCTTCGTTTCCTAGTTCGTTTCTCCGTTTATTTCTTCGTTTCTTCGTTTCCTTGTACGTTTCTCCGTTTATTTCTTCGTTTCTCCATTTATTTCTCCGTTTCTTTGTTCGTTTCTCCGTTTCTTTGTTCGTTTCTCCGTTTCTTTCTCCGTTCCTCCTGTTTCTTTCTTCTTTTCTGCGTTTCTTTCTTCGTTTCTCCGTTTCTTTCTTCGTTTCTCCGTTTTATTGTTCGTTTCTCCGTTTCTTTCTCCGTTTTCCGTTTCTTTCTTCGTTTCTCCGTTTATTTGTTCGTTTCTCCTTTTATTTCTTCGTTTCTCCATTTATTTCTCCGTTTCTCCGTTTATTTCTTCGTTTCTCCATTTATTTCTCCGTTCCTCCTTTTATTTCTTCGTTTCTCCATTTATTTCTCCGTTTCTCCATTTATTTCTCCGATTCTCCATTTCTTTCTTCGTTTCTCAGTTTCTTTCTTCGTTTCTCCGTTTCTTTGTTCGTTTCTCCGTTTCTTTCTTCGTTTCTGCGTTTCTTTCTTCGTTTCTCCGTTTATTTCTTCGTTTCTCCATTTATTTCTCCGTTTCTCCGTTTATTTCTTCGTTTCTCCATTTATTTCTCCGATTCTCCGTTTCTTTCTTCGTTTCTCCGATTCTTTCTGCGTTTCTCCGTTTCTTCCTTCGTTTCTCCGTTTCTTTGTTCGTTTCTCCGTTTCTTTCTTCGTTTCTTCGTTTCTTTCTTCGTTTCTCCGTTTCTTTCTTGGTTTCTCCGTTTCTTTCTTCGTTTCTCCGATTCTTTCTTCGTTTCACCGTTTCTTTCTTCGTTTCTCCGTTTATATCTTCGTTTCTCCATTTATTTCACCGTTTCTTTCTTCGTTTCTCCGTTTCATTCGTCGTTTCTCCGTTTCTTTGTTCGTTCCTCCGTTTCATTCTCCGTTTCTCGGTTTATTTCTTCGTTTCTCCGTTTTTCCGTTTCTTTCTTCGATTCTCCGTTTCTTTCTTCATTTCTTCGTTTCTTTCTTCGTTTCTCCGTTTCTTTCTTCGTTTCTCCGTTTCTTTCTTCGTTTCTCCGTTTATTTCTTCGTTTCTCCATCTATTTCTCCGTTTCTCGGTTTCTTTCTTCGTTACTCCGGTTCTTTCTTCGTTTCTCGGTTTCTTTCTTCGTTTCTCCGATTCTTTCTTCGTTTCTTCATTTCTTTCTTCGTTTCTCCGTTTCTTTCTTCGTTTCTCCGTTTCTTTCTTCGTATCTCCGTCTCTTTCTACGTTTCTCCGTTTCTTTCTTCGTTTCTCCGTTTCTTTCTTCGTTTCTCCGTTTCTTTCTTCGTTTCTCTGTTTATTTCTTCGTTTCTCCATCTATTTCTCCGTTTCTCGGTTTCTTTCTTCGTTACTCCGGTTCTTTCTTCGTTTCTCGGTTTCTTTCTTCGTTTCTCCGATTCTTTCTTCGTTTCTCCGTTTCTTCCTTCGTTTCCCCGTTTCTTTGTTCGTTTCTCCGTTTATTTCTTCGTTTCTTCGTTTCTTTCTTCGTTTCTTCATTTCTTTGTTCGTTTCTCCGTTTCTTTGTTCGTTTCTCCGTTTCTTTGTTCGTTTCTCCGTTTCTTTCTTCGTTTCTCCGTTTCTTTCTTCGTTTCTCCGTTTATTTCTTCGTTTCTCCGTTTATTTCTTCGTTTCTCCTTTTATTTCTCCGTTCCTCCGTTTCTTTTTTCGGGTCTGCGTTTCTTTCTTCGTTTCTTCGTTTCTTTCTTCGTTTCTCCGTTTCTTTCTTCGTTTCTCCGTTTATTTCTTCGTTTCTCCGTTTCTTTCTTCGTTTCTCCGTTTATTTCTTCGTTTCTCCATTTATTTCTCCGTTTCTCCGTTTCTTTCTTCGTTTCTCCGTTTCTTTGTTCGTTTCTCCGTTTCTTTTTCCGTTTCTCGGTTTGTTTCTTCGTTTCTCCATTTATTTCTCTGTTTCTTTCTTCGTTTCTCCGTTTCTTTCCTCGTTTCTCCGTGTCTTTCTTCATTTCTCCGTTTCTTTCTTCGTTTCTTCATTTCTTTGTTCGTTTCTCCGTTTCTTTGTTCGTTTCTCCGTTTCTTTGTTCGTTTCTCCGTTTCTTTCTTCGTTTCTCCGTTTCTTTCTTCGTTTCTCCGTTTATTTCTTCGTTTCTCCGTTTATTTCTTCGTTTCTCCTTTTATTTCTCCGTTCCTCCGTTTCTTTTTTCGGGTCTGCGTTTCTTTCTTCGTTTCTCCGTTTCTTTGTTCGTTTCTCCGTTTCTTTTTCCGTTTCTCGGTTTATTTCTTCGTTTCTCCATTCATTTCTCTGTTTCTTTCTTCGTTTCTCCGTTTATTTCTTCGTTTCTCCATTTATTTCTCCGTTTCTCCGTTTATTTCTTCGTTTCTCCATTTATTTCTCCGATTCTCCGTTTCTTTCTTCGTTTCCCCGTTTCTTTCTTCGTTTCTCCGTTTCTTTGTTCGTTTCTCCGTTTCTTTCTTTGTTTCTCCGTTTCTTTCTTCATTTCTCCGTTTATTTCTTCGTTTCTCCGTCTCATTCTACGTTTCTGCGTTTCCTTGTTCGTTTCTCTGTTTCTTTCTTCGTTTTTCCGTTTCTCGGTTTATTTCTTCGTTTCTCCATTTATTTCACCGTTTCTTTCTTCGTTTCTCCGTTTCATTCGTCGTTTCTCCGTTTCTTTCTTCGTTTCTCCGTTTCTTTGTTCGTTTCTCCGTTTCATTCTTTGATTCTACGTTTCTTTCTTCATTTCTCCGCTTCATTCTTCGTTTCTGCATTTCATTGTTCGTTTCTCCGTTTCTTTTTTCGTTTCTCCGTTTCTTTGTTCGCTTCTCCGTTTCCTTCTTCGTTTCTTTGTTTCTTTCTTCGTTTCTCTGTTTCTTTCTCCGTTTCACGGTCTATTTCTTCGTTTCTCCATTTATTTCTCCGATTCTCCATTTCTTTCTTCGTTTCTCAGTTTCTTTCTTCGTTTCTCCGTTACTTTCTTCGTTTCTCCGTTTCTTTCTTCGTGTCTCCGTTTCTTTCTTCGTTTCTCCGTTTCTTTCTTCGTTTCTCCGCTTCTTTGTTCGTTTCTCCGTTTCCTTGTTCGTTTCTCCGTTTATTTCTTCGCTTCTCCATTTATTTCTCCGTTTCTTTGTTCGTTTCTCCTTTTCTTTGTTCGTTTCCCGTTTCTTTCTTCGTTTCTCCGTTTATTTCTTCGTTTCTCCGTTTATTTCTTCGCTTCTCCATTTATTTCTCCGTTCGTCCGTTTCTTTCTTCGTTTCTCCGCTTCATTCTTCGTTTCTGCGTTTCATTGTTCGTTTCTCCGTTTCTTTCTTCGTTTCTCCGTTTCTTTGTTCGCTTCTCCGTTTCCTTCTTCGTTTCTTTGTTTCTTTCTACGTTTCTCCGTTTATTTCTTCGTTTCTCCGTTTCTTTCTCCGTATCTCGGTCTATTTCTTCGTTTCTCCATTTATTTCTCCGATTCTCCATTTCTTTCTTCGTTTCTCAGTTTCTTTCTTCGTTTCTCCGTTACTTTCTTCGTTTCTCCGTTTCTTTCTTCGTGTCTCCGTTTCTTTCTTCATTTCTCCGTTTATTTCTTCGTTTCTCCGTTTCTTTCTTCGTTTCTCCGTTTCTTTCTTCGTTTCTCCGTTTCTTTCTCCGTTTCACGGTCTATTTCTTCGTTTCTCCATTTATTTCTCCGATTCTCCATTTCTTTCTTCGTTTCTCAGTTTCTTTCTTCGTTTCTCCGTTACTTTCTTCGTTTCTCCGTTTCTTTCTTCGTGTCTCCGTTTCTTTCTTCGTTTCTCCGTTTCTTTCTTCGTTTCTCCGTTTCTTTCTTCATTTCTTCGTTTCTTTCTTCGTTTCTCCATTTCTTTCTTCGTTTCTCCGTTTCTTTCTTCGTTCCTCCGTTTATTTCTTCGTTTCTCCATCTATTTCTCCGTTTCTCGGTTTCTTTCTTCGTTACTCCGGTTCTTTCTTCGTTTCTCGGTTTCTTTCTTCGTTTCTTCGTTTCTTTCTTCGTTTCTTCATTTCTTTCTTCGTTTCTCCGTTTCTTTCTTCGTTTCTCCGTTTCTTTCTTCGTATCTCCGTCTCTTTTTACGTTTCTCCGTTTCTTTCTTCGTTTCTCCGTTTCTTTCTTCGTTTCTCCGTTTCCTTGTTCGTTTCTCCGTTTATTTCTTCGTTTCTCCATTTGTTTCTCCGTTTCTTTCTTCGTTTCTCCGTTTCTTTGTTCGTTTCTCCGTTTCTTTCTTCGTTTCTCCGTTTCTTTGTTCGTTTCTCCGTTTCTTTCTCCGTTTCTCGGTTTATTTCTTTGTTTCTCCGTTTCTCCGTTTCTTTCTTCGATTCTCCGTTTCTTTCTTCATTTCTCCGCTTCTTTCTTCGTTTCCCCGTTTCTTTCTTCGTTTCTCCGTTTCTTTCTTCGTTTCTCCGTTTATTTCTTCGTTTCTCCATTTATTTCTCCGTTTCTCGGTTTCTTTCTTCGTTACTCCGGTTCTTTCTTCGTTTCTCGGTTTCTTTCTTCGTTTCTCCGATTCTTTCTTCCTTTCTCCGTTTCTTCCTTCGTTTCTCCGTTTCTTTGTTCGTTTCTCCGTTTCTTTGTTCGTTTCTCCGTTTCTTTCTTCGTTTCTCCGTTTCTTTCTTCGTTCCTCCGTTTCTTTCTCCGTTTCTCGGTTTATTTCTTCGTTTCTCCGTTTCTCCGTTTCTTTCTTCGATTCTCCGTTTCTTTCTTCATTTCTCCGTTTCTTTCTTCGTTTCTCCGTTTCTTTCTTCGTTTCTCCGTTTCATTCTTCGTTTCTCCGTCTATTTCTTCGTTTCTCCACTTATTTCTTCGTTCGTCCGTTTCTTTCTACGTTTCTCCGCTTCATTCTTCGTTTCTGCGTTTCATTGTTCGTTTCTCCGTTTCTTTCTTCGTTTCTCCGTTTCTTTGTTCGCTTCTCCGTTTCCTTCTTCGTTTCTTTGTTTCTTTCTACGTTTCTCCGTTTATTTCTTCGTTTCTCCGTTTCTTTCTTCGTTTCTCCTTTTATTTCTTCGTTTCTCCGTTTATTTCTTCGTTTCTCCGTTTCTTTCTTCGTTTCTCCGTTTCTTTCTTCATTTCTCCGTTTCTTTCTTCGTTTCTCCTTTTCTTTCTTCGTGTCTCCGTTTCTTTGTTCGTTTCTCCGTTTCTTTCTTCGTTTCTCCGTTTCTTTCTTCGTTTTTCCGTTTCTTTCTTCTTTTCTGCGTTTCTTTCTTCGTTTCTTCGTTTCTTTGTTCGTTTCTCCGTTTCTTTCTTCGTTTCTCCGTTTCTTTCTTCGTTTCTCCGTTTCTTTCTTCGTTTCTCCGTTTATTTCTTCGTTTCTCCGTTTATTTCTTCGTTTCTCCTTTTATTTCTCCGTTCCTCCGTTTCTTTCTTCGGGTCTGCGTTTCTTTCTTCGTTTCTCCGTTTCTTTGTTCGTTTCTCCGTTTCTTTTTCCGTTTCTCGGTTTATTTCTTCGTTTCTCCACTTATTTCTCCGTTTCTTTCTTCGTTTCTCCGTTTCTTTCTTCGTTTCTCCATTTATTTCTCCGTTTCTCGGTTTCTTTCTTCGTTTCTCCGTTTCTTTGTTCGTTTCTCCGTTTCCTTCTTCGTTTCTTTGTTTCTTTCTACGTTTCTCCGTTTATTTCTTCGTTTCTCCGTTTCTTTCTTCGTTTCTCCTTTTATTTCTTCGTTTCTCCGTTTATTTCTTCGTTTCTCCGTTTCTTTCTTCGTTTCTCCGTTTCTTTCTTCATTTCTCCGTTTCTTTCTTCGTTTCTCCTTTTCTTTCTTCGTGTCTCCGTTTCTTTGTTCGTTTCTCCGTTTCTTTGTTCGTTTCTCCGTTTCTTTCTTCGTTTTTCCGTTTCTTTCTTCTTTTCTGCGTTTCTTTGTTCGTTTCTCCGTTTCTTTGTTCGTTTCTCCGTTTCTTTCTTCGTTTCTCCGTTTCTTTCTTCGTTTCTCCGTTTCTTTCTTCGTTTCTCCGTTTATTTCTTCGTTTCTCCGTTTATTTCTTCGTTTCTCCTTTTATTTCTCCGTTCCTCCGTTTCTTTCTTCATTTCTCCGTTTCTTTCTTCGTTTCTCCGTTTCTTTGTTCGTTTCTCCGTTTCTTTTTCCGTTTCTCGGTTTATTTCTTCGTTTCTCCACTTATTTCTCCGTTTCTTTCTTCGTTTCTCCGTTTCTTTCTTCGTTTCTCCATTTATTTCTCCGTTTCTCGGTTTCTTTCTTCGTTTCTCCGTTTCTTTGTTCGTTTCTCCGTTTCTTTCTTTGTTTCTTCATTTCTTTCTTCGTTTCTCCGTTTATTTCTTCGTTTCTTCGTTTCTTTCTTCGTTTCTTCATTTCTTTCTTCGTTTCTCCGTTTATTTCTACGTTTCTCCATTTATTTCTCCGTTCCATTCTTCGTTTCTCCGTTTCTTTGTTCGTTTCTCCGTTTCTTTGTTCGTTTCTCCGTTTCTTTGTTCGTTTCTCCGTTTCTTTCTTCGTTTCTCCGTTTCTTTCTTCGTTTCTCCGTTTCTTTTTCCGTTTCTCGGTTTATTTCTTCGTTTCTTCATTTATTTCTCCGTTTCTTTGTTCGTTTCTCCGTTTCTTTGTTCCCTCCTCCGTTTATTTCTTCGTTTCTCCATTTCTTTCTCCGTTTCTCCGTTTATTTCTCCGTTTCTCGGTATCTTTCTTCGTTGCTCCGGTTCTTTCGTCGTTTCTCGGTTTCTTTCTTCGTTTCTCCGATTCTTTCGTCGTTTCTCCGTTTCTTCCTTCGTTTCTCCGTTTCTTTCTTCGTTTCTCCGTTTCTTTCTTCGTTTCTTCGTCTCTTTCTATGTTTCTCCGTTTCTTTCATCATTTCTCCGTTTATTTCTTCGTTTCTCCGTTTCATTCTTCGTTTCTCCATTTATTTCTCCGTTTCTCCGTTTCTTTCTTCGTTTCTTCCTTTCTTTGTTCGTTTCTCCGTTTCTTTGTTCGTTTCTCCGTTTCCTTGTTCGTTTCTCCGTTTATTTCTTCGTTTCTCCATTTATTTCTCCGTTTCTTTCTTCGTTTCTCCGTTTCTTTGTTCGTTTCTCCGTTTCTTTCTTCGTTTCTCCGTTTCTTTCTTCGTTTCTCCGTTTCTTTCTTCGTTTCTGCGTTTCTTTCTTCGTTTCTGCGTTTCTTTGTTCGTTTCTCCGTTTCTTTCTTCGTTTCTCCGTTTCTTTGTTCGTTTCTCCGTTAATTTCTTCGTTTCTCGATTTCTTTCTCCGTTTCTCCGTTTATTTCTTCGTTTCTCCATTTATTTCTCCGTTTCTCCGTTTCTTTCTTCGTTTCTTCGTCTCTTTCTTTGTTTCTCCGTTTCTTTCATCATTTCTCCGTTTATTTCTTCGTTTCTCCGTTTCATTCTTCGTTTCTCCATTTATTTCTCCGTTTCTCCGTTTCTTTCTTCGTTTCTTCCTTTCTTTGTTCGTTTCTCCGTTTCTTTGTTCGTTTCTCCGTTTCCTTGTTCGATTCTCCGTTTATTTCTTCGTTTCTCCATTTATTTCTTCGTTTCTCCGTTTCTTTTTCCGTTTCTCGGTTTATTTCTTCGTTTCTTCATTTATTTCTCCGTTTCTTTGTTCGTTTCTCCGTTTCTTTGTTCCCTCCTCCGTTTATTTCTTCGTTTCTCCATTTCTTTCTCCGTTTCTCCGTTTATTTCTCCGTTTCTCGGTATCTTTCTTCGTTGCTCCGGTTCTTTCGTCGTTTCTCGGTTTCTTTCTTCGTTTCTCCGATTCTTTCGTCGTTTCTCCGTTTCTTCCTTCGTTTCTCCGTTTCTTTCTTCGTTTCTCCGTTTCTTTCTTCGTTTCTTCGTCTCTTTCTATGTTTCTCCGTTTCTTTCATCATTTCTCCGTTTATTTCTTCGTTTCTCCGTTTCATTCTTCGTTTCTCCATTTATTTCTCCGTTTCTCCGTTTCTTTCTTCGTTTCTTCCTTTCTTTGTTCGTTTCTCCGTTTCTTTGTTCGTTTCTCCGTTTCCTTGTTCGTTTCTCCGTTTATTTCTTCGTTTCTCCATTTATTTCTCCGTTTCTTTCTTCGTTTCTCCGTTTCTTTGTTCGTTTCTCCGTTTCTTTCTTCGTTTCTCCGTTTCTTTCTTCGTTTCTCCGTTTCTTTCTTCGTTTCTGCGTTTCTTTCTTCGTTTCTGCGTTTCTTTGTTCGTTTCTCCGTTTCTTTCTTCGTTTCTCCGTTTCTTTGTTCGTTTCTCCGTTAATTTCTTCGTTTCTCGATTTCTTTCTCCGTTTCTCCGTTTATTTCTTCGTTTCTCCATTTATTTCTCCGTTTCTCCGTTTCTTTCTTCGTTTCTTCGTCTCTTTCTTTGTTTCTCCGTTTCTTTCATCATTTCTCCGTTTATTTCTTCGTTTCTCCGTTTCATTCTTCGTTTCTCCATTTATTTCTCCGTTTCTCCGTTTCTTTCTTCGTTTCTTCCTTTCTTTGTTCGTTTCTCCGTTTCTTTGTTCGTTTCTCCGTTTCCTTGTTCGATTCTCCGTTTATTTCTTCGTTTCTCCATTTATTTCTCCGTTTCTTTCTTCGTTTCTCCGTTTCTTTGTTCGTTTTTCCGTTTCTTTCTTCGTTTCTCCGTTTCTTTCTTCGTTTCTCCGTTTCTTTCTTCGTTTCTGCGTTTCTTTCTTCGTTTCTCCGTTTCTTTGTTCGTTTCTCCGTTTCTTTCTTCGTTTCTCCGTTTCTTTGTTCGTTTCTCCGTTAATTTCTTCGTTTCTCGATTTCTTTCTCCGTTTCTCCGTTTATTTCTTCGTTTCTCCATTTATTTCTCCGATTCTCCGTTTCTTTCTTCGTTTCTGCGTTTCTTTGTTCGTTTCTCCGTTTCTTTGTTCGCTTCTCCGTTTCTTTCTTCGTTTCTGTGTTTCTTTCATCGTTTCTCCGTTTCTTTCTTCGTTTCTCCGTTTCTTTCTTCATTTCTCCGTTTCTTTCTTCGTTTCTCCGTCTCTTTCTTCGTTTCTCCGTTTCTTTCTTCGTTTCTCCGTTTATTTCTTCGTATCTCCATTTATTTCTCCGTTTCTCGGTATCTTTCTTCGTTACTCCTGTTCTTTCGTCGTTTCTCGGTTTCTTTCTTCGTTTCTCCGGTTCTTTCTTCGTTTCTCCGTTTATTTCTTCGTTTCTCCATTTATTTCTCCGTTTCTCGGTATCTTTCTTCGTTACTCCGGTTCTTTCTTCGTTTCTCGGTTTCTTTCTTCGTTTCTCCGATTCTTTCTTCGTTTCTCCGTTTCTTCCCTCGTTTCTCCGTTTCTTTGTTCGTTTCTCCGTTCCTTTCTTCGTTTCTTCGTTTCTTCCTTCGTTTCTTCATTTCTTTCTTCGTTTCCCCGTTTCTTTCTTCGTTTCTCCGTTTCTTTCTTCGTATCTCCGTTTCTTTCTACGTTTCTCCGTTTGTTTCTTCGTTTCTCCGTTTCCTTGTTCGTTTCTCCGTTTATTTCTTCGTTTCTCGATTTATTTCTCCGTTTTTTTCTTCGTTTCTCCGTTTCTTTGTTCGTTTCTCCGTTTCTTTCTTCGTTTCTCCGTTTCTTTTATAGTTTCTTCGTTTCTCCGTTTCTTTCTTCGTTTCTCCGTTTATATCTTCGTTTCTCCATTTATTTCTCCGTTTCTTTGTTCATTTCTCCGTTTCTTTCTTCGTTTCTCCGTTTCTTTCTTCGTTTCTCCGTTTCTTTCTTCGTTTCTCCGTTTATTTCTTCGTTTCTCCATTTATTTCTCCGTGTCTGGGCTTCTGTCTTCGATACTCCGATTCTTTCTTCGTTTCTCGGTTTCTTTTTTCGTTTCTCCGGTTCTTTCCTCGTTTCTCCGTTTGCTTGTTCGTTTCTCGGTTTATTTCTTCGTTTCTCCATTTATTTCACCGTTTCTCCGTATCTTTGTTCGTTTCTTCGTTTCTTTCTTCGTATCTCCGTTTCTTTCTCCGTTTCTCCGTTTCTTTCCCCGTTTCTAGGTTTGTTTCTTCGTTTCTCCATTTATTTCTCCGATTCTCCGTTTCTTTCTCCGTTTCTCGGTTTATTTCTTCGTTTCTCCATTTATTTCGCCGTTTCTCCGTATCCTTCTTCGTTTCTCCGTCTCGTTGTTCGTTTCTCCGTTTCTTTGTTCGTTTCTCCGTTTCTTTTTCCGCTTCTCGGTTTATTTCTTCGTTTCTCCATTTATTTCTCCGTTTCTTTCTTCGTTTCTTCGTTTCGTTCTTCGTTTCTCCGTTCCTTTCATCGTTTCTCCGTTTCTTTCATCGTTTCTTCGTTTCTCCGTTTCTTTCTTCGTTTCTCCATTTATTTCTCCGTTTCTCGGTTTCTTTCTTCGTTTCTCCGTTTCTTTGTTCGTTTCTCCGTTTCTTTCTTCGTTTCTTCATTTCTTTCTTCGTTTCTCCGTTTATTTCTTCTTTTCTTCGTTTCTTTCTTCGTTTCTTCATTTCTTTCTTCGTTTCTCCGTTTCTTTCTTCGTTTCTCCGTTTCTTTCTTCGTGTCTGCGTTTCTTTTTTCGTTTCTCCGTTTCTTTCTTAGTTTCTCCGTTTCTTTTTCCGTTTCTCGGTTTATTTCTTCGTTTCTCCATTCATTTCTCCGTTTCTTTCTTCGTTTCGCCGTTTCTTTCTTCGTTTCTCCGTTTCTTTCTTCATTTCTTCGTTTCTTTCTTCGTTTCTCCGTTTCTTTCTTCGTGTCTCCGTTTCATTCTTCGTTTCTCCATTTATTTCTCCGTTTCTCGGTTTCTTTCTTCGTATCTCCGTTTCTTTCAACGTTTCTCCGTTTCTTTCTTCGTTTCTCCGTTTCTTTCTCCGTTTCTCCGTTTATTTATTCGTTTCTCCATTTATTTCTCCGTTTCTCGGTTTCTTTCTTCGTTTCTCCGTTTCTTTCTTCGTTTCTCCATTTATTTCTCCGTTTCTCGGTTTATTTCTTCGTTTCTCCGTTTCTCGGTTTATTTCTTCGTTTCTCCGTTTCTACGTTTCTTTCTTCGATTCTCCGTTTCTTTCTTCATTTCTCCGTTTCTTTCTTCGTTTCTCCGTTTCTTTCTTCGTTTCTCCGTTTATTTCTTCGTTTCTCCATTTATTTCTCCGTTTCTCGGTATCTTTCTACGTTACTCCGGTTCTTTCTTCGATTCTCTGTTTCTTTCTTCGTTTCTCCGATTCTTTCTTGGTTTCTCCGTGTCTTCCTTCGTTTCTCCGTTTCTTTGTTCGTTTCTCCGTTTCTTTCTTCGTTTCTCCGTTTCTTTGTTCGTTTCTCAGTTTATTTCTTCGTTTCTCCATTTCTTTCTCCGTTTCTCCGTTTGTTTCTCCGTTTCTCGGTATCTTTCTTCGTTACTCCGGTTCTTTCGTCGTTTCTCGGTTTCTTTCTTCGTTTCTCCGATTCTTTCTTCGTTTCTCCGTTTCTTCCTTCGTTTCTCCGTTTCTTTCTTCGTTTCTCCGTTTCTTTCTTCGTTTCTTCGTTTCTTTCTTTGTTTCTCCGTTTCTTTCATCATTTCTCCGTTTATTTCTTCGTTTCTCCGTTTCATTCTTCGTTTCTCCATTTATTTCTCCGTTTCTCCGTTTCTTTCTTCGTTTCTTCCTTTCTTTGTTCGTTTCTCCGTTTCTTTCTTCGTTTCTCCGTTTCTTTGTTCGTTTCTCCGTTTCTTTCTTCGTTTCTCCGTTTCTTTGTTCGTTTCTCCGTTTATTTCTTCGTTTCTCCATTTCTTTCTCCGTTTCTCCGTTTATTTCTTCGTTTCTCCATTTATTTCTCCGATTCTCCGTTTCTTTCTTCGTTTCTGCGTTTCTTTGTTCGTTTCTCCGTTTCTTTGTTCGCTTCTCCGTTTCTTTCTTCGTTTCTTTCTTTCTTTCTTCGTTTCTTCGTTTCTTCCTTCGTTTCTCCGTTTCTTTCTTCATTTCTCCGTTTGTTTCTTCGTTTCTCCGTTTATTTCTTCGTTTCTCCATTTATTTCTCCGTTCCTCCGTTTCTTTCTTCGTTTCTCCGTTTCTTTCTTCGTTTCTCCGTTTCTTTGTTCGTTTCTCCGTTTCTTTCTTCGTTTCTCCGTTTCTTTGTTCGTTTCTCCGTTTCTTTCTCCGTTTCTCGGTTTATTTCTTCGTTTCTCCGTTTCTACGTTTCTTTCTTCGATTCTCCGTTTCTTTCTTCATTTCTCCGTTTCTTTCTTCGTTTCTCCGTTTCTTTCTTCGTTTCTCCGTTTATTTCTTCGTTTCTCCATTTATTTCTCCGTTTCTCGGTATCTTTCTTCGTTACTCCGGTTCTTTCTTCGATTCTCGGTTTCTTTCTTCGTTTCTCCGATTATTTCTTGGTTTCTCCGTTTCTTCCTTCGTTTCTCCGTTTCTTTGTTCGTTTCTCCGTTTCTTTCTTCGTTTCTTCGTTTCCTTCTTCGTTTCTTCATTTCTTTCTTCGTTTCCCCGTTTCTTTCTTCGTTTCTCCGTTTCTTTCTTCGTATCTCCGTTTCTTTCTACGTTTCTCCGTTTCTTTCTTCGTTTCTCCGTTTCTTTGTTCGTTTCTCCGTTTATTTCTTCGTTTCTCCATTTATTTCTCCGTTTCTTTCTTCGTTTCTCCGTTTCTTTGTTCGTTTCTCCGTTTCTTTCTTCGTTTCTCCGTTTCTTTCTTCGTTTCTCCGTTTCTTTCTTCGTTTCTGCGTTTCTTTCTTCGTTTCTCCGTTCCTTTCTTCGTTTCTCCGTTTCTTTCTTCGTTTCTCCGTTTCTTTCTTCGTTTCTCCGTTTCATTCTTTGTTTCTCCGTTTCTTTCTTCGTTTCTTCGTTTCTTTCTTCATTTCTCCGTTTCTTTCTTCGTTTCTCCGTTTCTTCCTTCGTTTCATCGTTTCTCCGTTTCTCCGTTTCTCCGTTTCGATTAAATGATTATAGTATTTATAATTTCTATTATAAATCATTTGATCTATAGTTAAATTAGACACTAATACTCTAAATACAAATTTAATATATTTTTTAATCTCTTTAACCTCCAGAAGAATTTTATTTATACTATTTACTATATACAATAATTTACACAGAATCGGAAATAAATATAATTATTTATTTATTATAATTATTTTTTTTTCACTTATCTTAAAAATTGGGATGAACTCTTTAAATGTTCGATCCATTTCTTTAATTTATTCATTAAATTGACTTAATCTATTCTTTATAATAACTTTAATCAAATTAATCCCTATAATTATTATAGAACTCATATTAAAATTTTATAATGAAATTTATTTTATTTGCCTAATTAATGTAATTATTGCCCCTATCATTTGCTTAAACAAAAAAATCAATCATAATAATTACAGGATATTCATCTGTTATACAAACATCTATTATAGTTATTTTATTAATAATTAACGAAAATACATTTTTAACATATTTCATTTTATACTCCATAATTTATTTAATTTTAATGTTTATATTAAAAATAATAAAGATTAACTCTTCTTCCTTATTTAATATATTTACCTCTCATAAAAGAAATATTGTTTTATACTCAATAATTATTATGTACACAAATTTCCCACCCATAGCACTCTTTATACTGAAATAAATCATCCTGGAAACATTAATAAATTCAAGAATAAAATTTACCGTGGAATGTTTAATTTTACATTTATTCGAAAGATGAAACATACAAAAGTTTGTACAAAAGTATTTATTTATTTTATCGCACGGTAGGGAATATCATACAAATGGAAATACTTATCTCTAATGTCGGTAAATTGTACCTGTCGCGCCATCTATTTGTGGAAATTAGAACAATTCCTCGACAAACTTGAGCGTTTCTCCGCCATGTGTTTTCACCCCTTAAGTGTAGTTTAACCCTTTCTCCAATAGATGGCAACCCATGTAATTACCACGATACAGGGATTTGTAATTGCGGGTTCAGAATATATTTGCATACATACAAACTGTAATTCCGATATGTAGCGAAATATTCATTTATTTTATCCCACGGCTTCTTCGATCGTACTTGTTCGATCTACCCAAATATATCAAGAAATTGATGGCTTTTTATACCGAAACATTGTCAAAAATTGTTTAATCTACGGTCCAACGACGGTTGTTAATAATTATGATAAATAAATGTCAAGATATTGCGAAGTCTGCGAAGGCGAACGCTTTCAGTGAACGTTTGTTCATTTCAGTGATTGTTATTAACATTTACGCATGTTCCCTATATTGACCGAAAAATGTGCATCTTATTCATGCATTAAAAATGATTGATTCGCCTCTAGCAATTGATTTTGATCGAACTTCAAAGTAAAGAGATGTTTCCTAAAGTTTTAAAACATGGAAAGTAATAATTGTCTATGAGATATATCAATTTAACATTTGATTAATACATGAAGAATCGAAATTTTTGGTAAAATAAGTGACTAAAAAATAATTATTACAAATAAATAATTAGGTTTACTTCCGATTCTGTGTAAATTATTATATACAGTAAATAGTATAAATAATACTCTTCCGGAGGCTAAAGAGATTAAATAATATATTAAATATATATTTAGAGTATTAGTGTATAATTTAGCTATAGCTCAAATGATTTATAATAGAAATTATAACTATTATAATCATTTAATCGAAACGGAGAAACGGAGAAAACGGAGAAACGGAGAAACGGAGAAACGGAGAAACGGAGAAACGAAGAAAGAAACGGAGAAACGAAGAAAGAAACGGAGAAACGAAGAAAGAAACGGAGAAACGAAGAAATAAATGGAAAAACGAAGAAATAAACGGAGAAACGAAGAAAGGAGCGGAGAAACGAAGAAAGAAACGAAGAAACGAAGATAGAAACGGAGAAACGAAGAATGAAACGGAGAAACGAAGAAATAAACGGAGAAATGAAGAAAGAAACGGAGAAACAAAGAAAGAAACCGAGAATCGAAGAAAGGAACGGAGAAACGAACAAAGAAACGGAGAAACGATGAAAGAAACGGAGAAACGAAGAAAGAAACGAAGAAACGAAGAAAGAAACGGGGAAACGAAGAAAGAAACGAATAAACGAAGAGAGATACGGAGAAACGAAGAAAGAAACGGAGAATCGGAGAAATAAATGGAGAAACGAAGAAATAAACCGAGAAACGGAGAAAGAAACGGAGAAACGAACAAAGAAACGGAGAAACCGTGAAAGGGAGAAACGGAGAAACGGAGAAACGGAGAAACGGAGAAACGGAGAAACGGAGAAACAGAGAAACGGAGAAACGGAGAAACGGAGAAACGGAGAAACGGAGAGACGGAGAAACCGAGAAACCGAGAAACGGAGAAACGGAGAAACGGAGAAACCAAGAAACTGAGAAACGGAGAAACCGAGAATCGGAGAAACGGAGAAACGGAGAAACGGAGAAACGGAGAAACCGAGAAACGAAGAAACCGAGAAACGGTGAAACGGGGAAACCGAGAAACGGAGAAACCGAGAAACGGAAAAACCGCGAAACGGAGAAACCGAGAAACGGAGAAACCGAGAAATGGAGAAACGGGGAAACCGAGAAACGGAGAAACAGAGAAACGGAGAAACCGAGAAACGGCGAAACGGTGTAACCGAGAAACGGAGAAACGGAGAAACGGAGAAACGGAGAAACCGAGAAACGGAGAAACCGAGACTCGGAGAAACAGAGAAACGGAGAAACGGAGAAACCGAGAAACGGAGAAACGGAGAAACCGAGAAACGGAGAAACGGGGAAACCGAGAAACGGAGAAACGGAGAAACCGAGAAACGGAGACACCGAGAAACGGAGAAACGTTTCTCCGTTTCTTTGTTCGTTTCTCCGTTTCTTTCTTCGTTTCTCCGTTTCTTTCTTCGTTTCCCCGTTTCTATCTTCGTTTCTCGGTTTCTTTCTTCGTTTCTCCGTTTCTTTCTTCGTTTCTCCGTTCCTTTCTTCGTTTCTCCGTTTCTTTCTTCGTTTCTCCGTTTCTTTGCTCGTTTCTCCGTTTCTTTCTTCGTGTCTTCGTTTCTTTCTTCGTTACTCTGTTTCGTTCTTCGTTTCTCCGTTTCTTTCTTCGTTTCTCCGTTTCTTTCTTCGCTTCTCCGTTTGTTTCTTCGTTTCTCCATTTATTTCTCCGTTTCTCCGTTTCTTTCTTCGTTACTCCCGTTCTTTCTTCGTTTCTCCGTTTCTTTATTCGTTTCTCCGTTTCTTTCTTCGTTTCTCCGTTTGTTCCTTCGTTTCTCTGTTTCTTTGTTCGTTTCTCCGTTTCTTTCTTCGTTTCTCCGTTTCTTTCTTCGTTTCTGCTTTCTTTCTTCGTTTCTCCGTTTCTTTCTTCGTTTCTCCGCTTCCTTCTTCGTTTCTCCGTTTGATTGATCGTTTCTCCGTTTCTTTCTCCGTTTCGCGGTTTATTTCTTCGTTTCTCCATTTATTTCTCCGATTCTCCGTTTCTTTCTTCGTTTCTCCGTTTCTTTCTTCGTTTCTGCGTTTCTTTCTTCGTCTCTCCGTTTCTTTGTTCGTTTCACCGTTTCTTTCTTCGTTTCTCCGTTTATTTCTTCGTTTCTCCATTTATTTCTCCGTTTCTCGGTTTCTTTCTTCGTTTCTCCGTTTCTTTGTTCGTTTCTCCGTTTCTTTCTTCGTTTCTTCATTTCTTTCTTCGTTTCTCCGTTTCTTTCTTCGTTTCTCCGTTTCTTCCTTCGTTTCTCCGTTTCTTTGTGCGTTTCTCCGTTTCTTTGTTCGTTTCTCCGTTTCTTTCTTCGTTTCTCCGTTTCTTTGTTCGTTTCTCCGTTTCTTTGTTCGTTTCTCTGTTTCTTTCTTCGTTTCTCCGTTTCTTTCTTCGTTTCTCCGTTTCTTTCTTCGTTTCTCCGTTTCTATCTTCGTTTCTCGGTTTCTTTCTTCGTTTCTCCGTTTCTTTCTTCGTTTCTCCGTTTCTTTCTTCGTTTCTCCGTTTCTTTCTTCGTTTCTCCGTTTCTTTCTTCGTTTCTCCGTTTCTTTCTTCGTTTCTCCGTTTCTTTCTTCGTTTCTCCGTTTCTTTGCTCGTTTCTCCGTTTCTTTCTTCGTTTCTCCGTTTCTTTCTTCGCTTCTCCGTTTGTTTCTTCGTTTCTCCATTTATTTCTCCGTTTCTCCGTTTCTTTCTTCGTTACTCCGGTTCTTTCTTCGTTTCTCCGTTTCTTTATTCGTTTCTCCGTTTCTTTCTTCGTTTCTCCGTTTCTTCCTTCGTTTCTCTGTTTCTTTGTTCGTTTCTCCGTTTCTTTCTTCGTTTCTCCGTTTCTTTCTTCGTTTCTGCTTTCTTTCTTCGTTTCTCCGTTTCTTTCTTCGTTTCTCCGCTTCCTTCTTCGTTTCTCCGTTTCTTTTTTCGTTTCTCCGTTTCTTTTTCCGTTTCTCGGTTTATTTCTTCGTTTCTCCATTTATTTCTCCGTTTCTTTCTTCGTTTCACCGTTTCTTTCTTCGTTTCTCCGTTTATTTCTTCGTTTCTCAATTTATTTCTTCGTTTCTCCTTTTATTTCTCCGTTCCTCCGTTTCTTTCATCGGGTCTGCGTTTCTTTCTTCGTTTCTCCGTTTCTTTTTTCGTTTCTCCGTTTCTTTTTCCGTTTCTCGGTTTATTTCTTCGTTTCTCCATTTATTTCTCCGTTTCTTTCTTCGTTTCACCGTTTCTTTCTTCGTTTCTCCGTTTCTTTCTTCATTTCTCCGTTTCTTTCATCGTTTCTCCGTTTCTTTCTTCGTGTCTCCGTTTCTTTCTTCGTTTCTCCGTTTCTTTCTTCGTTTCTCCGTTTATTTCTTCGTTTCTGCATTTATTTCGCCGTTTCTCGGTTTCTTTCTTCGTATCTCCGTTTCTTTCTACGTTTCTCCGTTTCTTTCTTCGTTTCTCCGTTTCTTTCTTCGTTTCTCCGTTTCTTTCTTCGTTTCTCCGTTTCTTTCTTCGTTTCTCCGTTTATTTCTTCGTTTCTCCATTTATTTCTCCGTTTCTCGGTTTCTTTCTTCGTATCTCCGTTTCTTTCTACGTTTCTCCGTTTCTTTCTTCGTTTCTCCGTTTCTTTGTTCGTTTCTCCGTTCCTTTCTTCGTTTCTTCATTTCTTTCTTCGTTTCTCCGTTTATTTCTTCGTTTCTTCGTTTCTTCGTTTCTTTCTTCGTTTCTTCATTTCTTTCTTCGTTTCTCCGTTTCTGTCTTCGTTTCTCCGTTTCTTTCTTCGTTTCTCCGTTTCATTCTTCGTAACTCCGTTTCTTTCTAGGTTTCTCCGTTTCTTTCTTCGATTCTCCGTTTCGTTCTTCGTTTCTCCGCTTCCTTGTTCGTTTCTCCGTTTATTTCTACGTTTCTCCATTTATATCTCCGTTTCATTCTTCGTTTCTCCGTTTCTTTCTTCGTTTCTCCGTTTCTTTCTTCGTTTCTCCGTTTATTTCTTCGTTTCTCCATTTATTTCTTCGTTTCTCCTTTTATTTCTCCGTTCCTCCGTTTCTTTCTTCGGGTCTGCGTTTCTTTCTTCGTTTCTCCGTTTCTTTGTTCGTTTCTCCGTTTCTTTCTTCGTTTCTCCGTTTCTTTCTTCATTTCTCCGTTTCTTTCATCGTTTCTCCGTTTCTTTCTTCGTGTCTCCGTTTCTTTCTTCGTTTCTCCGTTTCTTTCTTCGTTTCTCCGTTTATTTCTTCGTTTCTCCATTTATTTCTCCGTTTCTCGGTTTCTTTCTTCGTATCTCCGTTTCTTTCTACGTTTCTCCGTTTCTTTCTTCGTTTCTCCGTTTCTCCGTTTCTTTCTTCGTTTCTCCGTTTCTTTCTTCGTTTCTCCGTTTCTTTCTTCGCTTCTCTGTTTATTTCTTCGTTTCTCCATTTATTTCTCCGTTTCTCGGTTTCTTTCTTCGTTTCTCCGTTTCTTTGTTCGTTTCTCCGTTTCTTTCTTCGTTTCTTCATTTCTTTCTTCGTTTCTCCGTTTATTTCTTCGTTTCTTCGTTTCTTTCTTCGTTTCTTCATTTCTTTCTTCGTTTCTCCGTTTCTTTCTTCGTTTCTCCGTTTCTTCCTTCGTTTCTCCGTTTCTTTGTGCGTTTCTCCGTTTCTTTGTTCGTTTCTCCGTTTCTTTCTTCGTTTCTCCGTTTCTTTGTTCGTTTCTCCGTTTCTTTATTCGTTTCTCTGTTTCTTTCTTCGTTTCTCCGTTTCTTTCTTCGTTTCTCCGTTTCTTTCTTTGCTTCTCCGTTTGTTTCTTCGTTTCTCCATTTATTTCTCCGTTTCTCCGTTTCTTTCTTCGTTACTCCGGTTCTTTCTTCGTTTCTCCGTTTGTTTCTTCGTTTCTCCATTTATTTCTCCGTTTCTCCGTTTCTTTCTTCGTTACTCCGGTTCTTTCTTCGTTTCTCCGTTTCTTTATTCGTTTCTCCGTTTCTTTCTTCGTTTCTCCGTTTGTTCCTTCGTTTCTCTGTTTCTTTGTTCGTTTCTCCGTTTCTTTCTTCGTTTCTCCGTTTCTTTCTTCGTTTCTGCTTTCTTTCTTCGTTTCTCCGTTTCTTTCTTCGTTTCTCCGCTTCCTTCTTCGTTTCTCCGTTTGATTGATCGTTTCTCCGTTTCTTTCTCCGTTTCGCGGTTTATTTCTTCGTTTCTCCATTTATTTCTCCGATTCTCCGTTTCTTTCTTCGTTTCTCCGTTTCTTTCTTCGTTTCTGCGTTTCTTTCTTCGTCTCTCCGTTTCTTTGTTCGTTTCTCCGTTTCTTTCTGCGTTTCATCGTTTCTTTGTTCGTTTCACCGTTTCTTTCTTCGTTTCTCCGTTTATTTCTTCGTTTCTCCATTTATTTCTTCGTTTCTCCTTTTATTTCTCCGTTCCTCCGTTTCTTTCATCGGGTCTGCGTTTCTTTCTTCGTTTCTCCGTTTCTTTGTTCGTTTCTCCGTTTCTCCGTTTCTTTTTCCGTTTCTCGGTTTATTTCTTCGTTTCTCCATTCATTTCTCCGTTTCTTTCTTCGTTTCTCCGTTTCTGTCTTCGTTTCTCCGTTTCTTTCTTCATTTCTCCGTTTCCTTCTTCGTTTCTCCGTTTCTTTTTTCGTTTCTCCGTTTCTTTTTCCGTTTCTCGGTTTATTTCTTCGTTTCTCCATTTATTTCTTCGTTTCTCCGTTTCTTTCTTCGCTTCTCCGTTTGTTTCTTCGTTTCTCCATTTATTTCTCCGTTTCTCCGTTTCTTTCTTCGTTACTTCGGTTCTTTCTTCGTTTCTCCGTTTCTTTATTCGTTTCTCCGTTTCTTTCTTCGTTTCTCCGTTTCTTCCTTCGTTTCTCTGTTTCTTTGTTCGTTTCTCCGTTTCTTTCTTCGTTTCTCCGTTTCTTTCTTCGTTTCTGCTTTCTTTCTTCGTTTCTCCGTTTCTTTCTTCGTTTCTCCGCTTCCTTCTTCGTTTCTCCGTTTCTTTTTTCGTTTCTCCGTTTCTTTTTCCGTTTCTCGGTTTATTTCTTCGTTTCTCCATTTATTTCTCCGTTTCTTTCTTCGTTTCACCGTTTCTTTCTTCGTTTCTCCGTTTATTTCTTCGTTTCTCAATATATTTCTTCGTTTCTCCTTTTATTTCTCCGTTCCTCCGTTTCTTTCATCGGGTCTGCGTTTCTTTCTTCGTTTCTCCGTTTCTTTTTTCGTTTCTCCGTTTCTTTTTCCGTTTCTCGGTTTATTTCTTCGTTTCTCCATTTATTTCTCCGTTTCTTTCTTCGTTTCACCGTTTCTTTCTTCGTTTCTCCGTTTCTTTCTTCATTTCTCCGTTTCTTTCATCGTTTCTCCGTTTCTTTCTTCGTGTCTCCGTTTCTTTCTTCGTTTCTCCGTTTCTTTCTTCGTTTCTCCGTTTATTTCTTCGTTTCTCCATTTATTTCTCCGTTTCTCGGTTTCTTTCTTCGTATCTCCGTTTCTTTCTACGTTTCTCCGTTTCTTTCTTCGTTTCTCCGTTTCTTTCTTCGTTTCTCCGTTTCTTTCTTCGTTTCTCCGTTTCTTTCTTCGTTTCTCCGTTTATTTCTTCGTTTCTCCATTTATTTCTCCGTTTCTCGGTTTCTTTCTTCGTATCTCCGTTTCTTTCTACGTTTCTCCGTTTCTTTCTTCGTTTCTCCGTTTCTTTGTTCGTTTCACCGTTCCTTTCTTCGTTTCTTCATTTCTTTCTTCGTTTCTCCGTTTATTTCTTCGTAACTCCGTTTCTTTCTAGGTTTCTCCGTTTCTTTCTTCGTTTCTCCGTTTATTTCTTCGTTTCTCCATTTATTTCTCCGTTTCTCGGTTTCTTTCTTCGTATCTCCGTTTCTTTCTACGTTTCTCCGTTTCTTTCTTCGTTTCTCCGTTTCTCCGTTTCTTTCTTCGTTTCTCCGTTTCTTTCTTCGTTTCTCCGTTTCTTTCTTCGCTTCTCTGTTTATTTCTTCGTTTCTCCATTTATTTCTCCGTTTCTCGGTTTCTTTCTTCGTTTCTCCGTTTCTTTGTTCGTTTCTTTCTTCGTTTCTTCATTTCTTTCTTCGTTTCTCCGTTTATTTCTTCGTTTCTTCGTTTCTTTCTTCGTTTCTTCATTTCTTTCTTCGTTTCTCCGTTTCTTTCTTCGTTTCTCCGTTTCTTCCTTCGTTTCTCCGTTTCTTTGTGCGTTTCTCCGTTTCTTTGTTCGTTTCTCCGTTTCTTTCTTCGTTTCTCCGTTTCTTTGTTCGTTTCTCCGTTTCTTTGTTCGTTTCTCTGTTTCTTTCTTCGTTTCTCCGTTTCTTTCTTCGTTTCTCCGTTTCTTTCTTCGTTTCTCCGTTTGTTTCTTCGTTTCTCCATTTATTTCTCCGTTTCTCCGTTTCTTTCTTCGTTCCTCCGGTTCTTTCTTCGTTTGTCCGTTTCTTTATTCGTTTCTCCGTTTCTTTCTTCGTTTCTCCGTTTGTTCCTTCGTTTCTCTGTTTCTTTGTTCGTTTCTCCGTTTCTTTCTTCGTTTCTCCGTTTCTTTCTTCGTTTCTGCTTTCTTTCTTCGTTTCTCCGTTTCTTTCTTCGTTTCTCCGCTTCCTTCTTCGTTTCTCCGTTTGATTGATCGTTTCTCCGTTTCTTTCTCCGTTTCGCGGTTTATTTCTTCGTTTCTCCATTTATTTCTCCGATTCTCCGTTTCTTTCTTCGTTTCTCCGTTTCTTTCTTCGTTTCTGCGTTTCTTTCTTCGTCTCTCCGTTTCTTTGTTCGTTTCTCCGTTTCTTTCTGCGTTTCATCGTTTCTTTGTTCGTTTCACCGTTTCTTTCTTCGTTTCTCCGTTTATTTCTTCGTTTCTCCATTTATTTCTTCGTTTCTCCTTTTATTTCTCCGTTCCTCCGTTTCTTTCATCGGGTCTGCGTTTCTTTCTTCGTTTCTCCGTTTCTTTGTTCGTTTCTCCGTTTCTCCGTTTCTTTTTCCGTTTCTCGGTTTATTTCTTCGTTTCTCCATTCATTTCTCCGTTTCTTTCTTCGTTTCTCCGTTTCTGTCTTCGTTTCTCCGTTTCTTTCTTCATTTCTCCGTTTCCTTCTTCGTTTCTCCGTTTCTTTTTTCGTTTCTCCGTTTCTTTTTCCGTTTCTCGGTTTATTTCTTCGTTTCTCCATTTATTTCTCCGTTTCTTTCTTCGTTTCACCGTTTCTTTCTTCGTTTCTCCGTTTCTTTCTTCATTTCTCCGTTTCTTTCATCGTTTCTCCGTTTCTTTCTTCGTGTCTCCGTTTCTTTCTTCGTTTCTCCGTTTCTTTCTTCGTTTCTCCGTTTATTTCTTCGTTTCTCCATTTATTTCTCCGTTTCTCGGTTTCTTTCTTCGTATCTCCGTTTCTTTCTACGTTTCTCCGTTTCTTTCTTCGTTTCTCCGTTTCTTTCTTCGTTTCTCCGTTTCTTTCTTCGTTTCTCCGTTTCTTTCTTCGTTTCTCCGTTTCTTTCTTCGTTTCTCTGTTTATTTCTTCGTTTCTCCATTTATTTCTCCGTTTCTCGGTTTCTTTCTTCGTTTCTCCGTTTCTTTGTTCGTTTCTCCGTTTCTTTCTTCGTTTCTTCATTTCTTTCTTCGTTTCTCCGTTTCTTTCTTCGTTTCTCCGTTTCTTCCTTCGTTTCTCCGTTTCTTTGTGCGTTTCTCCGTTTCTTTGTTCGTTTCTCCGTTTCTTTCTTCGTTTCTCCGTTTCTTTGTTCGTTTCTCCGTTTCTTTGTTCGTTTCTCTGTTTCTTTCTTCGTTTCTCCGTTTCTTTCTTCGTTTCTCCGTTTCTTTCTTCGTTTCTCCGTTTCTATCTTCGTTTCTCGGTTTCTTTCTTCGTTTCTCCGTTTCTTTCTTCGTTTCTCCGCTTCCTTCTTCGTTTCTCCGTTTCTTTTTTCGTTTCTCCGTTTCTTTTTCCGTTTCTCGGTTTATTTCTTCGTTTCTCCATTTATTTCTCCGTTTCTTTCTTCGTTTCACCGTTTCTTTCTTCGTTTCTCCGTTTATTTCTTCGTTTCTCCATTTATTTCTTCGTTTCTCCTTTTATTTCTCCGTTCCTCCGTTTCTTTCATCGGGTCTGCGTTTCTTTCTTCGCTTCTCCGTTTCTTTGTTCGTTTCTCCGTTTCTTTTTCCGTTTCTCGGTTTATTTCTTCGTTTCTCCATTCATTTCTCCGTTTCTTTCTTCGTTTCTCCGTTTCTGTCTTCGTTTCTCCGTTTCTTTCTTCATTTCTCCGTTTCCTTCTTCGTTTCTCCGTTTCTTTTTTCGTTTCTCCGTTTCTTTTTCCGTTTCTCGGTTTATTTCTTCGTTTCTCCATTTATTTCTCCGTTTCTTTCTTCGTTTCACCGTTTCTTTCTTCGTTTCTCCGTTTCTTTCTTCATTTCTCCGTTTCTTTCATCGTTTCTCCGTTTCTTTCTTCGTGTCTCCGTTTCTTTCTTCGTTTCTCCGTTTCTTTCTTCGTTTCTCCGTTTATTTCTTCGTTTCTCCATTTATTTCTCCGTTTCTCGGTTTCTTTCTTCGTATCTCCGTTTCTTTCTACGTTTCTCCGTTTCTTTCTTCGTTTCTCCGTTTCTTTCTTCGTTTCTCCGTTTCTTTCTTCGTTTCTCCGTTTCTTTCTTCGTTTCTCCGTTTCTTTCTTCGTTTCTCTGTTTATTTCTTCGTTTCTCCATTTATTTCTCCGTTTCTCGGTTTCTTTCTTCGTTTCTCCGTTTCTTTGTTCGTTTCTCCGTTTCTTTCTTCGTTTCTTCATTTCTTTCTTCGTTTCTCCGTTTCTTTCTTTGTTTCTCCGTTTCTTCCTTCGTTTCTCCGTTTCTTTGTGCGTTTCTCCGTTTCTTTGTTCGTTTCTCCGTTTCTTTCTTCGTTTCTCCGTTTCTTTGTTCGTTTCTCCGTTTCTTTGTTCGTTTCTCTGTTTCTTTCTTCGTTTCTCCGTTTCTTTCTTCGTTTCTCCGTTTCTTTCTTCGTTTCTCCGTTTCTATCTTCGTTTCTCGGTTTCTTTCTTCGTTTCTCCGTTTCTTTCTTCGTTTCTCCGTTTCTTTCTTCGTTTCTCCGTTTCTTTCTTCGTTTCTCCGTTTCTTTGCTCGTTTCTCCGTTTCTTTCTTCGTGTCTTCGTTTCTTTCTTCGTTACTCTGTTTCGTTCTTCGTTTCTCCGTTTCTTTCTTCGTTTCTCCGTTTCTTTCTTCGCTTCTCCGTTTGTTTCTTCGTTTCTCCATTTATTTCTCCGTTTCTCCGTTTCTTTCTTCGTTACTCCGGTTCTTTCTTCGTTTCTCCGTTTCTTTATTCGTTTCTCCGTTTCTTTCTTCGTTTCTCCGTTTCTTCCTTCGTTTCTCTGTTTCTTTGTTCGTTTCTCCGTTTCTTTCTTCGTTTCTCCGTTTCTTTCTTCGTTTCTGCTTTCTTTCCTCGTTTCTCCGTTTCTTTCTTCGTTTCTCCGCTTCCTTCTTCGTTTCTCCGTTTCTTTTTTCGTTTCTCCGTTTCTTTTTCCGTTTCTCGGTTTATTTCTTCGTTTCTCCATTTATTTCTCCGTTTCTTTCTTCGTTTCACCGTTTCTTTCTTCGTTTCTCCGTTTATTTCTTCGTTTCTCCATTTATTTCTTCGTTTCTCCTTTTATTTCTCCGTTCCTCCGTTTCTTTCATCGGGTCTGCGTTTCTTTCTTCGCTTCTCCGTTTCTTTGTTCGTTTCTCCGTTTCTTTTTCCGTTTCTCGGTTTATTTCTTCGTTTCTCCATTCATTTCTCCGTTTCTTTCTTCGTTTCTCCGTTTCTGTCTTCGTTTCTCCGTTTCTTTCTTCATTTCTCCGTTTCCTTCTTCGTTTCTCCGTTTCTTTTTTCGTTTCTCCGTTTCTTTTTCCGTTTCTCGGTTTATTTCTTCGTCTCTCCATTTATTTCTCCGTTTCTTTCTTCGTTTCACCGTTTCTTTCTTCGTTTCTCCGTTTCTTTCTTCATTTCTCCGTTTCTTTCATCGTTTCTCCGTTTCTTTCTTCGTGTCTCCGTTTCTTTCTTCGTTTCTCCGTTTCTTTCTTCGTTTCTCCGTTTATTTCTTCGTTTCTCCATTTATTTCTCCGTTTCTCGGTTTCTTTCTTCGTATCTCCGTTTCTTTCTACGTTTCTCCGTTTCTTTCTTCGTTTCTCCGTTTCTTTCTTCGTTTCTCCGTTTCTTTCTTCGTTTCTCCGTTTCTTTCTTCGTTTCTCCGTTTATTTCTTCGTTTCTCCATTTATTTCTCCGTTTCTCGGTTTCTTTCTTCGTATCTCCGTTTCTTTCTACGTTTCTCCGTTTCTTTCTTCGTTTCTCCGTTTCTTTGTTCGTTTCTCCGTTTCTTTCTTCGTTTCTTCATTTCTTTCTTCGTTTCTCCGTTTATTTCTTCGTTTCTTCGTTTCTTTCTTCGTTTCTTCATTTCTTTCTTCGTTTCTCCGTTTCTTTCTTCGTTTCTCCGTTTCTTTCTTCGTTTCTCCGTTTCATTCTTCGTAACTCCGTTTCTTTGTAGGTTTCTCCGTTTCTTTCTTCGATTCTCCGTTTCGTTCTTCGTTTCTCCGCTTCCTTGTTCGTTTCTCCGTTTATTTCTACGTTTCTCCATTTATATCTCCGTTTCATTCTTCGTTTCTCCGTTTCTTTCTTCGTTTCTCCGTTTCTTTCTTCGTTTCTCCGTTTATTTCTTCGTTTCTCCATTTATTTCTTCGTTTCTCCTTTTATTTCTCCGTTCCTCCGTTTCTTTCTTCGGGTCTGCGTTTCTTTCTTCGTTTCTCCGTTTCTTTGTTCGTTTCTCCGTTTCTTTCTTCGTTTCTCCGTTTCTTTCTTCATTTCTCCGTTTCTTTCATCGTTTCTCCGTTTCTTTCTTCGTGTCTCCGTTTCTTTCTTCGTTTCTCCGTTTATTTATTCGTTTCTCCGTTTCATTCTGCGTTTCTGCGTTTCATTGTTCGTTTCTCTGTTTCTTTCTTCGTTTCTCCGTTTCTTTCTCCGTTTCTCGGTTTATTCATTCGTTTCTCCGTTTCTTTCTTCGTTACTCCGGTTCTTTCTTCGTTTCTCCGTTTCTTTATTCGTTTCTCCGTTTCTTTCTTCGTTTCTCCGTTTCTTCCTTCGTTTCTCTGTTTCTTTGTTCGTTTCTCCGTTTCTTTCTTCGTTTCTCCGTTTCTTTCTTCGTTTCTGCTTTCTTTCCTCGTTTCTCCGTTTCTTTCTTCGTTTCTCCGCTTCCTTCTTCGTTTCTCCGTTTCTTTTTTCGTTTCTCCGTTTCTTTTTCCGTTTCTCGGTTTATTTCTTCGTTTCTCCATTTATTTCTCCGTTTCTTTCTTCGTTTCACCGTTTCTTTCTTCGTTTCTCCGTTTATTTCTTCGTTTCTCCATTTATTTCTTCGTTTCTCCTTTTATTTCTCCGTTCCTCCGTTTCTTTCATCGGGTCTGCGTTTCTTTCTTCGCTTCTCCGTTTCTTTGTTCGTTTCTCCGTTTCTTTTTCCGTTTCTCGGTTTATTTCTTCGTTTCTCCATTCATTTCTCCGTTTCTTTCTTCGTTTCTCCGTTTCTGTCTTCGTTTCTCCGTTTCTTTCTTCATTTCTCCGTTTCCTTCTTCGTTTCTCCGTTTCTTTTTTCGTTTCTCCGTTTCTTTTTCCGTTTCTCGGTTTATTTCTTCGTCTCTCCATTTATTTCTCCGTTTCTTTCTTCGTTTCACCGTTTCTTTCTTCGTTTCTCCGTTTCTTTCTTCATTTCTCCGTTTCTTTCATCGTTTCTCCGTTTCTTTCTTCGTGTCTCCGTTTCTTTCTTCGTTTCTCCGTTTCTTTCTTCGTTTCTCCGTTTATTTCTTCGTTTCTCCATTTATTTCTCCGTTTCTCGGTTTCTTTCTTCGTATCTCCGTTTCTTTCTACGTTTCTCCGTTTCTTTCTTCGTTTCTCCGTTTCTTTCTTCGTTTCTCCGTTTCTTTCTTCGTTTCTCCGTTTCTTTCTTCGTTTCTCCGTTTATTTCTTCGTTTCTCCATTTATTTCTCCGTTTCTCGGTTTCTTTCTTCGTATCTCCGTTTCTTTCTACGTTTCTCCGTTTCTTTCTTCGTTTCTCCGTTTCTTTGTTCGTTTCTCCGTTTCTTTCTTCGTTTCTTCATTTCTTTCTTCGTTTCTCCGTTTATTTCTTCGTTTCTTCGTTTCTTTCTTCGTTTCTTCATTTCTTTCTTCGTTTCTCCGTTTCTTTCTTCGTTTCTCCGTTTCTTTCTTCGTTTCTCCGTTTCATTCTTCGTAACTCCGTTTCTTTGTAGGTTTCTCCGTTTCTTTCTTCGATTCTCCGTTTCGTTCTTCGTTTCTCCGCTTCCTTGTTCGTTTCTCCGTTTATTTCTACGTTTCTCCATTTATATCTCCGTTTCATTCTTCGTTTCTCCGTTTCTTTCTTCGTTTCTCCGTTTCTTTCTTCGTTTCTCCGTTTATTTCTTCGTTTCTCCATTTATTTCTTCGTTTCTCCTTTTATTTCTCCGTTCCTCCGTTTCTTTCTTCGGGTCTGCGTTTCTTTCTTCGTTTCTCCGTTTCTTTGTTCGTTTCTCCGTTTCTTTCTTCGTTTCTCCGTTTCTTTCTTCATTTCTCCGTTTCTTTCATCGTTTCTCCGTTTCTTTCTTCGTGTCTCCGTTTCTTTCTTCGTTTCTCCGTTTATTTATTCGTTTCTCCGTTTCATTCTGCGTTTCTGCGTTTCATTGTTCGTTTCTCTGTTTCTTTCTTCGTTTCTCCGTTTCTTTCTCCGTTTCTCGGTTTATTCATTCGTTTCTCCGTTTCTTTCTTCGCTTCTCTGTTTCTTTCTCCGTTTCTCGGTTTATTTATTCGTTCCTCCGTTTCTTTCTTCGTTTCTCCGTTTCATTGTTCGTTTCTCCGTTTCTTTCTTAGTTTCTCCGTTTCTTTCTTCGTTTCTCCGTTTCTTTCTTCGTTTCTTCGCTTCTTTCTTCGTTTCCCCGTTTATTTCTTCGTTTCTCCGTTTCTTTCTTCGTTTCTCCATTTCTTTCTCCGTTTCTCCGTTTCTTTGTCCGTTTCTCCGTTTCCTTGTTCGTTTCTCCGTTTCTTTGTTCGTTTCTTCGTTTCTTTCTTCGTTTCTTTATTTCTTTCTCCGTTTCTCCGTTTCTTTCTTCGTTTCTCCGTTTCTTTCTTCGTTTCTCCGTTTCTATGTTCGTTTCTCCGTTTCTTTCTTCGTTTCTCCGTTTCTTTCTTGGTTTCTCCGTTTCTTTGCCAGCTTCTCCGTTTCTTTATTCGTTTCTCCGTTTCTTTCCTCGTTTCTCCGTTTCTTTCTTCGTTTCTCCGTTTATTTCTCCGTTTCTCCGTTTCTTTGTTCGTTTCTCCGTTTCTTTGTTCGTTTCCCCGTTTCATTGTTCGTTTCTCCGTTTCTTTGTTCGCTTCTCCGTTTGTTTCTTCGCTTCTCCGTTTCTTTGTTCGTTTCTCCGTTTATTTCTTCGTTTCTCTATTTATTTCTCCGTTTCTCCGTTTCTTTCTTCGTTACACCGTTTCTTTCATCGTTTCACCGTTTCTTTCTTCGTTTCTCCTTTTCTTTCTTCGTTTCTCCGTTTCCTTCTTCGTTTCTCCGTTTCTTTGACCGCTTCTCCGTTTCTTTCTTCGTTTCTCCGTTTATTTCTTCGTTTGTCCATTTATTTCTCCGTTTCTCCGTTTCTTTCTTGGTTTCTCCGTTTCTTTGTTCGTTTCTCCGTTTCGTTGTTCGTTTCTCCGTTTCTTTCTTCGCTTCTCCGTTTCTTTGTTCGTTTCTCCGTTTATTTCTTCGTTTCTCCATTTATTTCTCCGTTTCTCCGTTTCTTTCTTCGTTACTCCGGTTCTTTCTTCGTTTCTCCGTTTCCTTCTTCGTTTCTTCGTTTCTTACTTCGTTTCTCCGTTTCTTTGTACGTTTCTCCGTCTCTTTCTTTGTTTCTCCGTTTATTTCTTCGTTTCTCCATTTATTTCTCCGTTTCTACGTTTCTTTCTTCGTTTCTCCGTTAATTTGTTCGCTTCTTCGTTTCTTTGTTCGTTTCTCCGTTTCTTTCTTCGCTTCTCTGTTTCTTTCATTATTTCTCCGTTTCTTTCTTCGTTTCTCCGTTTCTTTCTTCGTTTCTCCGTTTCTTTCTTCGTTTCTCCGTTTCTTTGTTCGTTTCTCCGTTTCTTTGTTCGTTTCTCCGTTTCTTTCTTCGCTTCTCCGTTTCTTTCATTGTTTCTCCGTTTCTTTCTTCGTTTCTCCGTTTATTTCTTCGTTTCTCCGTTTCATTCTGCGTTTCTGCGTTTCATTGTTCGTTTCTCTGTTTCTTTCTTCGTTTCTCCGTTTCTTTCTCCGTTTCTCGGTTTATTTATCCGTTTCTCCGTTTCTTTCGTCGTTTCTCAGTTTCTTTCTTCGTTTCTCCGTTTCTTTCTTCGTTTCTCCGTTTCTTTCTCCGTTTCTCCGTTTCTTTGTTCGTTTCTCCGTTTCTTTCTTCGTTTCTTTCTTCGTTTCTCCGTTTCTTTGATCGTTTCTTTCTTCGTTTCTCCGTTTCTTTCTTCGTTTCTCCGTTTCTTTCTTCGTTTCTCCATTTATTTGTCCGTTTCTCCGTTTCTTTGTTCGTTTCTCCGTTTCTTTGTTCGTTTCTCCGTTTCTTTCTTCGCTTCTCCGTTTCTTTCATCGTTTCTCCGTTTCTTTCATCGTTTCTCCGTTTCTTTGTTCGTTTCTCCGTTTCTTTCTTCGTTCCTCCGTTTCTTCCTTCGTTTCTCCGTTTCTTTGTTCGTTTCTCCGTTTATTTCTTCGTTTCTCCATTTATTTCTCCGTTTTCCGTTCCTTTCTTCGTTACTCCGGTTCTTTCTTCGTTTCTCCGTTTCCTTCTTCGTTTCTTCGTTTCTTTCTTCGTTTCTCCGTTTCTTTGTTCGTTTCTACGTCTCTTTCTTCGTTTCTCCGTTTATTTCTTCGTTTCTCCATTTATTTCTCCGTTTCTCCGTTTCTTTCTTCGTTTCTCCGTTAATTTGTTCGCTTCTTCGTTTCTTTGTTCGTTTCTCCGTTTCTTTCTTCGCTTCTCCGTTTCTTTCATTATTTCTCCGTTTCTTTCTTCGTTTCTCCGTTTCTTTCTTCGTTTCTCCGTTTCTTTCTTCGTTTCTCCGTTTCTTTGTTCGTTTCTCCGTTTCTTTGTTCGTTTCTCCGTTTCTTTCTTCGCTTCTCCGTTTCTTTCATTGTTTCTCCGTTTCTTTCTTCGTTTCTCCGTTTATTTCTTCGTTTCTCCGTTTGATTCTGCGTTTCAGCGTTTCATTGTTCGTTTCTCTGTTTCTTTCTTCGTTTCTCCGTTTCTTTCTCCGTTTCTCGGTTTATTTATCCGTTTCTCCGTTTCTTTCGTCGTTTCTCTGTTTCTTTCTTCGTTTCTCGGTTTCTTTCTTCGTTTCTCCGTTTCTTTCTCCGTTTCTCCGTTTCTTTGTTCGTTTCTCCGTTTCTTTCTTCGTTTCTTTCTTCGTTTCTCCGTTTCTTTGTTCGTTTCTTTCTTCGTTTCTCCGTTTCTTTCTTCGTTTCTCCGTTTCTTTCTTCGTTTCTCCATTTATTTGTCCGTTTCTCGGTTTCTTTGTTCGTTTCTCCGTTTCTTTGTTCGTTTCTCCGTTTCTTTCTTCGTTTCTCCGTTTATTTATTCGTTTCTCCGTTTCATTCTGCGTTTCTGCGTTTCATTGTTCGTTTCTCTGTTTCTTTCTTCGTTTCTCCGTTTCTTTCTCCGTTTCTCGGTTTATTCATTCGTTTCTCCGTTTCTTTCTTCGCTTCTCTGTTTCTTTCTCCGTTTCTCGGTTTATTTATTCGTTCCTCCGTTTCTTTCTTCGTTTCTCCGTTTCATTGTTCGTTTCTCCGTTTCTTTCTTAGTTTCTCCGTTTCTTTCTTCGTTTCTCCGTTTCTTTCTTCGTTTCTTCGCTTCTTTCTTCGTTTCCCCGTTTATTTCTTCGTTTCTCCGTTTCTTTCTTCGTTTCTCCATTTCTTTCTCCGTTTCTCCGTTTCTTTGTCCGTTTCTCCGTTTCCTTGTTCGTTTCTCCGTTTCTTTGTTCGTTTCTTCGTTTCTTTCTTCGTTTCTTTATTTCTTTCTCCGTTTCTCCGTTTCTTTCTTCGTTTCTCCGTTTCTTTCTTCGTTTCTCCGTTTCTATGTTCGTTTCTCCGTTTCTTTCTTCGTTTCTCCGTTTCTTTCTTGGTTTCTCCGTTTCTTTGCCAGCTTCTCCGTTTCTTTATTCGTTTCTCCGTTTCTTTCTTCGTTTCTCCGTTTCTCCGTTTCTTTCTTCGTTTCTCCGTTTCTTTCTTCGTTTCTCCGTTTCTTTCTTCGTTTCTCTGTTTATTTCTTCGTTTCTCCATTTATTTCCCCGTTTCTCGGTTTCTTTCTTCGTTTCTCCGTTTCTTTGTTCGTTTCTCCGTTTCTTTCTTCGTTTCTTCATTTCTTTCTTCGTTTCTCCGTTTATTTCTTCGTTTCTTCGTTTCTTTCTTCGTTTCCTCATTTCTTTCTTCGTTTCTCCGTTTCTTTCTTCGTTTCTCCGTTTCTTCCTTCGTTTCTCCGTTTCTTTGTGCGTTTCTCCGTTTCTTTGTTCGTTTCTCCGTTTCTTTCTTCGTTTCTCCGTTTCTTTGTTCGTTTCTCCGTTTCTTTGTTCGTTTCTCTGTTTCTTTCTTCGTTTCTCCGTTTCTTTCTTCGTTTCTCCGTTTCTTTCTTCGTTTCTCCGTTTCTTTCTTCGTTTCTCCGTTTCTTTCTTCGTTTCTCCGTTTCTTTCTTCGTTTCTCCGTTTCTTTCTTCGTTTCTCCGTTTCTTTCTTCGTTTCTCCGTTTATTTCTTCGTTTCTTCATTTATTTCTCCGTTTCTCGGTTTCTTTCTTCGTATCTCCGTTTCTTTCTACGTTTCTCCGTTTCTTTCTTCGTTTCTCCGTTTCTTTCTTCGTTTCTCCGTTTCTTTCTTCGTTTCTCCGTTTCTTTCTTCGTTTCTCCGTTTCTTTCTTCGTTTCTCTGTTTATTTCTTCGTTTCTCCATTTATTTCTCCGTTTCTCGGTTTCTTTCTTCGTTTCTCCGTTTCTTTGTTCGTTTCTCCGTTTCTTTCTTCGTTTCTTCATTTCTTTCTTCGTTTCTCCGTTTATTTCTTCGTTTCTTCGTTTCTTTCTTCGTTTCTTCATTTCTTTCTTCGTTTCTCCGTTTCTTTCTTCGTTTCTCCGTTTCTTTCTTCGTTTCTCCGTTTCATTCTTCGTAACTCCGTTTCTTTCTAGGTTTCTCCGTTTCTTTCTTCGATTCTCCGTTTCGTTCTTCGTTTCTCCGCTTCCTTGTTCGTTTCTCCGTTTATTTCTACGTTTCTCCATTTATATCTCCGTTTCATTCTTCGTTTCTCCGTTTCTTTCTTCGTTTCTCCGTTTCTTTCTTCGTTTCTCCGTTTCCTTCTTCGTTTCTGCGTTTTTTTCTTCGTTTCTCCGTTTCTTTCTTCGTTTCTCCGTTTCTTTCTTCGTTTCTCCGTTTCTTTCTTCGTTTCTCCGTTTATTTCTTCGTTTCTCCTTTTATTTCTCCGTTCCTCCGTTTCTTTCTTCGGGTCTGCGTTTCTTTCTTCGTTTCTCCGTTCCTTTGTTCGTTTCTCCGTTTCTTTTTCCGTTTCTCGGTTTATTTCTTCGTTTCTCCATTCATTTCTCCGTTTCTTTCTTCGTTTCTCCGTTTCTTTCTTCGTTTCTCTGTTTCTTTCTTCATTTCTCCGTTTCTTTCATCGTTTCTCCGTTTCTTTCTTCGTGTCTCCGTTTCTTTCTTCATTTCTCGGTTTCTTTCTTCGTTTCTCCGTTTCTTTGTTCGTTTCTCCGTTTCTTTCTTCGTTTCTCCGATTCTTTCTTCGTTTCTCTGTTTCTTTCTACGTTTCTCCGTTTCTTTCTTCGTTTCTCCGTTTCTTTCTTCGTTTCTCCGTTTCTTTCTTCGTTTCTCCGTTTCTTTCTTCGTTTCTCCGTTTATTTCTTCGTTTCTCCATTTCTTTCTCCGTTTCTCCGTTTATTTCTCCGTTTCTCGGTACCTATCTTCGTTACTCCGGTTCTTTCGTCGTTTCTCGGTTTCTTTCTTCGTTTCTCCGATTCTTTCTTCGTTTCTCCGTTTCTTCCTTCGTTTCTCCGTTTCTTTCTTCGTTTCTCTGTTTATTTCTTCGTTTCTCCATTTATTTCTCCGTTTCTCGGTTTCTTTCTTCGTTTCTCCGTTTCTTTGTTCGTTTCTCCGTTTCTTTCTTCGTTTCTTCATTTCTTTCTTCGTTTCTCCGTTTATTTCTTCGTTTCTTTCTTCGTTTCTTCATTTCTTTCTTCGTTTCTCCGTTTCTTTGTTCGTTTCTCCGTTTCTTTTTCCGTTTCTCGGTTTATTTCTTCGTTTCTCCATTCATTTCTCCGTTTCTTTCTTCGTTTCTCCGTTTCTTTCTTCGTTTCTCTGTTTCTTTCTTCATTTCTCCGTTTCTTTCATCGTTTCTCCGTTTCTTTCTTCGTGTCTCCGTTTCTTTCTTCATTTCTCGGTTTCTTTCTTCGTTTCTCCGTTTCTTTGTTCGTTTCTCCGTTTCTTTCTTCGTTTCTCCGATTCTTTCTTCGTTTCTCTGTTTCTTTCTACGTTTCTCCGTTTCTTTCTTCGTTTCTCCGTTTCTTTCTTCGTTTCTCCGTTTCTTTCTTCGTTTCTCCGTTTCTTTCTTCGTTTCTCCGTTTCTTTCTTCGTTTCTCCGTTTATTTCTTCGTTTCTCCATTTCTTTCTCCGTTTCTCCGTTTATTTCTCCGTTTCTCGGTACCTATCTTCGTTACTCCGGTTCTTTCGTCGTTTCTCGGTTTCTTTCTTCGTTTCTCCGATTCTTTCTTCGTTTCTCCGTTTCTTCCTTCGTTTCTCCGTTTCTTTCTTCGTTTCTCTGTTTATTTCTTCGTTTCTCCATTTATTTCTCCGTTTCTCGGTTTCTTTCTTCGTTTCTCCGTTTCTTTGTTCGTTTCTCCGTTTCTTTCTTCGTTTCTTCATTTCTTTCTTCGTTTCTCCGTTTATTTCTTCGTTTCTTTCTTCGTTTCTTCATTTCTTTCTTCGTTTCTCCGTTTCTTTCTTCGTTTCTCCGTTTCATTCTTCGTTTCTCCGTTTATTTCTTCGTTTCTCCGTTTCTTTCTTCGTTTCTCCGCTTATTTCTTCGTTTCTCCGTTTCTTTCTTCGTTTCTGCGTTTCTTTCTTCGTTTCTCCGTTTCTTTGTTCGTTTCTCCGTTTCTTTCTTCGTTTCTGCGTTTCTTTCTTCGTTTCTCCGTTTCTTTCTTCGTTTCTCCGTTTCTTTCTTCGTTTCTCCGTTTCTTTCTTCGTTTCTCCGTTTCTTTCTTCGTTTCTCCGTTTCTTTCTTCGTTTCTCCGTTTATTTCTTCGTTTCTTCATTTATTTCTCCGTTTCTCGGTTTCTTTCTTCGTATCTCCGTTTCTTTCTACGTTTCTCCGTTTCTTTCTTCGTTTCTCCGTTTCTTTCTTCGTTTCTCCGTTTCTTTCTTCGTTTCTCCGTTTCTTTCTTCGTTTCTCCGTTTCTTTCTTCGTTTCTCTGTTTATTTCTTCGTTTCTCCATTTATTTCTCCGTTTCTCGGTTTCTTTCTTCGTTTCTCCGTTTCTTTGTTCGTTTCTCCGTTTCTTTCTTCGTTTCTTCATTTCTTTCTTCGTTTCTCCGTTTATTTCTTCGTTTCTTCGTTTCTTTCTTCGTTTCTTCATTTCTTTCTTCGTTTCTCCGTTTCTTTCTTCGTTTCTCCGTTTCTTTCTTCGTTTCTCCGTTTCATTCTTCGTAACTCCGTTTCTTTCTAGGTTTCTCCGTTTCTTTCTTCGATTCTCCGTTTCGTTCTTCGTTTCTCCGCTTCCTTGTTCGTTTCTCCGTTTATTTCTACGTTTCTCCATTTATATCTCCGTTTCATTCTTCGTTTCTCCGTTTCTTTCTTCGTTTCTCCGTTTCTTTCTTCGTTTCTCCGTTTCCTTCTTCGTTTCTGCGTTTTTTTCTTCGTTTCTCCGTTTCTTTCTTCGTTTCTCCGTTTCTTTCTTCGTTTCTCCGTTTCTTTCTTCGTTTCTCCGTTTATTTCTTCGTTTCTCCTTTTATTTCTCCGTTCCTCCGTTTCTTTCTTCGGGTCTGCGTTTCTTTCTTCGTTTCTCCGTTCCTTTGTTCGTTTCTCCGTTTCTTTTTCCGTTTCTCGGTTTATTTCTTCGTTTCTCCATTCATTTCTCCGTTTCTTTCTTCGTTTCTCCGTTTCTTTCTTCGTTTCTCTGTTTCTTTCTTCATTTCTCCGTTTCTTTCATCGTTTCTCCGTTTCTTTCTTCGTGTCTCCGTTTCTTTCTTCATTTCTCGGTTTCTTTCTTCGTTTCTCCGTTTCTTTGTTCGTTTCTCCGTTTCTTTCTTCGTTTCTCCGATTCTTTCTTCGTTTCTCTGTTTCTTTCTACGTTTCTCCGTTTCTTTCTTCGTTTCTCCGTTTCTTTCTTCGTTTCTCCGTTTCTTTCTTCGTTTCTCCGTTTCTTTCTTCGTTTCTCCGTTTATTTCTTCGTTTCTCCATTTCTTTCTCCGTTTCTCCGTTTATTTCTCCGTTTCTCGGTACCTATCTTCGTTACTCCGGTTCTTTCGTCGTTTCTCGGTTTCTTTCTTCGTTTCTCCGATTCTTTCTTCGTTTCTCCGTTTCTTCCTTCGTTTCTCCGTTTCTTTCTTCGTTTCTCTGTTTATTTCTTCGTTTCTCCATTTATTTCTCCGTTTCTCGGTTTCTTTCTTCGTTTCTCCGTTTCTTTGTTCGTTTCTCCGTTTCTTTCTTCGTTTCTTCATTTCTTTCTTCGTTTCTCCGTTTATTTCTTCGTTTCTTTCTTCGTTTCTTCATTTCTTTCTTCGTTTCTCCGTTTCTTTGTTCGTTTCTCCGTTTCTTTTTCCGTTTCTCGGTTTATTTCTTCGTTTCTCCATTCATTTCTCCGTTTCTTTCTTCGTTTCTCCGTTTCTTTCTTCGTTTCTCTGTTTCTTTCTTCATTTCTCCGTTTCTTTCATCGTTTCTCCGTTTCTTTCTTCGTGTCTCCGTTTCTTTCTTCATTTCTCGGTTTCTTTCTTCGTTTCTCCGTTTCTTTGTTCGTTTCTCCGTTTCTTTCTTCGTTTCTCCGATTCTTTCTTCGTTTCTCTGTTTCTTTCTACGTTTCTCCGTTTCTTTCTTCGTTTCTCCGTTTCTTTCTTCGTTTCTCCGTTTCTTTCTTCGTTTCTCCGTTTCTTTCTTCGTTTCTCCGTTTCTTTCTTCGTTTCTCCGTTTATTTCTTCGTTTCTCCATTTCTTTCTCCGTTTCTCCGTTTATTTCTCCGTTTCTCGGTACCTATCTTCGTTACTCCGGTTCTTTCGTCGTTTCTCGGTTTCTTTCTTCGTTTCTCCGATTCTTTCTTCGTTTCTCCGTTTCTTCCTTCGTTTCTCCGTTTCTTTCTTCGTTTCTCTGTTTATTTCTTCGTTTCTCCATTTATTTCTCCGTTTCTCGGTTTCTTTCTTCGTTTCTCCGTTTCTTTGTTCGTTTCTCCGTTTCTTTCTTCGTTTCTTCATTTCTTTCTTCGTTTCTCCGTTTATTTCTTCGTTTCTTTCTTCGTTTCTTCATTTCTTTCTTCGTTTCTCCGTTTCTTTCTTCGTTTCTCCGTTTCATTCTTCGTTTCTCCGTTTATTTCTTCGTTTCTCCGTTTCTTTCTTCGTTTCTCCGCTTATTTCTTCGTTTCTCCGTTTCTTTCTTCGTTTCTGCGTTTCTTTCTTCGTTTCTCCGTTTCTTTGTTCGTTTCTCCGTTTCTTTCTTCGTTTCTGCGTTTCTTTCTTCGTTTCTCCGTTTCTTTCTTCGTTTCTCCGTTTCTTTCTTCGTTTCTCCGTTTCTTTCTTCGTTTCTCCGTTTCTTTCTTCGTTTCTCCGCTTATTTCTTCGTTTCTCCGTTTGTTTCTTCGTTTCTCCTTATAATTTCTCCGTTCCTCCGTTTCTTTCTTCGGGTCTGCGTTTCTTTCTTCGTTTCTCCGTTTCTTTCTTCGTTTCTCCATTTCTTTCTTCGTTTCTCCGTTTGTTTCTTCGTTTCTCCATTCATTTCTCCGTTTCTTTCTTCGTTTCTCCGTTTCTTTCTTCGTTTCTGCGTTTCTTTCTTAGATTCTCCGTTTCTTTCTTCGTTTCTCCGTTTCTTTGTTCGTTTCTCCGTTTCTTTTTCCGTTTCTCGGTTTATTTCTTCGTTTCTCCATTTATTTCTCCGATTTTCCGTTTCTTTCTTCGTTTCTCCGTTTCTTTCTTCATTTCTCCGTTTATTTCTTCGTTTCTTTCTTCGTTTCTTCATTTCTTCCTTCGTTTCTCCGTTTCTTTCTTCGTGTCTCCGTTTCTTTCTTCGTTTCTCCGTTTCTTTCTTCGATTCTCCGTTTCTTTCTTCGTTTCTCCGTTTCTTTCTTCGTTTCTCCGTTTCTTTCTTCGTTTCTCCGTTTCTTTCTTCGTTTCTCCGTTTCTTTCTTCGTTTCTCCGTTTCTTTCTTCGTTTCTCCGTTTATTTCTTCGTTTCTCCATTTATTTCTCCGTTTCTCCGTTTCTTTGTTCGCTTCTCCGTTTCTTTGTTCCTTTCTCCGTTTCTTTCTTCGTATCTCCGTTTCTTTCTTCGTTTCTTCGTTTCTTTCATCGTTACTGAGTTTCTTTCTTCGTTTCTCCGTTTCGTTCTTCGTTTCTCCGTTTCTTTCTTCGTCTCTCCGTTTATTTCTTCGTTTCTCCATTTATTTCTCCGTTTCTCCGTTTCTTTCTTCGTTTCTCGGTTTTTTTCTTCGTTTCTCCGTTTCTTTCCTCGTGTCTCCGTTTCTTTCCTCGTTTCTTCGTTTCTTTCTTCGTTACTCCGGTTCTTTCTTCGCTGCTCCGTTTCTATCTTCGTTCCTCCGTTTATTTCTTCGTTTCTCCATTTATTTCTCCGTTTCTCCGTTTCTTTCTTCGTTACTCCGTTTCTTTCTTCGTTTCTCCATTTCTTTCTTCGTTACTCCGTTTTTTTCTTCGTTCCTCCGTTTATTTCTTCGTTTCTCCAATTATTTCTCCGTTTCTCCGTTTCTTTCTTCGTTTTTCGGTTTCTTTCTTCGTGTCTCCGTTCATTTCTCCGTTTCTCCGTTTCTTTCTTCGTTTCTCCGCTTCTTTGTTCGTTTCTCCGTTTCTTTGTTCGTTTCTCCGTTTCATTGTTCGTTTCTGCGTTTCTTTGTTCGTTTCTCCGTTTCTTTCTTCGTTTCTCCGTTTCTTTTTCCGTCTCTCCGTTTCTTTGTTCGTTTCTCCGTTTCTTTCTTCGTTTCTTCATTTCTTTCTTCGTTTCTCCGTTTATTTCTTCGTTTCTCCATTTATTTCTCCGTTTCTCGGCTTCTTTCTTCGCTTCTCCGTTTCTTTCTTCGTTTCTCCGTTTCTTTCTTCGTTTCTCCGTTTCTTTGTTCGTTTCTCCGTTTCTTTCTGCGTTTCATCGTTTCTTTCTTCGTTACTCCGTTTCTTTCTTCGTTTCTCCGTTTCTTTCCTCGTTTCTCCGTTTCTTTCTTCGTTTCTACGTTTATTTCTGCGTTTCTTTCCTCGTTTCTCCGTTTCTTTCTTCGTTTCTCCGTTTGCTTGTTCGTTTCTCCACTTATTTCTTCGTTGCTCCATTTATTTCACCTTTTCTCCGTATCTTTCTTCGTTTCTACGTTTATTTCTTCGTTTCTCCATTTATTTCTCCGTTTCTTTCCTCGTTTCTCCGTTTCTTTCTTTGTTTCTCCGTTTCTTTGCTCGTTTGTCCGTTTCTTTCTTCGTTTCTCCTTTTCTGTCTTCGTTTCTCCGTTTCTTTCTTCGTCTCTCCGTTTCTTTCTGCGTTTCTTCGTTTCTTTCTTCGTTACTCTGTTTCTTTCTTCGTTTCTCCGTTTCTTTCTTCGTTTCTCCGTTTGTTTCTTCGTTTCTCCATTTATTTCTCCGTTTCTCCGTTTCTTTGTTCGTTTCTCCGTTTCACTGATCGCTTCTCCGTTTCTTTCTCCGTTTCTCGGTTTATTTTTTCGTGTCTCCATTTATTTCTCCGATTCTCCGTTTCTTTCTTCGTTTCTCCGTTTCTTCCTTCGTTTCTCCGTTTCTTTGTTCGTTTCTCCATTTATTTCGCCGTTTCTCCGTATCTTTCTTCGTTTCTACGTTTATTTCTTCGTTTCTCCATTTATTTCTCCGTTTCTTTCCTCGTTTCTCCGTTTCTCTGTTCGTTTCTCCGTTTCCTTGTTCGTTTCTCCGTTTATTTCCTCGTTTCTTCATTTATTTCTCCGTTTCTCCGTTTCTTTCTTCGTTTCTCCGCTTCTTTCTTCGTTTCTCCGTTTCTTTGTTCGTTTCTCCGTTTCTTTCTTCGTTTCTCCGTTACTTTCTTCGTTTCTCCGTTTCTTTCTTCGTTCCTCCGTTTCTTTCTTCGTTTCTCCGTTTCTTTGTTCGTTTCTCCGTTTCTTCCCTCGTTTCTCCATTTATTTCTCCGTTTCTCCATTTATTTCTCCGATTCTCCGTTTCTTTCTTCGTTTCTCCGTTTCTTTCTTCGTTTCTCCGTTTCTTTCTTCGTTTCTCCGTTTCCTTCTTCGTTTCTCCGTTTCATTGATCGTTTCTCCGTTTCTTTCTCCGTATCTCGGTTTATTTCTTCGTTTCTCCATTTATTTCTCCGATTCTCCGTTTCTTTCTTCGTTTCTCCGTTTCTTTCTTCGTTTCTGCGTTTCTTTCTCAGATTCTCCGTTTCTTTCTTCGTTTCTCCGTTTCTTTGTTCGTTTCTCCGTTTCTTTCTTCGTATCTCGGTTTCTTTCTTCGTTTCTCCGTTTCTTTCTTCGTTTCTCCGTTTCCTTCTTCGTTTCTCCGTCTCATTGATCGTTTCTCCGTTTCTTTCTCCGTTTCTCGGTTCATTTCTTCGTGTCTCCATTTATTTCTCCGATTCTCCGTTTCTTTCTTCGTTTCTTCGTTTCTTTCTTCGATACTCCGTTTCTTCCTTCGTTTCTCCGTTTCTCTATTCGTTTCTCCGTTTCTTTCTTCGTTTCTCCGTTTATTTCTTCGTTTCTCCATTTATTTCTTCGTTTCTCCATTTATTTCTCCGTTTCTCCGTTTCTCTCTTCGTTACTCCGGTTCTTTCTTCGTTTTTCCGTTTGTTTATTGGTTTCTCCGTTTCTTTCTTCGTTTCCCCGTTTCTTCCTTCGTTTCTCCGCTTCTTTGTTCGTTTCTCCGTTTCTTTGTTCGTTTCTCCGTTTCATTGTTCGTTTCTGCGTTTCTTTGTTCGTTTCTCCGTTTCTTTCTTCGTTTCTCCGTTTCTTTCTCCGTCTCTCCGTTTCTTTGTTCGCTTCTCCGTTTCTTTGTTCCTTTCTCCGTTTCTTTCTTCGTATCTCCGTTTCTTTCTTCGTTTCTTCGTTTCTTTCATCGTTACTGCGTTTCTTTCTTCGTTTCTCCGTTTCTTTCTTCGTTTCTCCGTTTCTTTCTTCGTCTCTCCGTTTATTTCTTCGTTTCTCCATTTATTTCTCCGTTTCTCCGTTTCTTTCTTCGTTTCTCGGTTTCTTTCTTCGTTTCTCCGTTTCTTTCCTCGTTTCTCCGTTTCTTTCCTCGTTTCTTCGTTTCTTTCTTCGTTACTCCGGTTCTTTCTTCGCTGCTCCGTTTCTTTCTTCGTTCCTCCGTTTATTTCTTCGTTTCTCCATTTATTTCTCCGTTTCTCCGTTTCTTTCTTCGTTACTCCGTTTCTTTCTTCGTTTCTCCATTTCTTTCTTCGTTACTCCGTTTAATTCTTCGTTCCTCCGTTTATTTCTTCGTTTCTCCAATTATTTCTCCGTTTCTCCGTTTCTTTCTTCGTTTTTCGGTTTCTTTCTTCGTGTCTCCGTTTATTTCTCCGTTTCTCCGTTTCTTTCTTCGTTTCTCCGCTTCTTTGTTCGTTTCTCCGTTTCTTTGTTCGTTTCTCCGTTTCTTTCTTCGTTTCTCCGTTTCTTTCTTCGATTCTCCGTTTCTTTCTTCGTTTCTCCGTTTCTTTCTTCGTTTCTCCGTTTCTTTGTTCGTTTCTCCGTTTCTTTCTGCGTTTCATCGTTTCTTTCTTCGTTACTCCGTTTCTTTCTTCGTTTCTCCGTTTCTTTCCTCGTTTCTCCGTTTCTTTCTTCGTCTCTACGTTTATTTCTGCGTTTCTTTCCTCGTTTCTCCGTTTCTTTCTTCGTTTCTCCGTTTCTTTCTTCGTTTCTCCGTTTGTTTTTTCGTTTCTCCATTTATTTCCCCGTTTCTCCGTTTCTTTCTTCGTTTCTCCGTTTCTTTGTGCGTTTCTCCGTTTCTTCCTTCGTTTCTCCGTTTCTTTCTTCGTTTCTCCGTTTCTTTCTTCGTTTCTCCGTTTCTTTGTTCGTTTCTCCGTTTCTTTGTTCGTTTCTCCGTTTCTTCCCTCGTTTCTCCATTTATTTCTCCGTTTCTCCATTTATTTCTCCGATTCTCCGTTTCTTTCTTCGTTTCTCCGTTTCTTTCTTCGTTTCTCCGTTTCTTTCTTCGTTTCTCCGTTTCCTTCTTCGTTTCTCCGTTTCATTGATCGTTTCTCCGTTTCTTTCTCCATATCTCGGTTTATTTCTTCGTTACTCCATTTATTTCTCCGATTCTCCGTTTCTTTCTTCGTTTCTCCGTTTCTTTCTTCGTTTCTGCGTTTCTTTCTTAGATTCTCCGTTTCTTTCTTCGTTTCTCCGTTTCTTCGTTCGTTTCTCCGTTTCTTTCTTCGTATCTCGGTTTCTTTCTTCGTTTCTCCGTTTCTTTCTTCGTTTCTCCGTTTCCTTCTTCGTTTCTCCGTCTCATTGATCGTTTCTCCGTTTCTTTCTCCGTTTCTCGGTTCATTTCTTCGTGTCTCCATTTATTTCTCCGATTCTCCGTTTCTTTCTTCGTTTCTTCGTTTCTTTCTTCGATACTCCGTTTCTTCCTTCGTTTCTCCGTTTCTCTATTCGTTTCTCCGTTTCTTTCTTCGTTTCTCCGTTTATTTCTTCGTTTCTCCATTTATTTCTTCGTTTCTCCACTTATTTCTCCGTTTCTCCGTTTCTTTCTTCGTTACTCCGGTTCTTTCTTCGTTTTTCCGTTTGTTTATTCGTTTCTCCGTTTCTTTCTTCGTTTCCCCGTTTCTTCCTTCGTTTCTCCGCTTCTTTGTTCGTTTCTCCGTTTCTTTGTTCGTTTCTCCGTTTCATTGTTCGTTTCTGCGTTTCTTTGTTCGTTTCTCCGTTTCTTTCTTCGTTTCTCCGTTTCTTTCTCCGTCTCTCCGTTTCTTTGTTCGCTTCTCCGTTTCTTTGTTCCTTTCTCCGTTTCTTTCTTCGTATCTCCGTTTCTTTCTTCGTTTCTTCGTTTCTTTCATCGTTACTGAGTTTCTTTCTTCGTTTCTCCGTTTCGTTCTTCGTTTCTCCGTTTCTTTCTTCGTCTCTCCGTTTATTTCTTCGTTTCTCCATTTATTTCTCCGTTTCTCCGTTTCTTTCTTCGTTTCTCGGTTTCTTTCTTCGTTTCTCCGTTTCTTTCCTCGTGTCTCCGTTTCTTTCCTCGTTTCTTCGTTTCTTTCTTCGTTACTCCGGTTCTTTCTTCGCTGCTCCGTTTCTATCTTCGTTCCTCCGTTTATTTCTTCGTTTCTCCATTTATTTCTCCGTTTCTCCGTTTCTTTCTTCGTTACTCCGTTTCTTTCTTCGTTTCTCCATTTCTTTCTTCGTTACTCCGTTTTTTTCTTCGTTCCTCCGTTTATTTCTTCGTTTCTCCAATTATTTCTCCGTTTCTCCGTTTCTTTCTTCGTTTTTCGGTTTCTTTCTTCGTGTCTCCGTTCATTTCTCCGTTTCTCCGTTTCTTTCTTCGTTTCTCCGCATCTTTGTTCGTTTCTCCGTTTCTTTGTTCGTTTCTCCGTTTCTTTCTTCGTTTCTCCATTTCTTTCTTCGTTTCTCCGTTTCTTTCTTCGTTTCCCCGTTTCTTCCTTCGTTTCTCCGCTTCTTTGTTCGTTTCTCCGTTTCTTTGTTCGTTTCTCCGTTTCATTGTTCGTTTCTGCGTTTCTTTGTTCGTTTCTCCGTTTCTTTCTTCGTTTCTCCGTTTCTTTTTCCGTCTCTCCGTTTCTTTGTTCGCTTCTCCGTTTCTTTGTTCCTTTCTCCGTTTCTTTCTTCGTATCTCCGTTTCTTTCTTCGTTTCTTCGTTTCTTTCATCGTTACTGAGTTTCTTTCTTCGTTTCTCCGTTTCGTTCTTCGTTTCTCCGTTTCTTTCTTCGTCTCTCCGTTTATTTCTTCGTTTCTCCATTTATTTCTCCGTTTCTCCGTTTCTTTCTTCGTTTCTCGGTTTTTTTCTTCGTTTCTCCGTTTCTTTCCTCGTGTCTCCGTTTCTTTCCTCGTTTCTTCGTTTCTTTCTTCGTTACTCCGGTTCTTTCTTCGCTGCTCCGTTTCTATCTTCGTTCCTCCGTTTATTTCTTCGTTTCTCCATTTATTTCTCCGTTTCTCCGTTTCTTTCTTCGTTACTCCGTTTCTTTCTTCGTTTCTCCATTTCTTTCTTCGTTACTCCGTTTAATTCTTCGTTCCTCCGTTTATTTCTTCGTTTCTCCAATTATTTCTCCGTTTCTCCGTTTCTTTCTTCGTTTTTCGGTTTCTTTCTTCGTGTCTCCGTTTATTTCTCCGTTTCTCCGTTTCTTTCTTCGTTTCTCCGCTTCTTTGTTCGTTTCTCCGTTTCTTTGTTCGTTTCTCCGTTTCTTTCTTCGTTTCTCCGTTTCTTTCTTCGATTCTCCGTTTCTTTCTTCGTTTCTCCGTTTCTTTCTTCGTTTCTCCGTTTCTTTGTTCGTTTCTCCGTTTCTTTCTGCGTTTCATCGTTTCTTTCTTCGTTACTCCGTTTCTTTCTTCGTTTCTCCGTTTCTTTCCTCGTTTCTCCGTTTCTTTCTTCGTCTCTACGTTTATTTCTGCGTTTCTTTCCTCGTTTCTCCGTTTCTTTCTTCGTTTCTCCGTTTCTTTCTTCGTTTCTCCGTTTGTTTTTTCGTTTCTCCATTTATTTCCCCGTTTCTCCGTTTCTTTCTTCGTTTCTCCGTTTCTTTGTGCGTTTCTCCGTTTCTTCCTTCGTTTCTCCGTTTCTTTCTTCGTTTCTCCGTTTCTTTCTTCGTTTCTCCGTTTCTTTGTTCGTTTCTCCGTTTCTTTGTTCGTTTCTCCGTTTCTTCCCTCGTTTCTCCATTTATTTCTCCGTTTCTCCATTTATTTCTCCGATTCTCCGTTTCTTTCTTCGTTTCTCCGTTTCTTTCTTCGTTTCTCCGTTTCTTTCTTCGTTTCTCCGTTTCCTTCTTCGTTTCTCCGTTTCATTGATCGTTTCTCCGTTTCTTTCTCCATATCTCGGTTTATTTCTTCGTTACTCCATTTATTTCTCCGATTCTCCGTTTCTTTCTTCGTTTCTCCGTTTCTTTCTTCGTTTCTGCGTTTCTTTCTTAGATTCTCCGTTTCTTTCTTCGTTTCTCCGTTTCTTCGTTCGTTTCTCCGTTTCTTTCTTCGTATCTCGGTTTCTTTCTTCGTTTCTCCGTTTCTTTCTTCGTTTCTCCGTTTCCTTCTTCGTTTCTCCGTCTCATTGATCGTTTCTCCGTTTCTTTCTCCGTTTCTCGGTTCATTTCTTCGTGTCTCCATTTATTTCTCCGATTCTCCGTTTCTTTCTTCGTTTCTTCGTTTCTTTCTTCGATACTCCGTTTCTTCCTTCGTTTCTCCGTTTCTCTATTCGTTTCTCCGTTTCTTTCTTCGTTTCTCCGTTTATTTCTTCGTTTCTCCATTTATTTCTTCGTTTCTCCACTTATTTCTCCGTTTCTCCGTTTCTTTCTTCGTTACTCCGGTTCTTTCTTCGTTTTTCCGTTTGTTTATTCGTTTCTCCGTTTCTTTCTTCGTTTCCCCGTTTCTTCCTTCGTTTCTCCGCTTCTTTGTTCGTTTCTCCGTTTCTTTGTTCGTTTCTCCGTTTCATTGTTCGTTTCTGCGTTTCTTTGTTCGTTTCTCCGTTTCTTTCTTCGTTTCTCCGTTTCTTTCTCCGTCTCTCCGTTTCTTTGTTCGCTTCTCCGTTTCTTTGTTCCTTTCTCCGTTTCTTTCTTCGTATCTCCGTTTCTTTCTTCGTTTCTTCGTTTCTTTCATCGTTACTGAGTTTCTTTCTTCGTTTCTCCGTTTCGTTCTTCGTTTCTCCGTTTCTTTCTTCGTCTCTCCGTTTATTTCTTCGTTTCTCCATTTATTTCTCCGTTTCTCCGTTTCTTTCTTCGTTTCTCGGTTTCTTTCTTCGTTTCTCCGTTTCTTTCCTCGTGTCTCCGTTTCTTTCCTCGTTTCTTCGTTTCTTTCTTCGTTACTCCGGTTCTTTCTTCGCTGCTCCGTTTCTATCTTCGTTCCTCCGTTTATTTCTTCGTTTCTCCATTTATTTCTCCGTTTCTCCGTTTCTTTCTTCGTTACTCCGTTTCTTTCTTCGTTTCACCATTTCTTTCTTCGTTACTCCGTTTTTTTCTTCGTTCCTCCGTTTATTTCTTCGTTTCTCCAATTATTTCTCCGTTTCTCCGTTTCTTTCTTCGTTTTTCGGTTTCTTTCTTCGTGTCTCCGTTCATTTCTCCGTTTCTCCGCTTCTTTGTTCGTTTCTCCGTTTCTTTGTTCGTTTCTCCGTTTCTTTGTTCGTTTCTCCGTTTCTTCCCTCGTTTCTCCATTTATTTCTCCGTTTCTCCATTTATTTCTCCGATTCTCCGTTTCTTTCTTCGTTTCTCCGTTTCTTTCTTCGTTTCTCCGTTTCTTTCTTCGTTTCTCCGTTTCCTTCTTCGTTTCTCCGTTTCATTGATCGTTTCTCCGTTTCTTTCTCCATATCTCGGTTTATTTCTTCGTTACTCCATTTATTTCTCCGATTCTCCGTTTCTTTCTTCGTTTCTCCGTTTCTTTCTTCGTTTCTGCGTTTCTTTCTTAGATTCTCCGTTTCTTTCTTCGTTTCTCCGTTTCTTCGTTCGTTTCTCCGTTTCTTTCTTCGTATCTCGGTTTCTTTCTTCGTTTCTCCGTTTCTTTCTTCGTTTCTCCGTTTCCTTCTTCGTTTCTCCGTCTCATTGATCTTTTCTCCGTTTCTTTCTCCGTTTCTCGGTTCATTTCTTCGTGTCTCCATTTATTTCTCCGATTCTCCGTTTCTTTCTTCGTTTCTTCGTTTCTTTCTTCGATACTCCGTTTCTTCCTTCGTTTCTCCGTTTCTCTATTCGTTTCTCCGTTTCTTTCTTCGTTTCTCCGTTTATTTCTTCGTTTCTCCATTTATTTCTTCGTTTCTCCACTTATTTCTCCGTTTCTCCGTTTCTTTCTTCGCTACTCCGGTTCTTTCTTCGTTTTTCCGTTTGTTTATTCGTTTCTCCGTTTCTTTCTTCGTTTCCCCGTTTCTTCCTTCGTTTCTCCGCTTCTTTGTTCGTTTCTCCGTTTCTTTGTTCGTTTCTCCGTTTCATTGTTCGTTTCTGCGTTTCTTTGTTCGTTTCTCCGTTTCTTTCTTCGTTTCTCCGTTTCTTTCTCCGTCTCTCCGTTTCTTTGTTCGCTTCTCCGTTTCTTTGTTCCTTTCTCCGTTTCTTTCTTCGTATCTCCGTTTCTTTCTTCGTTTCTTCGTTTCTTTCATCGTTACTGAGTTTCTTTCTTCGTTTCTCCGTTTCGTTCTTCGTTTCTCCGTTTCTTTCTTCGTCTCTCCGTTTATTTCTTCGTTTCTCCATTTATTTCTCCGTTTCTCCGTTTCTTTCTTCGTTTCTCGGTTTCTTTCTTCGTTTCTCCGTTTCTTTCCTCGTGTCTCCGTTTCTTTCCTCGTTTCTTCGTTTCTATCTTCGTTACTCCGGTTCTTTCTTCGCTGCTCCGTTTCTATCTTCGTTCCTCCGTTTATTTCTTCGTTTCTCCATTTATTTCTCCGTTTCTTTCTTCGTTACTCCGTTTCTTTCTTCGTTTCTCCATTTCTTTCTTCGTTACTCCGTTTTTTTCTTCGTTCCTCCGTTTATTTCTTCGTTTCTCCAATTATTTCTCCGTTTCTCCGTTTCTTTCTTCGTTTTTCGGTTTCTTTCTTCGTGTCTCCGTTCATTTCTCCGTTTCTCCGTTTCTTTCTTCGTTTCTCCGCATCTTTGTTCGTTTCTCCGTTTCTTTGTTCGTTTCTCCGTTTCTTTCTTCGTTTCTCCATTTCTTTCTTCGTTTCTCCGTTTCTTTCTTCGTTTCCCCGTTTCTTCCTTCGTTTCTCCGCTTCTTTGTTCGTTTCTCCGTTTCTTTGTTCGTTTCTCCGTTTCATTGTTCGTTTCTGCGTTTCTTTGTTCGTTTCTCCGTTTCTTTCTTCGTTTCTCCGTTTCTTTTTCCGTCTCTCCGTTTCTTTGTTCGCTTCTCCGTTTCTTTGTTCCTTTCTCCGTTTCTTTCTTCGTATCTCCGTTTCTTTCTTCGTTTCTTCGTTTCTTTCATCGTTACTGAGTTTCTTTCTTCGTTTCTCCGTTTCGTTCTTCGTTTCTCCGTTTCTTTCTTCGTCTCTCCGTTTATTTCTTCGTTTCTCCATTTATTTCTCCGTTTCTCCGTTTCTTTCTTCGTTTCTCGGTTTTTTTCTTCGTTTCTCCGTTTCTTTCCTCGTTTCTCCATTTCTTTCTCCGTTTCTCGGTCTATTTCTTCGTTTCTCCATTTATTTCTCCGATTCTCCGTTTCCCTCTTCGTTTCTCAGTTTCTTTCTTCGTTTCTCCGTTTCTTCCTTCGTTTCTCCGTTTCTTTCTTCGTTTCTCCGTTTCTTTCTTCGTTTCTCCGTTGCTTTCTTCGTTTCTGCGTTTCTTTCTTCGTTTCTCCGTTTCTTTCTTCGTTTCTCCGTTTCTTTCTTCGTTTCACCGTTTCTTTTATCGTTTCTTCGTTTCTCCGTTTCTTTCTTCGTTTCTCCGTTTATATCGTCGTTTCTCCATTTCTTTCTCCGTTTCTTTCTTCGTTTCTCCGTTTCATTCTTCGTTTCCCCGTTTCTTTCTTCGTTTCTCCGTTTCTTTCTTCGTTTCTCCGTTTCTTTCTTCGTTTCCCCGTTTCTTTCTTCGTTTCTCCGTTTCTTTGTTCGTTTCTCCGTTTCTTTCTTTGTTTCTCCGTTTCTTTCTCCGTTTCTCCGTTTATTTTTTCGTTTCTCCATTTATTTCTCCGTTTCTCCGTCCCTTTCTTCGTTTCTCCGCTTCTTTGTACGTTTCTCCGTTTCTTTCTCCGTTTCTCCGTTTCCTTGTTCGTTTCTCCGTTTGTTTCTTCGTTTCTCCATTTATTTCCCCGTGTCTCCGTTTCTTTCTTCGTTTCTTCGTTTCTTTGTGCGTTTCTCCGTGTCTTCCTTCGTTTCTCCGTTTCTGTCTTCGTTTCTCCGTTTCTTTCTTCGTTTCTGCGTTTCTTTCTTCGTTTCTCCGTTTCTTTGTTCGTTTCCCCGTTTCTTTCTTCGTTTCTCCGTTTCTTTCTTCGTTTCTCCGTTTCTTTGTTCGTTTCTCCGTTTCTTTCTTCGTTTCTCCGTTTCTTTTTTCGTTTCTCCGTTTATTTCTTCCTTTCTCCATTTATTTCTCCGTTTCTCCGTTTCTTTCTTCGTTTCTCCGTTTCTTTCTTCGTTTCTCCGTTTCTTTCTTCGTTTCTCCTTTCTTTCATCGTTTCTTCGTATCTCCGTTTCTTTCTTCGTTTCTCCGTTTATATCTTCGTTTCTCCATTTATTTCTCCGTTTCTCCGTTTATATCGTCGTTTCTCCATTTCTTTCTCCGTTTCTTTCTTCGTTTCTCCGTTTCATTCTTCGTTTCCCCGTTTCTTTCTTCGTTTCTCCGTTTCTTTGTTCGTTTCTCCGTTTCTTTCTTCGTTTCTCCGTTTCTTTCTTCGTGTCTCCGTTTCTTTCTTCGTTTCTCCGTTTCTTTCTTCGTTTCACCGTTTCTTTTATCGTTTCTTCGTTTCTCCGTTTCTTTCTTCGTTTCTCTGTTTCTTTCCTCGTTTCTCCGTTTCTTTCTTCGTTTCTCCGTTTCTTTCTTCGTTTCTCCGTTTCTTTCTTCGTTTCTCCGTTTCTTTCTTCGTTTCTCCGTTGCTTTCTTCGTTTCTGCGTTTCTTTCTTCGTTTCTCCGTTTCTTTCTTCGTTTCTCCGTTTCTTTCTTCGTTTCACCGTTTCTTTTATCGTTTCTTCGTTTCTCCGTTTCTTTCTTGGTTTCTCCGTTTATATCGTCGTTTCTCCATTTCTTTCTCCGTTTCTTTCTTCGTTTCTCCGTTTCATTCTTCGTTTCCCCGTTTCTTTCTTCGTTTCTCCGTTTCTTTCATCGTTTCTCCGTTTCTTTCTTCGTTTCCCCGTTTCTTTCTCCGTTTCTCCGTTTCTTTGTTCGTTTCTCCGTTTCTTTCTTTGTTTCTCCGTTTCTTTCTCCGTTTCTCCGTTTATTTTTTCGTTTCTCCATTTATTTCTCCGTTTCTCCGTCCCTTTCTTCGTTTCTCCGCTTCTTTGTACGTTTCTCCGTTTCTTTCTCCGTTTCTCCGTTTCCTTGTTCGTTTCTCCGTTTGTTTCTTCGTTTCTCCATTTATTTCCCCGTGTCTCCGTTTCTTTCTTCGTTTCTTCGTTTCTTTGTGCGTTTCTCCGTGTCTTCCTTCGTTTCTCCGTTTCTGTCTTCGTTTCTCCGTTTCTTTCTTCGTTTCTGCGTTTCTTTCTTCGTTTCTCCGTTTCTTTGTTCGTTTCCCCGTTTCTTTCTTCGTTTCTCCGTTTCTTTCTTCGTTTCTCCGTTTCTTTGTTCGTTTCTCCGTTTCTTTCTTCGTTTCTCCGTTTCTTTTTTCGTTTCTCCGTTTATTTCTTCCTTTCTCCATTTATTTCTCCGTTTCTCCGTTTCTTTCTTCGTTTCTCCGTTTCTTTCTTCGTTTCTCCGTTTCTTTCTTCGTTTCTCCGTTTCTTTCTTCGTTTCTCCTTTCTTTCATCGTTTCTTCGTATCTATTTTGGTTTCTCCTGTTCTTTCTTTGTTTCTCCGTTTGTTTCTTCATTTCTCCGTATATTTCTTCGTTTCTCCGTTTCATTCTTCGTTTCTGCGTTTCTTTGTGCGTTTCTCCGTTTCTTCCTTCGTTTCTCCGTTTCTGTCTTCGTTTCTCCGTTTCTTTCATCGTTTCTGCGTTTCTTTCTTCGTTTCTCCGTTTCTTTGTTCGTTTCTCCGTTTCTTTGTTCGTTTCTCCGTTTCTTTCTTCGTTTCTCCGTTTCTTTCTTCGTTTCACCGTTTCTTTCTTCTTTTCTCCGTTTCTTTGTTCGTTTCCCCGTTTCTTTGTTCGTTTCTCCGTTTCTTTCTTCGTTTCTCCGTTTCTTTGTTCGTTTCTCCATTTCTTTCTCCGTTTCTCGGTCTATATCTTCGTTTCCCCGTTTCTTTGTGCGTTTCTCCGTTTCTTCCTTCGTCTCTCCGTTTCTTTCTTCGTTTCACCGTCTCTTTCTTCGTTTCTCCGATTCTTTCTTCGTTTCTCCGTTTCTTTCTTCGTGTCTCCGTTCCTTTCTTCGTTTCTCCGTTTCTTTCTTCGTTTCTCCGTTTCTTTCTTCGTTTCCCCGTTTCTTTCTTCGTTTCTCCGTTTCTTTGTTCGTTTCTCCGTTTCTTTCTTTGTTTCTCCGTTTCTTTCTCCGTTCCTCCGTTTATTTCTTCGTTTCTCCATTTATTTCTCCGTTTCTCCGTCCCTTTCTTCGTTTCTCCGCTTCTTTGTTCGTTTCTCCGTTTCTTTCTTTGTTTCTCCGTTTCTTTCTCCGTTCCTCCGTTTATTTCTTCGTTTCTCCATTTATTTCTCCGTTTCTCCGTCCCTTTCTTCGTTTCTCCGCTTCTTTGTTCGTTTCTCCGTTTCTTTCTTCGTTTCTCCGTTTCCTTGTTCGTTTCTCCGTTGGTTTCTTCGTTTCTCCATTTATTTCCCCGTTTCTCCGTTTCTTTCTTCGTTTCTCCGTTTCTGTCTTCGTTTCTCCGTTTCTTTCTTCGTTTCTGCGTTTCTTTGTTCGTTTCTCCGTTTCTTTGTTCGTTTCTCCGTTTCTTTGTTCGTTTCACCGTTTCTTTCTTCGTTTCTCCGTTTCTTTCTTCGTTTCTCCGTTTCTTTCTTCGTTTCCCCGTTTCTTTCTTCGTTTCTCCGTTTCTTTGTTCGTTTCTCCGTGTCTTTCTTTGTTTCTCCGTTTCTTTCTCCGTTTCTCCGTTTATTTCTTCGTTTCTCCATTTATTTCTCCGTTTCTCCGTCCCTTTCTTCGTTTCTCCGATTCTTTGTTCGTTTCTCCGTTTCTTTCTTCGTTTCTCCGTTTCCTTGTTCGTTTCTCCGTTTGTTTCTTCGTTTCTCCATTTATTTCCCGTGTCTCCGTTTTTTTCGTCGTTTCTCCGTTTCTTTGTGCGTTTCTCCGTGTCTTCCTTCGTTTCTCCGTTTCTGTCTTCGTTTCTCCGTTTCTTTCTTCGTTTCTGCGTTTCTTTCTTCGTTTCTCCGTTTCTTTGTTCGTTTCTCCGTTTCTTTGTTCGTTTCTCCGTTTCTTTCTTCGTTTCTCCGTTTCTTTTTTCGTTTCTCCGTTTATTTCTTCCTTTCTCCATTTATTTCTCCGTTTCTCCGTTTCTTTCTTCGTTTCTGCGTTTCTTTCTTCGTTTCTCCGTTTCTTTCTTCGTTTCTCCGTTTCTTTCTTCGTTTCTCCGTTTCTTTCTGCGTTTCTCCGTTTCTTTCTTCGTTTCACCGTTTCTTTTATCGTTTCTTCGTTTCTCCGTTTCTTTCTTCGTTTCTTCGTTTATATCGTCGATTCTCCATTTCTTTCTCCGTTTCTTTCTTCGTTTCTCCGTTTCATTCTTCGTTTCCCCGTTTCTTTCTTCGTTTCTCTGTTTCTTTGTTCGTTTCTCCGTTTCTTTCTTTGTTTCTCCGTTTCTTTCTCCGTTTCTCCGTTTATTTCTTCGTTTCTCCACTTATTTCTCCGTTTCTGCGTTTCTTTGTTCGTATCTCCGTTTCTTTCTTCGTTTCTGCGTTTCTTTCTTCGTTTCTCCGCTTCTTTCTTCGTTTCTCCGTTTCTTTGTTCGTTTCACCGTTTCTTTTTTCGTTTCTCCGTTTATTTCTTCCTTTCTCCATTTATTTCTCCGTTTCTCCGTTTTTTTCTTTGTTTCTCCGTTCCTCCGTTTATTTCTTCGTTTCTCCATTTATTTCTCCGTTTCTCCGTCCCTTTCTTCGTTTCTCCGCTTCTTTGTTCGTTTCTCCGTTTCTTTCTTTGTTTCTCCGTTTCTTTCTCCGTTCCTCCGTTTATTTCTTCGTTTCTCCATTTATTTCCCCGTTTCTCCGTTTCTTTATTCGTTTCTCCGTTTCTTTGTGCGTTTCTCCGTTTCTTCCTTCGTTTCTCCGTTTATGTCTTCGTTTCTCCGTTTCTTTCTTCGTTTCTGCGTTTCTTTCTTCGTTTCTCCGTTTCTTTGTTCGTTTCTCCGTTTCTTTGTTCGTTTCTCCGTTTCTTTCTTCGTTTCTCCATTTCTTTCTCCGTTTCTCGGTCTATTTCTTCGTTTCTCCATTTATTTCTCCGATTCTCCGTTTCCCTCTTCGTTTCTCAGTTTCTTTCTTCGTTTCTCCGTTTCTTCCTTCGTTTCTCCGTTTCTTTCTTCGTTTCTCTGTTTCTTTCCTCGTTTCTCCGTTTCTTTCTTCGTTTCTCCGTTTCTTTCTTCGTTTCTCCGTTTCTTTCTTCGTTTCGCCGTTTCTTTCTTCGTTTCTCCGTTGCTTTCTTCGTTTCTGCGTTTCTTTCTTCGTTTCTCCGTTTCTTTTTTCGTTTCTCCGTTTCTTTGTTCGTTTCTCCGTTTCTTTCTTTGTTTCTCCGTTTCTTTCTCCGTTTCTCCGTTTATTTCTTCGTTTCTCCACTTATTTCTCCGTTTCTGCGTTTCTTTGTTCGTATCTCCGTTTCTTTCTTCGTTTCTGCGTTTCTTTCTTCGTTTCTCCGCTTCTTTCTTCGTTTCTCCGTTTCTTTGTTCGTTTCACCGTTTCTTTTTTCGTTTCTCCGTTTATTTCTTCCTTTCTCCATTTATTTCTCCGTTTCTCCGTTTTTTTCTTTGTTTCTCCGTTTCTTTCTCCGTTCCTCCGTTTATTTCTTCGTTTCTCCATTTATTTCTCCGTTTCTCCGTCCCTTTCTTCGTTTCTCCGCTTCTTTGTTCGTTTCTCCGTTTCTTTCTTTGTTTCTCCGTTTCTTTCTCCGTTCCTCCGTCTATTTCTTCGTTTCTGCATTTATTTCCCCGTTTCTCCGTTTCTTTATTCGTTTCTCCGTTTCTTTGTGCGTTTCTCCGTTTCTTCCTTCGTTTCTCCGTTTATGTCTTCGTTTCTCCGTTTCTTTCTTCGTTTCTGCGTTTCTTTCTTCGTTTCTCCGTTTCTTTGTTCGTTTCTCCGTTTCTTTGTTCGTTTCTCCGTTTCTTTCTTCGTTTCTCCATTTCTTTCTCCGTTTCTCGGTCTATTTCTTCGTTTCTCCATTTATTTCTCCGATTCTCCGTTTCCCTCTTCGTTTCTCAGTTTCTTTCTTCGTTTCTCCGTTTCTTCCTTCGTTTCTCCGTTTCTTTCTTCGTTTCTCTGTTTCTTTCCTCGTTTCTCCGTTTCTTTCTTCGTTTCTCCGTTTCTTTCTTCGTTTCTCCGTTTCTTTCTTCGTTTCGCCGTTTCTTTCTTCGTTTCTCCGTTGCTTTCTTCGTTTCTGCGTTTCTTTCTTCGTTTCTCCGTTTCTTTTTTCGTTTCTCCGTTTCTTTGTTCGTTTCTCCGTTTCTTTCTTCGTTTCTCCGTTTCTTTCTTCGTTTCTCCGTTTCTTTCTTCGTTTCTGCGTTTCTTTCTTCGTTTCTCCGTTTCTTTCTTGGTTTCTCCGTTTCTTTGTTCGTTTCTCCGTTTCATTCTTCGTTTCTCCGTTTCTTTGTTCGTTTCTCCGTTTCTTTCTTTGTTTCTCCGTTTCTTTCTCCGTTTCTCCGTTTATTTCTTCGTTTCTCCATTTATTTCTCCGTTTCTCCGTTTCTTCGTTCGTTTCTCCGTTTCTTTGTTCGTTTCTCCGTTTCTTTGTTCGTTTCTCCGTTTCTTTCTTCGTTTCTCCGTTTCTTTCTTCGATTTTCCGTTTCTTTCTTCGTTTCCCCATTTCTTTCTTCTATTCTTCATTCCGTCCTTCGTTTCTCGGTTACTTTCTTCGTTTCTCCGTTTCTTTCTTCGTTTCTCCGTTTCTTTCTTCGTTTCACCGTTTCTTTTATCGTTTCTTCGTTTCTCCGTTTCTTTCTTCGTTTCTCCGTTTATATCGTCGTTTCTCCATTTCTTTCTCCGTTTCTTTCTTCGTTTCTCCGTTTCATTCTTCGTTTCCCTGTTTCTTTCTTCGTTTCTCCGTTTCTTTCTTCGTTTCTCCTTTTCTTTCTTCGTTTCCCCGTTTCTTTCTTCGTTTCTCCGTTTCTTTGTTCGTTTCTCCGTTTCTTTCTTTGTTTCTCCGTTTCTTTCTCCGTTTCTCCGTTTATTTTTTCGTTTCTCCATTTATTTCTCCGTTTCTCCGTCCCTTTCTTCGTTTCTCCGCTTCTTTGTTCGTTTCTCCGTTTCTTTCTTCGTTTCTCCGTTTCCTTGATCGTTTCTCCGTTTGTTTCTTCGTTTCTCCATTTATTTCCCCGTGTCTCCGTTTCTTTCTTCGTTTCTCCGTTTCTTTGTGCGTTTCTCCGTGTCTTCCTTCGTTTCTCCGTTTCTTTCTTCGTTTCTCCGTTTCTTTCTCCGTTTCTCCGTTTCTTTGTTCGTTTCTCCGTTTCTTTGTTCGTTTCTCCGTTTCTTTGTTCGTTTTTCCGTTTCTTTCTTCGTTTCTCCGTTTCTTTTTTCGTTTCTCCGTTTATTTCTTCCTTTCTCCATTTATTTCTCCGTTTCTCCGTTTATTTCTTCGTTTCTCCATTTATTTCTCCGTTTCTGCGTTTCTTTGTTCGTTTCTCCGTTTCTTTCTTCGTTTCTGCGTTTCATTCTTCGTTTCTCCGCTTCTTTCTTCGTTTCTCCGTTTCTTTGTTCGTTTCACCGTTTCTTTTTTCGTTTCTCCGTTTATTTCATCCTTCCTCCATTTATTTCTCCGTTTCTCCGTTTCTTTCTTCGTTCCTCCGTTTCTTTCTTCGTGTCTCCGTTTCTTTCTTCGTTTCTCCGTTTCTTTCTTCGTTTCTCCGTTTCTTTCTTCGTTTCTCCGTTTCCTTGATCGTTTCTCCGTTTGTTTCTTCGTTTCTCCATTTATTTCCCCGTGTCTCCGTTTCTTTCTTCGTTTCTCCGTTTCTTTGTTCGTTTCTCCGTTTCTTTCTTTGTTTCTCCGTTTCTATCTCCGTTTCTCCGTTTATTTCTTCGTTTCTCCATTTATTTCTCCGTTTCTCCGTCCCTTTCTTCGTTTCTCCGCTTCTTTGTTCGTTTCTCCGTTTCTTTCTTCGTTTCTCCGTTTCCTTGTTCGTTTCTCCGTTTGTTTCTTCGTTTCTCCATTTATTTCCCCGTTTCTCCGTTTCTTTCTTCGTTTCTCCGTTTCTTTGTGCGTTTCTCCGTTTCTTCCTTCGTTTCTCCGTTTCTGTCTTCGTTTCTCCGTTTCTTTCTTCGTTTCTGCGTTTCTTTCTTCGTTTCTCCGTTTCTTTGTTCGCTTCTCCGTTTCTATGTTCGTTTCTCCGTTTCTTTCTTCGTTTCTCCGTTTCTTTCTTCGTTTCACCGTATCTTTCTTCGTTTCTCCGTTTCTTTCTTCGTTTCTCCGTTTCTTTCTTCGTGTCTCCGTTTCTTTCTTCGTTTCTCCGTTTCTTTCTTCGTTTCTCCGTTTCTTTCTTCGTTTCCCCGTTTCTTTCTTCGTTTCTCCGTTTCTTTGTTCGTTTCTCCGTTTCTTTCTTTGTTTCTCCGTTTCTTTCTCCGTTTCTCCGTTTATTTCTTCGTTTCTCCATTTATTTCTCCGTTTCCCCGTCCCTTTCTTCGTTTCTCCGCTTCTTTGTTCGTTTCTCCGTTTCTTTCTTCGTTTCTCCGTTTCCTTGTTCGTTTCTCCGTTGGTTTCTTCGTTTCTCCATTTATTTCCCCGTTTCTCCGTTTCTTTCTTCGTTTCTCCGTTTCTTTGTGCGTTTCTCCGTTTCTTCCTTCGTTTCTCCGTTTCTGTCTTCGTTTCTCCGTTTCTTTCTTCGTTTCTGCGTTTCTTTCTTCGTTTCTCCGTTTCTTTGTTCGTTTCTCGGTTTCTTTGTTCGTTTCTCCGTTTCTTTCTTCGTTTCTCCGTTTCTTTCTTCGTTTCACCGTTTCTTTCTTCGTTTCTCCGTTTCTTTCTTCGTTTCACCGTTTCTTTTATCGTTTCTTCGTTTCTCCGTTTCTTTCTTCGTTTCTCCGTTTATATCGTCGTTTCTCCATTTCTTTCTCCGTTTCTTTCTTCGTTTCTCCGTTTCATTCTTCGTTTCCCCTTTTCTTTCTTCGTTTCTCCGTTTCCTTGTTCGTTTCTCCGTTTGTTTCTTCGTTTCTCCATTTATTTCCCCGTGTCTCCGTTTCTTTCTTCGTTTCTCCGTTTCTTTGTGCGTTTCTCCGGGTCTTCCTTCGTTTCTCCGTTTCTGTCTTCGTTTCTCCGTTTCTTTCTTCGTTTCACCGTTTCTTTTATCGTTTCTTCGTTTCTCCGTTTCTTTCTTCGTTTCTTCGTTTATATCGTCGTTTCTCCATTTCTTTCTTCGTTTCTGCGTTTCATTCTTCGTTTCTCCGCTCCTTTCTTCGTTTCTCCGTTTCTTTGTTCGTTTCACCGTTTCTTTTTTCGTTTCTCCGTTTATTTCATCCTTTCTCCATTTATTTCTCCGTTTCTCCGTTTCTTTCTTCGTTCCTCCGTTTCTTTCTTCGTGTCTCCGTTTCTTTCTTCGTTTCTCCGTTTCTTTCTTCGTTTCTCCGTTTCTTTCTTCGTTTCCCCGTTTCTTTGTTCGTTTCTCCGTTTCTTTGTTCGTTTCTCCGTTTCTTTCTTTGTTTCTCCGTTTCTATCTCCGTTTCTCCGTTTATTTCTTCGTTTCTCCATTTATTTCTCCGTTTCTCCGTCCCTTTCTTCGTTTCTCCGCTTCTTTGTTCGTTTCTCCGTTTCTTTCTTCGTTTCTCCGTTTCCTTGTTCGTTTCTCCGTTTGTTTCTTCGTTTCTCCATTTATTTCCCCGTTTCTACGTTTCTTTCTTCGTTTCTCCGTTTCTTTGTGCGTTTCTCCGTTTCTTCCTTCGTTTCTCCGTTTCTGTCTTCGTTTCTCCGTTTCTTTCTTCGTTTCTGCGTTTCTTTCCTCGTTTCTCCGTTTCTTTGTTCGCTTCTCCGTTTCTATGTTCGTTTCTCCATTTCTTTCTCCGTTTCTTTCTTCGTTTCTCCGTTTCATCCATCGTTTCTCCGTTTCTTTCTCCGTTTCTCCGTATCTATTTTGGTTTCTCCGTTTCTTTCTTTGTTTCTCCGTTTGTTTCTTCATTTCTCCGTATATTTCTTCGTTTCTCCGATTCATTCTTCGTTTCTGCGTTTCTTTGTTCGTTTCTCCGTTTCTTTGTTCGTTTCTCCGTTTCTTTCTTTGTTTCTCCGTTTCTTTTTTGATTTCTCCGTGTATATCTTCGTTTCTCCGTTTCATTCTTCGTTTCTGCGTTTCATTGTTCGTTTCTCCGTTTCTTTCTTCGTTTCTCCGTTTCTTTGTTCGTTTCTCCGTTTCTTTCTTCGCTTCTTCGTTTCTTCGTTTCTTTGTTTGTTTCTCCGTTTCTTTGTTCGTTTCTCCGTTTCATTGTTCGTTTCTCCGTTTCTTTGTTCGTTTCTCCGTTTCTTTGTTCGTTTCTCCGTTTCTTCGTTCGTTTCTCCGTTTCTATGTTCGTTTCTCCGTTTCTTTGTTCGTTTCTCCGTTTCTTTCTTCGTTTCTCCGTTTCTTTCTTCGTTTCTCCGTTTCTTTCTCCGTTTCTCCGTTTCTTTCTTCGTTTCTCCGTTTCCTTCTTCGTTTCTCCGTTTCTTTCTTCGTTTCTCCATTTATTTCTCCGTATCTTTGTTCGTTTCTCCGTTTCTTTCTTCGTTTCTCCGTTTCTTTGTTCGTTTCTCCGTTTCTTTGTTCGTTTCTCCGTTTCATTGTTCGTTTCTCCGTTTCTTTGTTCGTTTCTCCGTTTCTTTGTTCGTTTCTCCGTTTCTTCGTTCGTTTCTCCGTTTCTATGTTCGTTTCTCCGTTTCTTTGTTCGTTTCTCCGTTTCTTTCTTCGTTTCTCCGGTTCTTTCTTCGTTTCTCCGTTTCTTTCTCCGTTTCTCCGTTTCTTTCTTCGTTTCTCCGCTTCTTTCTTCGTTTCTCCGTTTCTTTGTTCGTTTCACAGTTTGTTTTTTTGTTTCTCCGTTTATTTCTTCCTTTCTCCATTTATTTCTCCGTTTCTCCGTTTCTTTCTTCGTTTCTTCGTCTCTTTCTTTGTTTCTCCGTTTCTTTCATCATTTCTCCGTTTATTTCTTCGTTTCTCCGTTTCATTCTTCGTTTCTCCATTTATTTCTCCGTTTCTCCGTTTTTTCTTCGTTTCTTCCTTTCTTTGTTCGTTTCTCCGTTTCTTTGTTCGTTTCTCCGTTTCCTTGTTCGATTCTCCGTTTATTTCTTCGTTTCTCCATTTATTTCTCCGTTTCTTTCTTCGTTTCTCCGTTTCTTTGTTCGTTTTTCCGTTTCTTTCTTCGTTTCTCCGTTTCTTTCTTCGTTTCTCCGTTTCTTTCTTCGTTTCTGCGTTTCTTTCTTCGTTTCTCCGTTTCTTTGTTCGTTTCTCCGTTTCTTTCTTCGTTTCTCCGTTTCTTTGTTCGTTTCTCCGTTAATTTCTTCGTTTCTCGATTTCTTTCTCCGTTTCTCCGTTTATTTCTTCGTTTCTCCATTTATTTCTCCGATTCTCCGTTTCTTTCTTCGTTTCTGCGTTTCTTTGTTCGTTTCTCCGTTTCTTTGTTCGCTTCTCCGTTTCTTTCTTCGTTTCTGTGTTTCTTTCATCGTTTCTCCGTTTCTTTCTTCGTTTCTCCGTTTCTATCTTCATTTCTCCGTTTCTTTCTTCGTTTCTCCGTTTCTTTCTTCGTTTCTCCGTTTCTTTCTTCGTTTCTCCGTTTATTTCTTCGTATCTCCATTTATTTCTCCGTTTCTCGGTATCTTTCTTCGTTACTCCTGTTCTTTCGTCGTTTCTCGGTTTCTTTCTTCGTTTCTCCGGTTCTTTCTTCGTTTCTCCGTTTATTTCTTCGTTTCTCCATTTATTTCTCCGTTTCTCGGTATCTTTCTTCGTTACTCCGGTTCTTTCTTCGTTTCTCGGTTTCTTTCTTCGTTTCTCCGATTCTTTCTTCGTTTCTCCGTTTCTTCCTTCGTTTCTCCGTTTCTTTGTTCGTTTCTCCGTTCCTTTCTTCGTTTCTTCGTTTCTTCCTTCGTTTCTTCATTTCTTTCTTCGTTTCCCCGTTTCTTTCTTCGTTTCTCCGTTTCTTTCTTCGTATCTCCGTTTCTTTCTACGTTTCTCCGTTTGTTTCTTCGTTTCTCCGTTTCCTTGTTCGTTTCTCCGTTTATTTCTTCGTTTCTCGATTTATTTCTCCGTTTTTTTCTTCGTTTCTCCGTTTCTTTGTTCGTTTCTCCGTTTCTTTCTTCGTTTCTCCGTTTCTTTTATAGTTTCTTCGTTTCTCCGTTTCTTTCTTCGTTTCTCCGTTTATATCTTCGTTTCTCCATTTATTTCTCCGTTTCTTTGTTCATTTCTCCGTTTCTTTCTTCGTTTCTCCGTTTCTTTCTTCGTTTCTCCGTTTCTTTCTTCGTTTCTCCGTTTATTTCTTCGTTTCTCCATTTATTTCTCCGTGTCTGGGCTTCTGTCTTCGATACTCCGATTCTTTCTTCGTTTCTCGGTTTCTTTTTTCGTTTCTCCGGTTCTTTCCTCGTTTCTCCGTTTGCTTGTTCGTTTCTCGGTTTATTTCTTCGTTTCTCCATTTATTTCACCGTTTCTCCGTATCTTTGTTCGTTTCTTCGTTTCTTTCTTCGTATCTCCGTTTCTTTCTCCGTTTCTCCGTTTCTTTCCCCGTTTCTAGGTTTGTTTCTTCGTTTCTCCATTTATTTCTCCGATTCTCCGTTTCTTTCTCCGTTTCTCGGTTTATTTCTTCGTTTCTCCATTTATTTCACCGTTTCTCCGTATCCTTCTTCGTTTCTCCGTCTCATTGTTCGTTTCTCCGTTTCTTTGTTCGTTTCTCCGTTTCTTTTTCCGCTTCTCGGTTTATTTCTTCGTTTCTCCATTTATTTCTCCGTTTCTTTCTTCGTTTCTTCGTTTCGTTCTTCGTTACTCCGTTCCTTTCATCGTTTCTCCGTTTCTTTCATCGTTTCTTCGTTTCTCCGTTTCTTTCTTCGTTTCTCCATTTATTTCTCCGTTTCTCGGTTTCTTTCTTCGTTTCTCCGTTTCTTTGTTCGTTTCTCCGTTTCTTTCTTCGTTTCTTCATTTCTTTCTTCGTTTCTCCGTTTATTTCTTCTTTTCTTCGTTTCTTTCTTCGTTTCTTCATTTCTTTCTTCGTTTCTCCGTTTCTTTCTTCGTTTCTCCGTTTCTTTCTTCGTGTCTGCGTTTCTTTTTTCGTTTCTCCGTTTCTTTCTTAGTTTCTCCGTTTCTTTTTCCGTTTCTCGGTTTATTTCTTCGTTTCTCCATTCATTTCTCCGTTTCTTTCTTCGTTTCGCCGTTTCTTTCTTCGTTTCTCCGTTTCTTTCTTCATTTCTTCGTTTCTTTCTTCGTTTCTCCGTTTCTTTCTTCGTGTCTCCGTTTCATTCTTCGTTTCTCCATTTATTTCTCCGTTTCTCGGTTTCTTTCTTCGTATCTCCGTTTCTTTCAACGTTTCTCCGTTTCTTTCTTCGTTTCTCCGTTTCTTTCTCCGTTTCTCCGTTTATTTATTCGTTTCTCCATTTATTTCTCCGTTTCTCGGTTTCTTTCTTCGTTTCTCCGTTTCTTTCTTCGTTTCTCCATTTATTTCTCCGTTTCTCGGTTTATTTCTTCGTTTCTCCATTTATTTCTCCGTTTCTTTCTTCGTTTCTTCGTTTCGTTCTTCGTTACTCCGTTCCTTTCATCGTTTCTCCGTTTCTTTCATCGTTTCTTCGTTTCTCCGTTTCTTTCTTCGTTTCTCGATTTATTTCTTCGTTTCTCCATTTATTTCTCCGATTCTCCGTTTCTTTCTTCGTTTCTGCGTTTCTTTGTTCGTTTCTCCGTTTCTTTGTTCGCTTCTCCGTTTCTTTCTTCGTTTCTTTCTTTCTTTCTTCGTTTCTCCGTTTCTTTCTTCGTTTCTCCGTTTCTTTCTTCATTTCTCCGTTTCTTTCTTCGTTTCTCCGTTTATTTCTTCGTTTCTCCATTTATTTCTCCGTTCCTCCGTTTCTTTCTTCGTTTCTCCGTTTCTTTGTTCGTTTCTCCGTTTCTTTGTTCGTTTCTCCGTTTCTTTCTTCGTTTCTCCGTTTCTTTGTTCGTTTCTCCGTTTCTCGGTTTATTTCTTCGTTTCTCCGTTTCTACGTTTCTTTCTTCGATTCTCCGTTTCTTTCTTCATTTCTCCGTTTCTTTCTTCGTTTCTCCGTTTCTTTCTTCGTTTCTCCGTTTATTTCTTCGTTTCTCCATTTATTTCTCCGTTTCTCGGTATCTTTCTACGTTACTCCGGTTCTTTCTTCGATTCTCGGTTTCTTTCTTCGTTTCTCCGATTCTTTCTTGGTTTCTCCGTGTCTTCCTTCGTTTCTCCGTTTCTTTGTTCGTTTCTCCGTTTCTTTCTTCGTTTCTCCGTTTCTTTGTTCGTTTCTCCGTTTATTTCTTCGTTTCTCCATTTCTTTCTCCGTTTCTCAGTTTATTTCTTCGTTTCTCCATTTCTTTCTCCGTTTCTCCGTTTGTTTCTCCGTTTCTCGGTATCTTTCTTCGTTACTCCGGTTCTTTCGTCGTTTCTCGGTTTCTTTCTTCGTTTCTCCGATTCTTTCTTCGTTTCTCCGTTTCTTCCTTCGTTTCTCCGTTTCTTTCTTCGTTTCTCCGTTTCTTTCTTCGTTTCTTCGTTTCTTTCTTTGTTTCTCCGTTTCTTTCATCATTTCTCCGTTTATTTCTTCGTTTCTCCGTTTCATTCTTCGTTTCTCCATTTATTTCTCCGTTTCTCCGTTTCTTTCTTCGTTTCTTCCTTTCTTTGTTCGTTTCTCCGTTTCTTTGTTCGTTTCTCCGTTTCTTTCTTCGTTTCTCCGTTTCTTTGTTCGTTTCTCCGTTTCTTTCTTCGTTTCTCCGTTTCTTTGTTCGTTTCTCCGTTTATTTCTTCGTTTCTCCATTTCTTTCTCCGTTTCTCCGTTTATTTCTTCGTTTCTCCATTTATTTCTCCGATTCTCCGTTTCTTTCTTCGTTTCTGCGTTTCTTTGTTCGTTTCTCCGTTTCTTTGTTCGCTTCTCCGTTTCTTTCTTCGTTTCTTTCTTTCTTTCTTCGTTTCTTCGTTTCTTCCTTCGTTTCTCCGTTTCTTTCTTCATTTCTCCGTTTGTTTCTTCGTTTCTCCGTTTATTTCTTCGTTTCTCCATTTATTTCTCCGTTCCTCCGTTTCTTTCTTCGTTTCTCCGTTTCTTTGTTCGTTTCTCCGTTTCTTTGTTCGTTTCTCCGTTTCTTTCTTCGTTTCTCCGTTTCTTTGTTCGTTTCTCCGTTTCTTTCTCCGTTTCTCGGTTTATTTCTTCGTTTCTCCGTTTCTACGTTTCTTTCTTCGATTCTCCGTTTCTTTCTTCATTTCTCCGTTTCTTTCTTCGTTTCTCCGTTTCTTTCTTCGTTTCTCCGTTTATTTCTTCGTTTCTCCATTTATTTCTCCGTTTCTCGGTATCTTTCTTCGTTACTCCGGTTCTTTCTTCGATTCTCGGTTTCTTTCTTCGTTTCTCCGATTATTTCTTGGTTTCTCCGTTTCTTCCTTCGTTTCTCCGTTTCTTTGTTCGTTTCTCCGTTTCTTTCTTCGTTTCTTCGTTTCCTTCTTCGTTTCTTCATTTCTTTCTTCGTTTCCCCGTTTCTTTCTTCGTTTCTCCGTTTCTTTCTTCGTATCTCCGTTTCTTTCTACGTTTCTCCGTTTCTTTCTTCGTTTCTCCGTTTCTTTGTTCGTTTCTCCGTTTATTTCTTCGTTTCTCCATTTATTTCTCCGTTTCTTTCTTCGTTTCTCCGTTTCTTTGTTCGTTTCTCCGTTTCTTTCTTCGTTTCTCCGTTTCTTTCTTCGTTTCTCCGTTTCTTTCTTCGTTTCTGCGTTTCTTTGTTCGTTTCTCCGTTTCTTTGTTCGTTTCTCCGTTTCTTTCTTCGTTTCTCCGTTTCTTTGTTCGTTTCTCCGTTTATTTCTTCGTTTCTCCATTTCTTTCTCCGTTTCTCCGTTTATTTCTTCGTTTCTCCATTTATTTCTCCGATTCTCCGTTTCTTTCTTCGTTTCTGCGTTTCTTTGTTCGTTTCTCCGTTTCTTTGTTCGCTTCTCCGTTTCTTTCTTCGTTTCTGCGTTTCTTTCTTCGTATCTCCGTTTCTTTCTACGTTTCTCCGTTTCTTTCTTCGTTTCTCCGTTTCTTTGTTCGTTTCTCCGTTTATTTCTTCGTTTCTCCATTTATTTCTCCGTTTCTTTCTTCGTTTCTCCGTTTCTTTGTTCGTTTCTCCGTTTCTTTCTTCGTTTCTCCGTTTCTTTCTACATTTCTCCGTTTAATTCTTCGTTCCTCCGTTCATTCTTCGTTTCTGCGTTTCTATGTTCGTTTCTCTGTTTCGTTCTTCGTTTCTCCGTTTCTTTCTCCGTTTCTCCGTTTCCCCGTTTCGATTAAATGATTATAGTATTTATAATTTCTATTATAAATCATTTGATCTATAGTTAAATTAGACACTAATACTCTAAATACAAATTTAATATATTTTTTAATCTCTTTAACCTCCAGAAGAATTTTATTTATACTATTTACTATATACAATAATTTACACAGAATCGGAAATAAATATAATTATTTATTTATTATAATTATTTTTTTTTCACTTATCTTAAAAATTGGGATGAACTCTTTAAATGTTCGATCCATTTCTTTAATTTATTCATTAAATTGACTTAATCTATTCTTTATAATAACTTTAATCAAATTAATCCCTATAATTATTATAGAACTCATATTAAAATTTTATAATGAAATTTATTTTATTTGCCTAATTAATGTAATTATTGCCCCTATCATTTGCTTAAACAAAAAAATCAATCATAATAATTACAGGATATTCATCTGTTATACAAACATCTATTATAGTTATTTTATTAATAATTAACAAAAATACATTTTTAACATATTTCATTTTATACTCCATAATTTATTTAATTTTAATGTTTATATTAAAAATAATAAAGATTAACTCTTCTTCCTTATTTAATATATTTACCTCTCATAAAAGAAATATTGTTTTATACTCAATAATTATTATGTACACAAATTTCCCACCCATAGCACTCTTTATACTGAAATAAATCATCCTGGAAACATTAATAAATTCAAGAATAAAATTTACCGTGGAATGTTTAATTTTACATTTATTCGAAAGATGAAACATACAAAAGTTTGTACAAAAGTATTTATTTATTTTATCGCACGGTAGGGAATATCATACAAATGGAAATACTTATCTCTAATGTCGGTAAATTGTACCTGTCGCGCCATCTATTTGTGGAAATTAGAACAATTCCTCGACAAACTTGAGCGTTTCTCCGCCATGTGTTTTCACCCCTTAAGTGTAGTTTAACCCTTTCTCCAATAGATGGCAACCCATGTAATTACCACGATACAGGGATTTGTAATTGCGGGTTCAGAATATATTTGCATACATACAAACTGTAATTCCGATATGTAGCGAAATATTCATTTATTTTATCCCACGGCTTCTTCGATCGTACTTGTTCGATCTACCCAAATATATCAAGAAATTGATGGCTTTTTATACCGAAACATTGTCAAAAATTGTTTAATCTACGGTCCAACGACGGTTGTTAATAATTATGATAAATAAATGTCAAGATATTGCGAAGTCTGCGAAGGCGAACGCTTTCAGTGAACGTTTGCTCATTTCAGTGATTGTTATTAACATTTACGCATGTTCCCTATATTGACCGAAAAATGTGCATCTTATTCATGCATTAAAAATGATTGATTCGCCTCTAGCAATTGATTTTGATCGAACTTCAAAGTAAAGAGATGTTTCCTAAAGTTTTAAAACATGGAAAGTAATAATTGTCTATGAGATATATCAATTTAACATTTGATTAATACATGAAGAATCGAAATTTTTGGTAAAATAAGTGACTAAAAAATAATTATTACAAATAAATAATTAGGTTTACTTCCGATTCTGTGTAAATTATTATATACAGTAAATAGTATAAATAATACTCTTCCGGAGGCTAAAGAGATTAAATAATATATTAAATATATATTTAGAGTATTAGTGTATAATTTAGCTATAGCTCAAATGATTTATAATAGAAATTATAACTATTATAATCATTTAATCGAAACGGAGAAACGGAGAAAACGGAGAAACGGAGAAACGGAGAAACGGAGAAACGGAGAAACGAAGAAAGAAACGGAGAAACGAAGAAAGAAACGGAGAAACGAAGAAAGAAACGGAGAAACGAAGAAATAAATGGAAAAACGAAGAAATAAACGGAGAAACGAAGAAAGGAGCGGAGAAACGAAGAAAGAAACGAAGAAACGAAGATAGAAACGGAGAAACGAAGAATGAAACGGAGAAACGAAGAAATAAACGGAGAAATGAAGAAAGAAACGGAGAAACAAAGAAAGAAACCGAGAATCGAAGAAAGGAACGGAGAAACGAACAAAGAAACGGAGAAACGATGAAAGAAACGGAGAAACGAAGAAAGAAACGAAGAAACGAAGAAAGAAACGGGGAAACGAAGAAAGAAACGAATAAACGAAGAGAGATACGGAGAAACGAAGAAAGAAACGGAGAATCGGAGAAATAAATGGAGAAACGAAGAAATAAACCGAGAAACGGAGAAAGAAACGGAGAAACGAACAAAGAAACGGAGAAACCGTGAAAGGGAGAAACGGAGAAACGGAGAAACGGAGAAACGGAGAAACGGAGAAACGGAGAAACAGAGAAACGGAGAAACGGAGAAACGGAGAAACGGAGAAACGGAGAGACGGAGAAACCGAGAAACCGAGAAACGGAGAAACGGAGAAACGGAGAAACCAAGAAACTGAGAAACGGAGAAACCGAGAATCGGAGAAACGAAGAAACGGAGAAACGGAGAAACGGAGAAACCGAGAAACGAAGAAACCGAGAAACGGTGAAACGGGGAAACCGAGAAACGGAGAAACCGAGAAACGGAAAAACCGCGAAACGGAGAAACCGAGAAACGGAGAAACCGAGAAATGGAGAAACGGGGAAACCGAGAAACGGAGAAACAGAGAAACGGAGAAACCGAGAAACGGCGAAACGGTGAAACCGAGAAACGGAGAAAGGGAGAAACGGAGAAACGGAGAAACGGAGAAACCGAGAAACGGAGAAACCGAGACTCGGAGAAACAGAGAAACGGAGAAACGGAGAAACCGAGAAACGGAGAAACGGAGAAACCGAGAAACGGAGAAACGGGGAAACCGAGAAACGGAGAAACGGAGAAACCGAGAAACGGAGACACCGAGAAACGGAGAAACGTTTCTCCGTTTCTTTGTTCGTTTCTCCGTTTCTTTCTTCGTTTCTCCGTTTCTTTCTTCGTTTCCCCGTTTCTATCTTCGTTTCTCGGTTTCTTTCTTCGTTTCTCCGTTTCTTTCTTCGTTTCTCCGTTCCTTTCTTCGTTTCTCCGTTTCTTTCTTCGTTTCTCCGTTTCTTTGCTCGTTTCTCCGTTTCTTTCTTCGTGTCTTCGTCTCTTTCTTCGTTACTCTGTTTCGTTCTTCGTTTCTCCGTTTCTTTCTTCGTTTCTCCGTTTCTTTCTTCGCTTCTCCGTTTGTTTCTTCGTTTCTCCATTTATTTCTCCGTTTCTCCGTTTCTTTCTTCGTTACTCCCGTTCTTTCTTCGTTTCTCCGTTTCTTTATTCGTTTCTCCGTTTCTTTCTTCGTTTCTCCGTTTGTTCCTTCGTTTCTCTGTTTCTTTGTTCGTTTCTCCGTTTCTTTCTTCGTTTCTCCGTTTCTTTCTTCGTTTCTGCTTTCTTTCTTCGTTTCTCCGTTTCTTTCTTCGTTTCTCCGCTTCCTTCTTCGTTTCTCCGTTTGATTGATCGTTTCTCCGTTTCTTTCTCCGTTTCGCGGTTTATTTCTTCGTTTCTCCATTTATTTCTCCGATTCTCCGTTTCTTTCTTCGTTTCTCCGTTTCTTTCTTCGTTTCTGCGTTTCTTTCTTCGTCTCTCCGTTTCTTTGTTCGTTTCTCCGTTTCTTTCTGCGTTTCATCGTTTCTTTGTTCGTTTCACCGTTTCTTTCTTCGTTTCTCCGTTTATTTCTTCGTTTCTCCATTTATTTCTCCGTTTCTCGGTTTCTTTCTTCGTATCTCCGTTTCTTTCTACGTTTCTCCGTTTCTTTCTTCGTTTCTCCGTTTCTTTCTTCGTTTCTCCGTTTCTTTCTTCGTTTCTCCGTTTCTTTCTTCGTTTCTCCGTTTCTTTCTTCGTTTCTCTGTTTATTTCTTCGTTTCTCCATTTATTTCTCCGTTTCTCGGTTTCTTTCTTCGTTTCTCCGTTTCTTTGTTCGTTTCTCCGTTTCTTTCTTCGTTTCTTCATTTCTTTCTTCGTTTCTCCGTTTCTTTCTTCGTTTCTCCGTTTCTTCCTTCGTTTCTCCGTTTCTTTGTGCGTTTCTCCGTTTCTTTGTTCGTTTCTCCGTTTCTTTCTTCGTTTCTCCGTTTCTTTGTTCGTTTCTCCGTTTCTTTGTTCGTTTCTCTGTTTCTTTCTTCGTTTCTCCGTTTCTTTCTTCGTTTCTCCGTTTCTTTCTTCGTTTCTCCGTTTCTATCTTCGTTTCTCGGTTTCTTTCTTCGTTTCTCCGTTTCTTTCTTCGTTTCTCCGTTTCTTTCTTCGTTTCTCCGTTTCTTTCTTCGTTTCTCCGTTTCTTTCTTCGTTTCTCCGTTTCTTTCTTCGTTTCTCCGTTTCTTTCTTCGTTTCTCCGTTTCTTTGCTCGTTTCTCCGTTTCTTTCTTCGTTTCTCCGTTTCTTTCTTCGCTTCTCCGTTTGTTTCTTCGTTTCTCCATTTATTTCTCCGTTTCTCCGTTTCTTTCTTCGTTACTCCGGTTCTTTCTTCGTTTCTCCGTTTCTTTATTCGTTTCTCCGTTTCTTTCTTCGTTTCTCCGTTTCTTCCTTCGTTTCTCTGTTTCTTTGTTCGTTTCTCCGTTTCTTTCTTCGTTTCTCCGTTTCTTTCTTCGTTTCTGCTTTCTTTCTTCGTTTCTCCGTTTCTTTCTTCGTTTCTCCGCTTCCTTCTTCGTTTCTCCGTTTCTTTTTTCGTTTCTCCGTTTCTTTTTCCGTTTCTCGGTTTATTTCTTCGTTTCTCCATTTATTTCTCCGTTTCTTTCTTCGTTTCACCGTTTCTTTCTTCGTTTCTCCGTTTATTTCTTCGTTTCTCAATTTATTTCTTCGTTTCTCCTTTTATTTCTCCGTTCCTCCGTTTCTTTCATCGGGTCTGCGTTTCTTTCTTCGTTTCTCCGTTTCTTTTTTCGTTTCTCCGTTTCTTTTTCCGTTTCTCGGTTTATTTCTTCGTTTCTCCATTTATTTCTCCGTTTCTTCCTTCGTTTCACCGTTTCTTTGTTCGTTTCTCCGTTCCTTTCTTCGTTTCTTCATTTCTTTCTTCGTTTCTCCGTTTATTTCTTCGTTTCTTCGTTTCTTCGTTTCTTTCTTCGTTTCTTCATTTCTTTCTTCGTTTCTCCGTTTCTTTCTTCGTTTCTCCGTTTCTTTCTTCGTTTCTCCGTTTCATTCTTCGTAACTCCGTTTCTTTCTAGGTTTCTCCGTTTCTTTCTTCGATTCTCCGTTTCGTTCTTCGTTTCTCCGCTTCCTTGTTCGTTTCTCCGTTTATTTCTACGTTTCTCCATTTATATCTCCGTTTCATTCTTCGTTTCTCCGTTTCTTTCTTCGTTTCTCCGTTTCTTTCTTCGTTTCTCCGTTTATTTCTTCGTTTCTCCATTTATTTCTTCGTTTCTCCTTTTATTTCTCCGTTCCTCCGTTTCTTTCTTCGGGTCTGCGTTTCTTTCTTCGTTTCTCCGTTTCTTTGTTCGTTTCTCCGTTTCTTTCTTCGTTTCTCCGTTTCTTTCTTCATTTCTCCGTTTCTTTCATCGTTTCTCCGTTTCTTTCTTCGTGTCTCCGTTTCTTTCTTCGTTTCTCCGTTTCTTTCTTCGTTTCTCCGTTTATTTCTTCGTTTCTCCATTTATTTCTCCGTTTCTCGGTTTCTTTCTTCGTATCTCCGTTTCTTTCTACGTTTCTCCGTTTCTTTCTTCGTTTCTCCGTTTCTCCGTTTCTTTCTTCGTTTCTCCGTTTCTTTCTTCGTTTCTCCGTTTCTTTCTTCGCTTCTCTGTTTATTTCTTCGTTTCTCCATTTATTTCTCCGTTTCTCGGTTTCTTTCTTCGTTTCTCCGTTTCTTTGTTCGTTTCTCCGTTTCTTTCTTCGTTTCTTCATTTCTTTCTTCGTTTCTCCGTTTATTTCTTCGTTTCTTCGTTTCTTTCTTCGTTTCTTCATTTCTTTCTTCGTTTCTCCGTTTCTTTCTTCGTTTCTCCGTTTCTTCCTTCGTTTCTCCGTTTCTTTGTGCGTTTCTCCGTTTCTTTGTTCGTTTCTCCGTTTCTTTCTTCGTTTCTCCGTTTCTTTGTTCGTTTCTCCGTTTCTTTCTTCGTTTCTCCGTTTCTTTCTTCGTTTCTCCGTTTATTTCTTCGTTTCTCCATTTATTTCTCCGTTTCTCGGTTTCTTTCTTCGTATCTCCGTTTCTTTCTACGTTTCTCCGTTTCTTTCTTCGTTTCTCCGTTTCTCCGTTTCTTTCTTCGTTTCTCCGTTTCTTTCTTCGTTTCTCCGTTTCTTTCTTCGCTTCTCTGTTTATTTCTTCGTTTCTCCATTTATTTCTCCGTTTCTCGGTTTCTTTCTTCGTTTCTCCGTTTCTTTGTTCGTTTCTCCGTTTCTTTCTTCGTTTCTTCATTTCTTTCTTCGTTTCTCCGTTTATTTCTTCGTTTCTTCGTTTCTTTCTTCGTTTCTTCATTTCTTTCTTCGTTTCTCCGTTTCTTTCTTCGTTTCTCCGTTTCTTCCTTCGTTTCTCCGTTTCTTTGTGCGTTTCTCCGTTTCTTTGTTCGTTTCTCCGTTTCTTTCTTCGTTTCTCCGTTTCTTTGTTCGTTTCTCCGTTTCTTTGTTCGTTTCTCTGTTTCTTTCTTCGTTTCTCCGTTTCTTTCTTCGTTTCTCCGTTTCTTTCTTTGCTTCTCCGTTTGTTTCTTCGTTTCTCCATTTATTTCTCCGTTTCTCCGTTTCTTTCTTCGTTACTCCGGTTCTTTCTTCGTTTCTCCGTTTGTTTCTTCGTTTCTCCATTTATTTCTCCGTTTCTCCGTTTCTTTCTTCGTTACTCCGGTTCTTTCTTCGTTTCTCCGTTTCTTTATTCGTTTCTCCGTTTCTTTCTTCGTTTCTCCGTTTGTTCCTTCGTTTCTCTGTTTCTTTGTTCGTTTCTCCGTTTCTTTCTTCGTTTCTCCGTTTCTTTCTTCGTTTCTGCTTTCTTTCTTCGTTTCTCCGTTTCTTTCTTCGTTTCTCCGCTTCCTTCTTCGTTTCTCCGTTTGATTGATCGTTTCTCCGTTTCTTTCTCCGTTTCGCGGTTTATTTCTTCGTTTCTCCATTTATTTCTCCGATTCTCCGTTTCTTTCTTCGTTTCTCCGTTTCTTTCTTCGTTTCTGCGTTTCTTTCTTCGTCTCTCCGTTTCTTTGTTCGTTTCTCCGTTTCTTTCTGCGTTTCATCGTTTCTTTGTTCGTTTCACCGTTTCTTTCTTCGTTTCTCCGTTTATTTCTTCGTTTCTCCATTTATTTCTTCGTTTCTCCTTTTATTTCTCCATTCCTCCGTTTCTTTCATCGGGTCTGCGTTTCTTTCTTCGTTTCTCCGTTTCTTTGTTCGTTTCTCCGTTTCTCCGTTTCTTTTTCCGTTTCTCGGTTTATTTCTTCGTTTCTCCATTCATTTCTCCGTTTCTTTCTTCGTTTCTCCGTTTCTGTCTTCGTTTCTCCGTTTCTTTCTTCATTTCTCCGTTTCCTTCTTCGTTTCTCCGTTTCTTTTTTCGTTTCTCCGTTTCTTTTTCCGTTTCTCGGTTTATTCCTTCGTTTCTCCATTTATTTCTCCGTTTCTTTCTTCGTTTCACCGTTTCTTTCTTCGTTTCTCCGTTTCTTTCTTCATTTCTCCGTTTCTTTCATCGTTTCTCCGTTTCTTTCATCGTGTCTCCGTTTCTTTCTTCGTTTCTCCGTTTCTTTCTTCGTTTCTCCGTTTATTTCTTCGTTTCTCCATTTATTTCTCCGTTTCTCGGTTTCTTTCTTCGTATCTCCGTTTCTTTCTACGTTTCTCCGTTTCTTTCTTCGTTTCTCCGTTTCTTTCTTCGTTTCTCCGTTTCTTTCTTCGTTTCTCCGTTTCTTTCTTCGTTTCTCCGTTTCTTTCTTCGTTTCTCTGTTTATTTCTTCGTTTCTCCATTTATTTCTCCGTTTCTCGGTTTCTTTCTTCGTTTCTCCGTTTCTTTGTTCGTTTCTCCGTTTCTTTCTTCGTTTCTTCATTTCTTTCTTCGTTTCTCCGTTTCTTTCTTCGTTTCTCCGTTTGTTCCTTCGTTTCTCCGTTTCTTTGTGCGTTTCTCCGTTTCTTTGTTCGTTTCTCCGTTTCTTTCTTCGTTTCTCCGTTTCTTTGTTCGTTTCTCCGTTTCTTTGTTCGTTTCTCTGTTTCTTTCTTCGTTTCTCCGTTTCTTTCTTCGTTTCTCCGTTTCTTTCTTCGTTTCTCCGTTTCTATCTTCGTTTCTCGGTTTCTTTCTTCGTTTCTCCGTTTCTTTCTTCGTTTCTCCGTTTCTTTCTTCGTTTCTCCGTTTCTTTCTTCGTTTCTCCGTTTCTTTGCTCGTTTCTCCGTTTCTTTCTTCGTGTCTTCGTTTCTTTCTTCGTTACTCTGTTTCGTTCTTCGTTTCTCCGTTTCTTTCTTCGTTTCTCCGTTTCTTTCTTCGCTTCTCCGTTTGTTTCTTCGTTTCTCCATTTATTTCTCCGTTTCTCCGTTTCTTTCTTCGTTACTCCGGTTCTTTCTTCGTTTCTCCGTTTCTTTATTCGTTTCTCCGTTTCTTTCTTCGTTTCTCCGTTTCTTCCTTCGTTTCTCTGTTTCTTTGTTCGTTTCTCCGTTTCTTTCTTCGTTTCTCCGTTTCTTTCTTCGTTTCTGCTTTCTTTCCTCGTTTCTCCGTTTCTTTCTTCGTTTCTCCGCTTCCTTCTTCGTTTCTCCGTTTCTTTTTTCGTTTCTCCGTTTCTTTTTCCGTTTCTCGGTTTATTTCTTCGTTTCTCCATTTATTTCTCCGTTTCTTTCTTCGTTTCACCGTTTCTTTCTTCGTTTCTCCGTTTCTTTTTCCGTTTCTCGGTTTATTTCTTCGTTTCTCCATTTATTTCTCCGTTTCTTTCTTCGTTTCACCGTTTCTTTCTTCGTTTCTCCGTTTCTTTCTTCATTTCTCCGTTTCTTTCATCGTTTCTCCGTTTCTTTCTTCGTGTCTCCGTTTCTTTCTTCGTTTCTCCGTTTCTTTCTTCGTTTCTCCGTTTATTTCTTCGTTTCTCCATTTATTTCTCCGTTTCTCGGTTTCTTTCTTCGTATCTCCGTTTCTTTCTACGTTTCTCCGTTTCTTTCTTCGTTTCTCCGTTTCTTTCTTCGTTTCTCCGTTTCTTTCTTCGTTTCTCCGTTTCTTTCTTCGTTTCTCCGTTTATTTCTTCGTTTCTCCATTTATTTCTCCGTTTCTCGGTTTCTTTCTTCGTATCTCCGTTTCTTTCTACGTTTCTCCGTTTCTTTCTTCGTTTCTCCGTTTCTTTGTTCGTTTCTCCGTTTCTTTCTTCGTTTCTTCATTTCTTTCTTCGTTTCTCCGTTTATTTCTTCGTTTCTTCGTTTCTTTCTTCGTTTCTTCATTTCTTTCTTCGTTTCTCCGTTTCTTTCTTCGTTTCTCCGCTTCCTTGTTCGTTTCTCCGTTTATTTCTACGTTTCTCCATTTATATCTCCGTTTCATTCTTCGTTTCTCCGTTTCTTTCTTCGTTTCTCCGTTTCTTTCTTCGTTTCTCCGTTTATTTCTTCGTTTCTCCATTTATTTCTTCGTTTCTCCTTTTATTTCTCCGTTCCTCCGTTTCTTTCTTCGGGTCTGCGTTTCTTTCTTCGTTTCTCCGTTTCTTTGTTCGTTTCTCCGTTTCTTTCTTCGTTTCTCCGTTTCTTTCTTCGTTTCTCCGTTTATTTCTTCGTTTCTCCATTTATTTCTTCGTTTCTCCTTTTATTTCTCCGTTCCTCCGTTTCTTTCTTCGGGTCTGCGTTTCTTTCTTCGTTTCTCCGTTTCTTTGTTCGTTTCTCCGTTTCTTTCTTCGTTTCTCCGTTTCTTTCTTCATTTCTCCGTTTCTTTCATCGTTTCTCCGTTTCTTTCTTCGTGTCTCCGTTTCTTTCTTCGTTTCTCCGTTTCTTTCGCGTTTCTCCGTTTATTTCTTCGTTTCTCCATTTATTTCTCCGTTTCTCGGTTTCTTTCTTCGTATCTCCGTTTCTTTCTACGTTTCTCCGTTTCTTTCTTCGTTTCTCCGTTTCTCCGTTTCTTTCTTCGTTTCTCCGTTTCTTTCTTCGTTTCTCCGTTTCTTTCTTCGTTTCTCTGTTTATTTCTTCGTTTCTCCATTTATTTCTCCGTTTCTCGGTTTCTTTCTTCGTTTCTCCGTTTCTTTGTTCGTTTCTCCGTTTCTTTCTTCGTTTCTTCATTTCTTTCTTCGTTTCTCCGTTTATTTCTTCGTTTCTTCGTTTCTTTCTTCGTTTCTTCATTTCTTTCTTCGTTTCTCCGTTTCTTTCTTCGTTTCTCCGTTTCTTCCTTCGTTTCTCCGTTTCTTTGTGCGTTTCTCCGTTTCTTTGTTCGTTTCTCCGTTTCTTTCTTCGTTTCTCCGTTTCTTTGTTCGTTTCTCCGTTTCTTTGTTCGTTTCTCTGTTTCTTTCTTCGTTTCTCCGTTTCTTTCTTCGTTTCTCCGTTTCTTTCTTCGTTTCTCCGTTTCTTTCTTCGTTTCTCCGTTTCTTTCTCCGTTTCTCCGTTTATTTCTTCGTTTCTTCGTTTATTTCTCCGTTTCTCGGTTTCTTTCTTCGTATCTCCGTTTCTTTCTACGTTTCTCCGTTTCTTTCTTCGTTTCTCCGTTTCTTTCTTCGTTTCTCCGTTTCTTTCTTCGTTTCTCCGTTTCTTTCTTCGTTTCTCCGTTTCTTTCTTCGTTTCTCTGTTTATTTCTTCGTTTCTCCATTTATTTCTCCGTTTCTCGGTTTCTTTCTTCGTTTCTCCGTTTCTTTGTTCGTTTCTCCGTTTCTTTCTTCGTTTCTTCATTTCTTTCTTCGTTTCTCCGTTTCTTTCTTCGTTTCTCCGTTTCTTTCTTCGTTTCTCTGTTTATTTCTTCGTTTCTCCATTTATTTCTCCGTTTCTCGGTTTCTTTCTTCGTTTCTCCGTTTCTTTGTTCGTTTCTCCGTTTCTTTCTTCGTTTCTTCATTTCTTTCTTCGTTTCTCCGTTTATTTCTTCGTTTCTTCGTTTCTTTCTTCGTTTCTTCATTTCTTTCTTCGTTTCTCCGTTTCTTTCTTCGTTTCTCCGTTTCTTTCTTCGTTTCTCCGTTTCATTCTTCGTAACTCCGTTTCTTTCTAGGTTTCTCCGTTTCTTTCTTCGATTCTCCGTTTCGTTCTTCGTTTCTCCGCTTCCTTGTTCGTTTCTCCGTTTATTTCTACGTTTCTCCATTTATATCTCCGTTTCATTCTTCGTTTCTCCGTTTCTTTCTTCGTTTCTCCGTTTCTTTCTTCGTTTCTCCGTTTCCTTCTTCGTTTCTGCGTTTTCTTCTTCGTTTCTCCGTTTCTTTCTTCGTTTCTCCGTTTCTTTCTTCGTTTCTCCGTTTCTTTCTTCGTTTCTCCGTTTATTTCTTCGTTTCTCCTTTTATTTCTCCGTTCCTCCGTTTCTTTCTTCGGGTCTGCGTTTCTTTCTTCGTTTCTCCGTTTCTTTGTTCGTTTCTCCGTTTCTTTTTCCGTTTCTCGGTTTATTTCTTCGTTTCTCCATTCATTTCTCCGTTTCTTTCTTCGTTTCTCCGTTTCTTTCTTCGTTTCTCTGTTTCTTTCTTCATTTCTCCGTTTCTTTCATCGTTTCTCCGTTTCTTTCTTCGTGTCTCCGTTTCTTTCTTCATTTCTCGGTTTCTTTCTTCGTTTCTCCGTTTCTTTGTTCGTTTCTCCGTTTCTTTCTTCGTTTCTCCGATTCTTTCTTCGTTTCTCTGTTTCTTTCTACGTTTCTCCGTTTCTTTCTTCGTTTCTCCGTTTCTTTCTTCGTTTCTCCGTTTCTTTCTTCGTTTCTCCGTTTCTTTCTTCGTTTCTCCGTTTCTTTCTTCGTTTCTCCGTTTATTTCTTCGTTTCTCCATTTCTTTCTCCGTTTCTCCGTTTATTTCTCCGTTTCTCGGTACCTATCTTCGTTACTCCGGTTCTTTCGTCGTTTCTCGGTTTCTTTCTTCGTTTCTCCGATTCTTTCTTCGTTTCTCCGTTTCTTCCTTCGTTTCTCCGTTTCTTTCTTCGTTTCTCTGTTTATTTCTTCGTTTCTCCATTTATTTCTCCGTTTCTCGGTTTCTTTCTTCGTTTCTCCGTTTCTTTGTTCGTTTCTCCGTTTCTTTCTTCGTTTCTTCATTTCTTTCTTCGTTTCTCCGTTTATTTCTTCGTTTCTTTCTTCGTTTCTTCATTTCATTCTTCGTTTCTCCGTTTCTTTCTTCGTTTCTCCGTTTCATTCTTCGTTTCTCCGTTTATTTCTACGTTTCTCCATTTATTTCTCCGTTTCTTTCTTCGTTTCTCCGTTTCTTTGTTCGTTTCTCCGTTTCTTTCTTCGTTTCTCCGTTTCTTTCTTCGTTTCTCCGTTTCTTTCTTCGTTTCTGCGTTTCTTTCTTCGTTTCTTCGTTTCTTTGTTCGTTTCTCCGTTTCTTTCTTCGTTTCTGCGTTTCTTTCTTCGTTTCTCCGTTTCTTTCTTCGTTTCTCCGTTTCTTTCTTCGTTTCTCCGTTTCTTTCTTCGTTTCTCCGTTTCTTTCTTCGTTTCTCCGCTTATTTCTTCGTTTCTCCGTTTGTTTCTTCGTTTCTCCTTATAATTTCTCCGTTCCTCCGTTTCTTTCTTCGGGTCTGCGTTTCTTTCTTCGTTTCTCCGTTTCTTTCTTCGTTTCTCCGTTTCTTTCTTCGTTTCTCCGTTTGTTTCTTCGTTTCTCCATTCATTTCTCCGTTTCTTTCTTCGTTTCTCCGTTTCTTTCTTCGTTTCTGCGTTTCTTTCTTAGATTCTCCGTTTCTTTCTTCGTTTCTCCGTTTCTTTGTTCGTTTCTCCGTTTCTTTTTCCGTTTCTCGGTTTATTTCTTCGTTTCTCCATTTATTTCTCCGATTTTCCGTTTCTTTCTTCGTTTCTCCGTTTCTTTCTTCATTTCTCCGTTTATTTCTTCGTTTCTTTCTTCGTTTCTTCATTTCTTCCTTCGTTTCTCCGTTTCTTTCTTCGTGTCTCCGTTTCTTTCTTCGTTTCTCCGTTTCTTTCTTCGTTTCTCCGTTTCTTTCTTCGTTTCTCCGTTTCTTTCTTCGTTTCTCCGTTTCTTTCTTCGTTTCTCCGTTTCTTTCTTCGTTTCTCCGTTTCTTTCTTCGTTTCTCCGTTTCTTTCTTCGTTTCTCCGTTTATTTCTTCGTTTCTCCATTTATTTCTCCGTTTCTCGGTTTCTTTGTTCGTTTCTCCGTTTCTTTGTTCGTTTCTCCGTTTCTTTCTTCGTTTCTTCATTTCTTTCTTCGTTTCTCCGTTTATTTCTTCGTTTCTCCATTTATTTCTCCGTTTCTCGGCTTCTTTCTTCGCTTCTCCGTTTCTTTCTTCGTTTCTCCGTTTCTTTCTTCGTTTCTCCGTTTCTTTGTTCGTTTCTCCGTTTCTTTCTGCGTTTCATCGTTTCTTTCTTCGTTACTCCGTTTCTTTCTTCGTTTCTCCGTTTCTTTCCTCGTTTCTCCGTTTCTTTCTTCGTTTCTACGTTTATTTCTGCGTTTCTTTCCTCGTTTCTCCGTTTCTTTCTTCGTTTCTCCGTTTGCTTGTTCGTTTCTCCACTTATTTCTTCGTTGCTCCATTTATTTCACCTTTTCTCGGTATCTTTCTTCGTTTCTACGTTTATTTCTTCGTTTCTCCATTTATTTCTCCGTTTCTTTCCTCGTTTCTCCGTTTCTTTCTTTGTTTCTCCGTTTCTTTGCTCGTTTGTCCGTTTCTTTCTTCGTTTCTCCTTTTCTGTCTTCGTTTCTCCGTTTCTTTCTTCGTCTCTCCGTTTCTTTCTGCGTTTCTTCGTTTCTTTCTTCGTTACTCTGTTTCTTTCTTCGTTTCTCCGTTTCTTTCTTCGTTTCTCCGTTTGTTTCTTCGTTTCTCCATTTATTTCTCCGTTTCTCCGTTTCTTTGTTCGTTTCTCCGTTTCACTGATCGCTTCTCCGTTTCTTTCTCCGTTTCTCGGTTTATTTTTTCGTGTCTCCATTTATTTCTCCGTTTCTCCGTTTCTCTGTTCGTTTCTCCGTTTCCTTGTTCGTTTCTCCGTTTATTTCCTCGTTTCTTCATTTATTTCTCCGTTTCTCCGTTTCTTTCTTCGTTTCTCCGCTTCTTTCTTCGTTTCTCCGTTTCTTTGTTCGTTTCTCCGTTTCTTTCTTCGTTTCTCCGTTACTTTCTTCGTTTCTCCGTTTCTTTCTTCGTTCCTCCGTTTCTTTCTTCGTTTCTCCGTTTCTTTGTTCGTTTCTCCGTTTCTTCCCTCGTTTCTCCATTTATTTCTCCGATTCTCCGTTTCTTTCTTCGTTTCTCCGTTTCTTTCTTCGTTTCTCCGTTTCTTTCTTCGTTTCTCCGTTTCCTTCTTCGTTTCTCCGTTTCATTGATCGTTTCTCCGTTTCTTTCTCCGTATCTCGGTTTATTTCTTCGTTTCTCCATTTATTTCTCCGATTCTCCGTTTCTTTCTTCGTTTCTCCGTTTCTTTCTTCGTTTCTGCGTTTCTTTCTCAGATTCTCCGTTTCTTTCTTCGTTTCTCCGTTTCTTTGTTCGTTTCTCCGTTTCTTTCTTCGTATCTCGGTTTCTTTCTTCGTTTCTCCGTTTCTTTCTTCGTTTCTCCGTTTCCTTCTTCGTTTCTCCGTCTCATTGATCGTTTCTCCGTTTCTTTCTCCGTTTCTCGGTTCATTTCTTCGTGTCTCCATTTATTTCTCCGATTCTCCGTTTCTTTCTTCGTTTCTTCGTTTCTTTCTTCGATACTCCGTTTCTTCCTTCGTTTCTCCGTTTCTCTATTCGTTTCTCCGTTTCTTTCTTCGTTTCTCCGTTTATTTCTTCGTTTCTCCATTTATTTCTTCGTTTCTCCATTTATTTCTCCGTTTCTCCGTTTCTCTCTTCGTTACTCCGGTTCTTTCTTCGTTTTTCCGTTTGTTTATTCGTTTCTCCGTTTCTTTCTTCGTTTCCCCGTTTCTTCCTTCGTTTCTCCGCTTCTTTGTTCGTTTCTCCGTTTCTTTGTTCGTTTCTCCGTTTCATTGTTCGTTTCTGCGTTTCTTTGTTCGTTTCTCCGTTTCTTTCTTCGTTTCTCCGTTTCTTTCTCCGTCTCTCCGTTTCTTTGTTCGCTTCTCCGTTTCTTTGTTCCTTTCTCCGTTTCTTTCTTCGTATCTCCGTTTCTTTCTTCGTTTCTTCGTTTCTTTCATCGTTACTGCGTTTCTTTCTTCGTTTCTCCGTTTCTTTCTTCGTTTCTCCGTTTCTTTCTTCGTCTCTCCGTTTATTTCTTCGTTTCTCCATTTATTTCTCCGTTTCTCCGTTTCTTTCTTCGTTTCTCGGTTTCTTTCTTCGTTTCTCCGTTTCTTTCCTCGTTTCTCCGTTTCTTTCCTCGTTTCTTCGTTTCTTTCTTCGTTACTCCGGTTCTTTCTTCGCTGCTCCGTTTCTTTCATCGTTCCTCCGTTTATTTCTTCGTTTCTCCATTTATTTCTCCGTTTCTCCGTTTCTTTCTTCGTTACTCCGTTTCTTTCTTCGTTTCTCCATTTCTTTCTTCGTTACTCCGTTTAATTCTTCGTTCCTCCGTTTATTTCTTCGTTTCTCCAATTATTTCTCCGTTTCTCCGTTTCTTTCTTCGTTTTTCGGTTTCTTTCTTCGTGTCTCCGTTTATTTCTCCGTTTCTCCGTTTCTTTCTTCGTTTCTCCGCTTCTTTGTTCGTTTCTCCGTTTCTTTGTTCGTTTCTCCGTTTCTTTCTTCGTTTCTCCGTTTCTTTCTTCGATTCTCCGTTTCTTTCTTCGTTTCTCCGTTTCTTTCTTCGTTTCTCCGTTTCTTTGTTCGTTTCTCCGTTTCTTTGTTCGTTTCTCCGTTTCTTCCCTCGTTTCTCCATTTATTTCTCCGTTTCTCCATTTATTTCTCCGATTCTCCGTTTCTTTCTTCGTTTCTCCGTTTCTTTCTTCGTTTCTCCGTTTCTTTCTTCGTTTCTCCGTTTCCTTCTTCGTTTCTCCGTTTCATTGATCGTTTCTCCGTTTCTTTCTCCATATCTCGGTTTATTTCTTCGTTACTCCATTTATTTCTCCGATTCTCCGTTTCTTTCTTCGTTTCTCCGTTTCTTTCTTCGTTTCTGCGTTTCTTTCTTAGATTCTCCGTTTCTTTCTTCGTTTCTCCGTTTCTTCGTTCGTTTCTCCGTTTCTTTCTTCGTATCTCGGTTTCTTTCTTCGTTTCTCCGTTTCTTTCTTCGTTTCTCCGTTTCCTTCTTCGTTTCTCCGTCTCATTGATCGTTTCTCCGTTTCTTTCTCCGTTTCTCGGTTCATTTCTTCGTGTCTCCATTTATTTCTCCGATTCTCCGTTTCTTTCTTCGTTTCTTCGTTTCTTTCTTCGATACTCCGTTTCTTCCTTCGTTTCTCCGTTTCTCTATTCGTTTCTCCGTTTCTTTCTTCGTTTCTCCGTTTATTTCTTCGTTTCTCCGCTTCTTTGTTCGTTTCTCCGTTTCTTTGTTCGTTTCTCCGTTTCATTGTTCGTTTCTGCGTTTCTTTGTTCGTTTCTCCGTTTCTTTCTTCGTTTCTCCGTTTCTTTCTCCGTCTCTCCGTTTCTTTGTTCGCTTCTCCGTTTCTTTGTTCCTTTCTCCGTTTCTTTCTTCGTATCTCCGTTTCTTTCTTCGTTTCTTCGTTTCTTTCATCGTTACTGAGTTTCTTTCTTCGTTTCTCCGTTTCGTTCTTCGTTTCTCCGTTTCTTTCTTCGTCTCTCCGTTTATTTCTTCGTTTCTCCATTTATTTCTCCGTTTCTCCGTTTCTTTCTTCGTTTCTCGGTTTCTTTCTTCGTTTCTCCGTTTCTTTCCTCGTGTCTCCGTTTCTTTCCTCGTTTCTTCGTTTCTTTCTTCGTTACTCCGGTTCTTTCTTCGCTGCTCCGTTTCTTTCCTCGTGTCTCCGTTTCTTTCCTCGTTTCTTCGTTTCTTTCTTCGTTACTCCGGTTCTTTCTTCGCTGCTCCGTTTCTTTCTTCGTTACTCCGTTTTTTTCTTCGTTCCTCCGTTTATTTCTTCGTTTCTCCAATTATTTCTCCGTTTCTCCGTTTCTTTCTTCGTTTTTCGGTTTCTTTCTTCGTGTCTCCGTTCATTTCTCCGTTTCTCCGTTTCTTTCTTCGTTTCTCCGCATCTTTGTTCGTTTCTCCGTTTCTTTGTTCGTTTCTCCGTTTCTTTCTTCGTTTCTCAATTTCTTTCTTCGTTTCTCCGTTTCTTTCTTCGTTTCCCCGTTTCTTCCTTCGTTTCTCCGCTTCTTTGTTCGTTTCTCCGTTTCTTTGTTCGTTTCTCCGTTTCATTGTTCGTTTCTGCGTTTCTTTGTTCGTTTCTCCGTTTCTTTCTTCGTTTCTCCGTTTCTTTCTCCGTCTCTCCGTTTCTTTGTTCGCTTCTCCGTTTCTTTGTTCCTTTCTCCGTTTCTTTCTTCGTATCTCCGTTTCTTTCTTCGTTTCTTCGTTTCTTTCATCGTTACTGAGTTTCTTTCTTCGTTTCTCCGTTTCGTTCTTCGTTTCTCCGTTTCTTTCTTCGTCTCTCCGTTTATTTCTTCGTTTCTCCATTTATTTCTCCGTTTCTCCGTTTCTTTCTTCGTTTCTCGGTTTCTTTCTTCGTTTCTCCGTTTCTTTCCTCGTGTCTCCGTTTCTTTCCTCGTTTCTTCGTTTCTTTCTTCGTTACTCCGGTTCTTTCTTCGCTGCTCCGTTTCTATCTTCGTTCCTCCGTTTATTTCTTCGTTTCTCCATTTATTTCTCCGTTTCTCCGTTTCTTTCTTCGTTACTCCGTTTCTTTCTTCGTTTCTCCATTTCTTTCTTCGTTACTCCGTTTTTTTCTTCGTTCCTCCGTTTATTTCTTCGTTTCTCCAATTATTTCTCCGTTTCTCCGTTTCTTTCTTCGTTTTTCGGTTTCTTTCTTCGTGTCTCCGTTCATTTCTCCGTTTCTCCGTTTCTTTCTTCGTTTCTCCGCTTCTTTGTTCGTTTCTCCGTTTCTTTGTTCGTTTCTCCGTTTCTTTCTTCGTTTCTCCATTTCTTTCTTCGTTTCTCCGTTTCTTTCTTCGTTTCTCCGTTTCTTTCTTCGTTTCTCCGTTTCTTTGTTCGTTTCTCCGTTTCTTTCTGCGTTTCATCGTTTCTTTCTTCGTTACTCCGTTCCTTTCTTCGTTTCTCCGTTTCTTTCCTCGTTTCTCCGTTTCTTCCTTCGTCTCTACGTTTATTTCTGCGTTTCTTTCCTCGTTTCTCCGTTTCTTTCTTCGTTTCTCCGTTTGCTTGTTCGTTTCTCCACTTATTTCTTCGTTGCTCCATTTATTTCACCTTTTCTCCGTATCTTTCTTCGTTTCTACGTTTATTTCTTCGTTTCTCCATTTATTTCTCCGTTTCTTTCCTCGTTTCTCCGTTTCTTTCTTCGTTTCTCCGTTTCTTTGCTCGTTTGTCCCTTTCTTTCTTCGTTTCTCCGTTTCTTCCTTCGTTTCTCTGTTTCTTTGTTCGTTTCTCCGTTTCTTTCTTCGTTTCTCCGTTTCTTTCTTCGTTTCTGCTTTCTTTCCTCGTTTCTCCGTTTCTTTCTTCGTTTCTCCGCTTCCTTCTTCGTTTCTCCGTTTCTTTTTTCGTTTCTCCGTTTCTTTTTCCGTTTCTCGGTTTATTTCTTCGTTTCTCCATTTATTTCTCCGTTTCTTTCTTCGTTTCACCGTTTCTTTCTTCGTTTCTCCGTTTCTTTTTCCGTTTCTCGGTTTATTTCTTCGTTTCTCCATTTATTTCTCCGTTTCTTTCTTCGTTTCACCGTTTCTTTCTTCGTTTCTCCGTTTCTTTCTTCATTTCTCCGTTTCTTTCATCGTTTCTCCGTTTCTTTCTTCGTGTCTCCGTTTCTTTCTTCGTTTCTCCGTTTCTTTCTTCGTTTCTCCGTTTATTTCTTCGTTTCTCCATTTATTTCTCCGTTTCTCGGTTTCTTTCTTCGTATCTCCGTTTCTTTCTACGTTTCTCCGTTTCTTTCTTCGTTTCTCCGTTTCTTTCTTCGTTTCTCCGTTTCTTTCTTCGTTTCTCCGTTTCTTTCTTCGTTTCTCCGTTTATTTCTTCGTTTCTCCATTTATTTCTCCGTTTCTCGGTTTCTTTCTTCGTATCTCCGTTTCTTTCTACGTTTCTCCGTTTCTTTCTTCGTTTCTCCGTTTCTTTGTTCGTTTCTCCGTTTCTTTCTTCGTTTCTTCATTTCTTTCTTCGTTTCTCCGTTTATTTCTTCGTTTCTTCGTTTCTTTCTTCGTTTCTTCATTTCTTTCTTCGTTTCTCCGTTTCTTTCTTCGTTTCTCCGCTTCCTTGTTCGTTTCTCCGTTTATTTCTACGTTTCTCCATTTATATCTCCGTTTCATTCTTCGTTTCTCCGTTTCTTTCTTCGTTTCTCCGTTTCTTTCTTCGTTTCTCCGTTTATTTCTTCGTTTCTCCATTTATTTCTTCGTTTCTCCTTTTATTTCTCCGTTCCTCCGTTTCTTTCTTCGGGTCTGCGTTTCTTTCTTCGTTTCTCCGTTTCTTTGTTCGTTTCTCCGTTTCTTTCTTCGTTTCTCCGTTTCTTTCTTCGTTTCTCCGTTTATTTCTTCGTTTCTCCATTTATTTCTTCGTTTCTCCTTTTATTTCTCCGTTCCTCCGTTTCTTTCTTCGGGTCTGCGTTTCTTTCTTCGTTTCTCCGTTTCTTTGTTCGTTTCTCCGTTTCTTTCTTCGTTTCTCCGTTTCTTTCTTCATTTCTCCGTTTCTTTCATCGTTTCTCCGTTTCTTTCTTCGTGTCTCCGTTTCTTTCTTCGTTTCTCCGTTTCTTTCGCGTTTCTCCGTTTATTTCTTCGTTTCTCCATTTATTTCTCCGTTTCTCGGTTTCTTTCTTCGTATCTCCGTTTCTTTCTACGTTTCTCCGTTTCTTTCTTCGTTTCTCCGTTTCTCCGTTTCTTTCTTCGTTTCTCCGTTTCTTTCTTCGTTTCTCCGTTTCTTTCTTCGTTTCTCTGTTTATTTCTTCGTTTCTCCATTTATTTCTCCGTTTCTCGGTTTCTTTCTTCGTTTCTCCGTTTCTTTGTTCGTTTCTCCGTTTCTTTCTTCGTTTCTTCATTTCTTTCTTCGTTTCTCCGTTTATTTCTTCGTTTCTTCGTTTCTTTCTTCGTTTCTTCATTTCTTTCTTCGTTTCTCCGTTTCTTTCTTCGTTTCTCCGTTTCTTCCTTCGTTTCTCCGTTTCTTTGTGCGTTTCTCCGTTTCTTTGTTCGTTTCTCCGTTTCTTTCTTCGTTTCTCCGTTTCTTTGTTCGTTTCTCCGTTTCTTTGTTCGTTTCTCTGTTTCTTTCTTCGTTTCTCCGTTTCTTTCTTCGTTTCTCCGTTTCTTTCTTCGTTTCTCCGTTTCTTTCTTCGTTTCTCCGTTTCTTTCTCCGTTTCTCCGTTTATTTCTTCGTTTCTTCGTTTATTTCTCCGTTTCTCGGTTTCTTTCTTCGTATCTCCGTTTCTTTCTACGTTTCTCCGTTTCTTTCTTCGTTTCTCCGTTTCTTTCTTCGTTTCTCCGTTTCTTTCTTCGTTTCTCCGTTTCTTTCTTCGTTTCTCCGTTTCTTTCTTCGTTTCTCTGTTTATTTCTTCGTTTCTCCATTTATTTCTCCGTTTCTCGGTTTCTTTCTTCGTTTCTCCGTTTCTTTGTTCGTTTCTCCGTTTCTTTCTTCGTTTCTTCATTTCTTTCTTCGTTTCTCCGTTTCTTTCTTCGTTTCTCCGTTTCTTTCTTCGTTTCTCTGTTTATTTCTTCGTTTCTCCATTTATTTCTCCGTTTCTCGGTTTCTTTCTTCGTTTCTCCGTTTCTTTGTTCGTTTCTCCGTTTCTTTCTTCGTTTCTTCATTTCTTTCTTCGTTTCTCCGTTTATTTCTTCGTTTCTTCGTTTCTTTCTTCGTTTCTTCATTTCTTTCTTCGTTTCTCCGTTTCTTTCTTCGTTTCTCCGTTTCTTTCTTCGTTTCTCCGTTTCATTCTTCGTAACTCCGTTTCTTTCTAGGTTTCTCCGTTTCTTTCTTCGATTCTCCGTTTCGTTCTTCGTTTCTCCGCTTCCTTGTTCGTTTCTCCGTTTATTTCTACGTTTCTCCATTTATATCTCCGTTTCATTCTTCGTTTCTCCGTTTCTTTCTTCGTTTCTCCGTTTCTTTCTTCGTTTCTCCGTTTCCTTCTTCGTTTCTGCGTTTTCTTCTTCGTTTCTCCGTTTCTTTCTTCGTTTCTCCGTTTCTTTCTTCGTTTCTCCGTTTCTTTCTTCGTTTCTCCGTTTATTTCTTCGTTTCTCCTTTTATTTCTCCGTTCCTCCGTTTCTTTCTTCGGGTCTGCGTTTCTTTCTTCGTTTCTCCGTTTCTTTGTTCGTTTCTCCGTTTCTTTTTCCGTTTCTCGGTTTATTTCTTCGTTTCTCCATTCATTTCTCCGTTTCTTTCTTCGTTTCTCCGTTTCTTTCTTCGTTTCTCTGTTTCTTTCTTCATTTCTCCGTTTCTTTCATCGTTTCTCCGTTTCTTTCTTCGTGTCTCCGTTTCTTTCTTCATTTCTCGGTTTCTTTCTTCGTTTCTCCGTTTCTTTGTTCGTTTCTCCGTTTCTTTCTTCGTTTCTCCGATTCTTTCTTCGTTTCTCTGTTTCTTTCTACGTTTCTCCGTTTCTTTCTTCGTTTCTCCGTTTCTTTCTTCGTTTCTCCGTTTCTTTCTTCGTTTCTCCGTTTCTTTCTTCGTTTCTCCGTTTCTTTCTTCGTTTCTCCGTTTATTTCTTCGTTTCTCCATTTCTTTCTCCGTTTCTCCGTTTATTTCTCCGTTTCTCGGTACCTATCTTCGTTACTCCGGTTCTTTCGTCGTTTCTCGGTTTCTTTCTTCGTTTCTCCGATTCTTTCTTCGTTTCTCCGTTTCTTCCTTCGTTTCTCCGTTTCTTTCTTCGTTTCTCTGTTTATTTCTTCGTTTCTCCATTTATTTCTCCGTTTCTCGGTTTCTTTCTTCGTTTCTCCGTTTCTTTGTTCGTTTCTCCGTTTCTTTCTTCGTTTCTTCATTTCTTTCTTCGTTTCTCCGTTTATTTCTTCGTTTCTTTCTTCGTTTCTTCATTTCATTCTTCGTTTCTCCGTTTCTTTCTTCGTTTCTCCGTTTCATTCTTCGTTTCTCCGTTTATTTCTACGTTTCTCCATTTATTTCTCCGTTTCTTTCTTCGTTTCTCCGTTTCTTTGTTCGTTTCTCCGTTTCTTTCTTCGTTTCTCCGTTTCTTTCTTCGTTTCTCCGTTTCTTTCTTCGTTTCTGCGTTTCTTTCTTCGTTTCTTCGTTTCTTTGTTCGTTTCTCCGTTTCTTTCTTCGTTTCTGCGTTTCTTTCTTCGTTTCTCCGTTTCTTTCTTCGTTTCTCCGTTTCTTTCTTCGTTTCTCCGTTTCTTTCTTCGTTTCTCCGTTTCTTTCTTCGTTTCTCCGCTTATTTCTTCGTTTCTCCGTTTGTTTCTTCGTTTCTCCTTATAATTTCTCCGTTCCTCCGTTTCTTTCTTCGGTTCTGCGTTTCTTTCTTCGTTTCTCCGTTTCTTTCTTCGTTTCTCCGTTTCTTTCTTCGTTTCTCCGTTTGTTTCTTCGTTTCTCCATTCATTTCTCCGTTTCTTTCTTCGTTTCTCCGTTTCTTTCTTCGTTTCTGCGTTTCTTTCTTAGATTCTCCGTTTCTTTCTTCGTTTCTCCGTTTCTTTGTTCGTTTCTCCGTTTCTTTTTCCGTTTCTCGGTTTATTTCTTCGTTTCTCCATTTATTTCTCCGATTTTCCGTTTCTTTCTTCGTTTCTCCGTTTCTTTCTTCATTTCTCCGTTTATTTCTTCGTTTCTTTCTTCGTTTCTTCATTTCTTCCTTCGTTTCTCCGTTTCTTTCTTCGTGTCTCCGTTTCTTTCTTCGTTTCTCCGTTTCTTTCTTCGTTTCTCCGTTTCTTTCTTCGTTTCTCCGTTTCTTTCTTCGTTTCTCCGTTTCTTTCTTCGTTTCTCCGTTTCTTTCTTCGTTTCTCCGTTTCTTTCTTCGTTTCTCCGTTTCTTTCTTCGTTTCTCCGTTTATTTCTTCGTTTCTCCATTTATTTCTCCGTTTCTCGGTTTCTTTGTTCGTTTCTCCGTTTCTTTGTTCGTTTCTCCGTTTCTTTCTTCGTTTCTTCATTTCTTTCTTCGTTTCTCCGTTTATTTCTTCGTTTCTCCATTTATTTCTCCGTTTCTCGGCTTCTTTCTTCGCTTCTCCGTTTCTTTCTTCGTTTCTCCGTTTCTTTCTTCGTTTCTCCGTTTCTTTGTTCGTTTCTCCGTTTCTTTCTGCGTTTCATCGTTTCTTTCTTCGTTACTCCGTTTCTTTCTTCGTTTCTCCGTTTCTTTCCTCGTTTCTCCGTTTCTTTCTTCGTTTCTACGTTTATTTCTGCGTTTCTTTCCTCGTTTCTCCGTTTCTTTCTTCGTTTCTCCGTTTGCTTGTTCGTTTCTCCACTTATTTCTTCGTTGCTCCATTTATTTCACCTTTTCTCGGTATCTTTCTTCGTTTCTACGTTTATTTCTTCGTTTCTCCATTTATTTCTCCGTTTCTTTCCTCGTTTCTCCGTTTCTTTCTTTGTTTCTCCGTTTCTTTGCTCGTTTGTCCGTTTCTTTCTTCGTTTCTCCTTTTCTGTCTTCGTTTCTCCGTTTCTTTCTTCGTCTCTCCGTTTCTTTCTGCGTTTCTTCGTTTCTTTCTTCGTTACTCTGTTTCTTTCTTCGTTTCTCCGTTTCTTTCTTCGTTTCTCCGTTTGTTTCTTCGTTTCTCCATTTATTTCTCCGTTTCTCCGTTTCTTTGTTCGTTTCTCCGTTTCACTGATCGCTTCTCCGTTTCTTTCTCCGTTTCTCGGTTTATTTTTTCGTGTCTCCATTTATTTCTCCGTTTCTCCGTTTCTCTGTTCGTTTCTCCGTTTCCTTGTTCGTTTCTCCGTTTATTTCCTCGTTTCTTCATTTATTTCTCCGTTTCTCCGTTTCTTTCTTCGTTTCTCCGCTTCTTTCTTCGTTTCTCCGTTTCTTTGTTCGTTTCTCCGTTTCTTTCTTCGTTTCTCCGTTACTTTCTTCGTTTCTCCGTTTCTTTCTTCGTTCCTCCGTTTCTTTCTTCGTTTCTCCGTTTCTTTGTTCGTTTCTCCGTTTCTTCCCTCGTTTCTCCATTTATTTCTCCGATTCTCCGTTTCTTTCTTCGTTTCTCCGTTTCTTTCTTCGTTTCTCCGTTTCTTTCTTCGTTTCTCCGTTTCCTTCTTCGTTTCTCCGTTTCATTGATCGTTTCTCCGTTTCTTTCTCCGTATCTCGGTTTATTTCTTCGTTTCTCCATTTATTTCTCCGATTCTCCGTTTCTTTCTTCGTTTCTCCGTTTCTTTCTTCGTTTCTGCGTTTCTTTCTCAGATTCTCCGTTTCTTTCTTCGTTTCTCCGTTTCTTTGTTCGTTTCTCCGTTTCTTTCTTCGTATCTCGGTTTCTTTCTTCGTTTCTCCGTTTCTTTCTTCGTTTCTCCGTTTCCTTCTTCGTTTCTCCGTCTCATTGATCGTTTCTCCGTTTCTTTCTCCGTTTCTCGGTTCATTTCTTCGTGTCTCCATTTATTTCTCCGATTCTCCGTTTCTTTCTTCGTTTCTTCGTTTCTTTCTTCGATACTCCGTTTCTTCCTTCGTTTCTCCGTTTCTCTATTCGTTTCTCCGTTTCTTTCTTCGTTTCTCCGTTTATTTCTTCGTTTCTCCATTTATTTCTTCGTTTCTCCATTTATTTCTCCGTTTCTCCGTTTCTCTCTTCGTTACTCCGGTTCTTTCTTCGTTTTTCCGTTTGTTTATTCGTTTCTCCGTTTCTTTCTTCGTTTCCCCGTTTCTTCCTTCGTTTCTCCGCTTCTTTGTTCGTTTCTCCGTTTCTTTGTTCGTTTCTCCGTTTCATTGTTCGTTTCTGCGTTTCTTTGTTCGTTTCTCCGTTTCTTTCTTCGTTTCTCCGTTTCTTTCTCCGTCTCTCCGTTTCTTTGTTCGCTTCTCCGTTTCTTTGTTCCTTTCTCCGTTTCTTTCTTCGTATCTCCGTTTCTTTCTTCGTTTCTTCGTTTCTTTCATCGTTACTGCGTTTCTTTCTTCGTTTCTCCGTTTCTTTCTTCGTTTCTCCGTTTCTTTCTTCGTCTCTCCGTTTATTTCTTCGTTTCTCCATTTATTTCTCCGTTTCTCCGTTTCTTTCTTCGTTTCTCGGTTTCTTTCTTCGTTTCTCCGTTTCTTTCCTCGTTTCTCCGTTTCTTTCCTCGTTTCTTCGTTTCTTTCTTCGTTACTCCGGTTCTTTCTTCGCTGCTCCGTTTCTTTCATCGTTCCTCCGTTTATTTCTTCGTTTCTCCATTTATTTCTCCGTTTCTCCGTTTCTTTCTTCGTTACTCCGTTTCTTTCTTCGTTTCTCCATTTCTTTCTTCGTTACTCCGTTTAATTCTTCGTTCCTCCGTTTATTTCTTCGTTTCTCCAATTATTTCTCCGTTTCTCCGTTTCTTTCTTCGTTTTTCGGTTTCTTTCTTCGTGTCTCCGTTTATTTCTCCGTTTCTCCGTTTCTTTCTTCGTTTCTCCGCTTCTTTGTTCGTTTCTCCGTTTCTTTGTTCGTTTCTCCGTTTCTTTCTTCGTTTCTCCGTTTCTTTCTTCGATTCTCCGTTTCTTTCTTCGTTTCTCCGTTTCTTTCTTCGTTTCTCCGTTTCTTTGTTCGTTTCTCCGTTTCTTTGTTCGTTTCTCCGTTTCTTCCCTCGTTTCTCCATTTATTTCTCCGTTTCTCCATTTATTTCTCCGATTCTCCGTTTCTTTCTTCGTTTCTCCGTTTCTTTCTTCGTTTCTCCGTTTCTTTCTTCGTTTCTCCGTTTCCTTCTTCGTTTCTCCGTTTCATTGATCGTTTCTCCGTTTCTTTCTCCATATCTCGGTTTATTTCTTCGTTACTCCATTTATTTCTCCGATTCTCCGTTTCTTTCTTCGTTTCTCCGTTTCTTTCTTCGTTTCTGCGTTTCTTTCTTAGATTCTCCGTTTCTTTCTTCGTTTCTCCGTTTCTTCGTTCGTTTCTCCGTTTCTTTCTTCGTATCTCGGTTTCTTTCTTCGTTTCTCCGTTTCTTTCTTCGTTTCTCCGTTTCCTTCTTCGTTTCTCCGTCTCATTGATCGTTTCTCCGTTTCTTTCTCCGTTTCTCGGTTCATTTCTTCGTGTCTCCATTTATTTCTCCGATTCTCCGTTTCTTTCTTCGTTTCTTCGTTTCTTTCTTCGATACTCCGTTTCTTCCTTCGTTTCTCCGTTTCTCTATTCGTTTCTCCGTTTCTTTCTTCGTTTCTCCGTTTATTTCTTCGTTTCTCCGCTTCTTTGTTCGTTTCTCCGTTTCTTTGTTCGTTTCTCCGTTTCATTGTTCGTTTCTGCGTTTCTTTGTTCGTTTCTCCGTTTCTTTCTTCGTTTCTCCGTTTCTTTCTCCGTCTCTCCGTTTCTTTGTTCGCTTCTCCGTTTCTTTGTTCCTTTCTCCGTTTCTTTCTTCGTATCTCCGTTTCTTTCTTCGTTTCTTCGTTTCTTTCATCGTTACTGAGTTTCTTTCTTCGTTTCTCCGTTTCGTTCTTCGTTTCTCCGTTTCTTTCTTCGTCTCTCCGTTTATTTCTTCGTTTCTCCATTTATTTCTCCGTTTCTCCGTTTCTTTCTTCGTTTCTCGGTTTCTTTCTTCGTTTCTCCGTTTCTTTCCTCGTGTCTCCGTTTCTTTCCTCGTTTCTTCGTTTCTTTCTTCGTTACTCCGGTTCTTTCTTCGCTGCTCCGTTTCTATCTTCGTTCCTCCGTTTATTTCTTCGTTTCTCCATTTATTTCTCCGTTTCTCCGTTTCTTTCTTCGTTACTCCGTTTCTTTCTTCGTTTCTCCATTTCTTTCTTCGTTACTCCGTTTCTTTCTTCGTCTCTCCGTTTATTTCTTCGTTTCTCCATTTATTTCTCCGTTTCTCCGTTTCTTTCTTCGTTTCTCGGTTTCTTTCTTCGTTTCTCCGTTTCTTTCCTCGTGTCTCCGTTTCTTTCCTCGTTTCTTCGTTTCTTTCTTCGTTACTCCGGTTCTTTCTTCGCTGCTCCGTTTCTATCTTCGTTCCTCCGTTTATTTCTTCGTTTCTCCATTTATTTCTCCGTTTCTCCGTTTCTTTCTTCGTTACTCCGTTTCTTTCTTCGTTTCTCCATTTCTTTCTTCGTTACTCCGTTTTTTTCTTCGTTCCTCCGTTTATTTCTTCGTTTCTCCATTTATTTCTCCGTTTCTCGGTTTCTTTCTTCGTTTCTCCGTTTCTTTGTTCGTTTCTCCGTTTCTTTCTTCGTTTCTTCATTTCTTTCTTCGTTTCTCCGTTTATTTCTTCGTTTCTTCGTTTCTTTCTTCGTTTCTTCATTTCTTTCTTCGTTTCTCCGTTTCTTTCTTCGTTTCTCCGTTTCTTCCTTCGTTTCTCCGTTTCTTTGTGCGTTTCTCCGTTTCTTTGTTCGTTTCTCCGTTTCTTTCTTCGTTTCTCCGTTTCTTTGTTCGTTTCTCCGTTTCTTTGTTCGTTTCTCTGTTTCTTTCTTCGTTTCTCCGTTTCTTTCTTCGTTTCTCCGTTTCTTTCTTCGTTTCTCCGTTTCTTTCTTCGTTTCTCCGTTTCTTTCTCCGTTTCTCCGTTTATTTCTTCGTTTCTTCGTTTATTTCTCCGTTTCTCGGTTTCTTTCTTCGTATCTCCGTTTCTTTCTACGTTTCTCCGTTTCTTTCTTCGTTTCTCCGTTTCTTTCTTCGTTTCTCCGTTTCTTTCTTCGTTTCTCCGTTTCTTTCTTCGTTTCTCCGTTTCTTTCTTCGTTTCTCTGTTTATTTCTTCGTTTCTCCATTTATTTCTCCGTTTCTCGGTTTCTTTCTTCGTTTCTCCGTTTCTTTGTTCGTTTCTCCGTTTCTTTCTTCGTTTCTTCATTTCTTTCTTCGTTTCTCCGTTTCTTTCTTCGTTTCTCCGTTTCTTTCTTCGTTTCTCTGTTTATTTCTTCGTTTCTCCATTTATTTCTCCGTTTCTCGGTTTCTTTCTTCGTTTCTCCGTTTCTTTGTTCGTTTCTCCGTTTCTTTCTTCGTTTCTTCATTTCTTTCTTCGTTTCTCCGTTTATTTCTTCGTTTCTTCGTTTCTTTCTTCGTTTCTTCATTTCTTTCTTCGTTTCTCCGTTTCTTTCTTCGTTTCTCCGTTTCTTTCTTCGTTTCTCCGTTTCATTCTTCGTAACTCCGTTTCTTTCTAGGTTTCTCCGTTTCTTTCTTCGATTCTCCGTTTCGTTCTTCGTTTCTCCGCTTCCTTGTTCGTTTCTCCGTTTATTTCTACGTTTCTCCATTTATATCTCCGTTTCATTCTTCGTTTCTCCGTTTCTTTCTTCGTTTCTCCGTTTCTTTCTTCGTTTCTCCGTTTCCTTCTTCGTTTCTGCGTTTTCTTCTTCGTTTCTCCGTTTCTTTCTTCGTTTCTCCGTTTCTTTCTTCGTTTCTCCGTTTCTTTCTTCGTTTCTCCGTTTATTTCTTCGTTTCTCCTTTTATTTCTCCGTTCCTCCGTTTCTTTCTTCGGGTCTGCGTTTCTTTCTTCGTTTCTCCGTTTCTTTGTTCGTTTCTCCGTTTCTTTTTCCGTTTCTCGGTTTATTTCTTCGTTTCTCCATTCATTTCTCCGTTTCTTTCTTCGTTTCTCCGTTTCTTTCTTCGTTTCTCTGTTTCTTTCTTCATTTCTCCGTTTCTTTCATCGTTTCTCCGTTTCTTTCTTCGTGTCTCCGTTTCTTTCTTCATTTCTCGGTTTCTTTCTTCGTTTCTCCGTTTCTTTGTTCGTTTCTCCGTTTCTTTCTTCGTTTCTCCGATTCTTTCTTCGTTTCTCTGTTTCTTTCTACGTTTCTCCGTTTCTTTCTTCGTTTCTCCGTTTCTTTCTTCGTTTCTCCGTTTCTTTCTTCGTTTCTCCGTTTCTTTCTTCGTTTCTCCGTTTCTTTCTTCGTTTCTCCGTTTATTTCTTCGTTTCTCCATTTCTTTCTCCGTTTCTCCGTTTATTTCTCCGTTTCTCGGTACCTATCTTCGTTACTCCGGTTCTTTCGTCGTTTCTCGGTTTCTTTCTTCGTTTCTCCGATTCTTTCTTCGTTTCTCCGTTTCTTCCTTCGTTTCTCCGTTTCTTTCTTCGTTTCTCTGTTTATTTCTTCGTTTCTCCATTTATTTCTCCGTTTCTCGGTTTCTTTCTTCGTTTCTCCGTTTCTTTGTTCGTTTCTCCGTTTCTTTCTTCGTTTCTTCATTTCTTTCTTCGTTTCTCCGTTTATTTCTTCGTTTCTTTCTTCGTTTCTTCATTTCATTCTTCGTTTCTCCGTTTCTTTCTTCGTTTCTCCGTTTCATTCTTCGTTTCTCCGTTTATTTCTACGTTTCTCCATTTATTTCTCCGTTTCTTTCTTCGTTTCTCCGTTTCTTTGTTCGTTTCTCCGTTTCTTTCTTCGTTTCTCCGTTTCTTTCTTCGTTTCTCCGTTTCTTTCTTCGTTTCTGCGTTTCTTTCTTCGTTTCTTCGTTTCTTTGTTCGTTTCTCCGTTTCTTTCTTCGTTTCTGCGTTTCTTTCTTCGTTTCTCCGTTTCTTTCTTCGTTTCTCCGTTTCTTTCTTCGTTTCTCCGTTTCTTTCTTCGTTTCTCCGTTTCTTTCTTCGTTTCTCCGCTTATTTCTTCGTTTCTCCGTTTGTTTCTTCGTTTCTCCTTATAATTTCTCCGTTCCTCCGTTTCTTTCTTCGGGTCTGCGTTTCTTTCTTCGTTTCTCCGTTTCTTTCTTCGTTTCTCCGTTTCTTTCTTCGTTTCTCCGTTTGTTTCTTCGTTTCTCCATTCATTTCTCCGTTTCTTTCTTCGTTTCTCCGTTTCTTTCTTCGTTTCTGCGTTTCTTTCTTAGATTCTCCGTTTCTTTCTTCGTTTCTCCGTTTCTTTGTTCGTTTCTCCGTTTCTTTTTCCGTTTCTCGGTTTATTTCTTCGTTTCTCCATTTATTTCTCCGATTTTCCGTTTCTTTCTTCGTTTCTCCGTTTCTTTCTTCATTTCTCCGTTTATTTCTTCGTTTCTTTCTTCGTTTCTTCATTTCTTCCTTCGTTTCTCCGTTTCTTTCTTCGTGTCTCCGTTTCTTTCTTCGTTTCTCCGTTTCTTTCTTCGTTTCTCCGTTTCTTTCTTCGTTTCTCCGTTTCTTTCTTCGTTTCTCCGTTTCTTTCTTCGTTTCTCCGTTTCTTTCTTCGTTTCTCCGTTTCTTTCTTCGTTTCTCCGTTTCTTTCTTCGTTTCTCCGTTTATTTCTTCGTTTCTCCATTTATTTCTCCGTTTCTCGGTTTCTTTGTTCGTTTCTCCGTTTCTTTGTTCGTTTCTCCGTTTCTTTCTTCGTTTCTTCATTTCTTTCTTCGTTTCTCCGTTTATTTCTTCGTTTCTCCATTTATTTCTCCGTTTCTCGGCTTCTTTCTTCGCTTCTCCGTTTCTTTCTTCGTTTCTCCGTTTCTTTCTTCGTTTCTCCGTTTCTTTGTTCGTTTCTCCGTTTCTTTCTGCGTTTCATCGTTTCTTTCTTCGTTACTCCGTTTCTTTCTTCGTTTCTCCGTTTCTTTCCTCGTTTCTCCGTTTCTTTCTTCGTTTCTACGTTTATTTCTGCGTTTCTTTCCTCGTTTCTCCGTTTCTTTCTTCGTTTCTCCGTTTGCTTGTGCGTTTCTCCACTTATTTCTTCGTTGCTCCATTTATTTCACCTTTTCTCGGTATCTTTCTTCGTTTCTACGTTTATTTCTTCGTTTCTCCATTTATTTCTCCGTTTCTTTCCTCGTTTCTCCGTTTCTTTCTTTGTTTCTCCGTTTCTTTGCTCGTTTGTCCGTTTCTTTCTTCGTTTCTCCTTTTCTGTCTTCGTTTCTCCGTTTCTTTCTTCGTCTCTCCGTTTCTTTCTGCGTTTCTTCGTTTCTTTCTTCGTTACTCTGTTTCTTTCTTCGTTTCTCCGTTTCTTTCTTCGTTTCTCCGTTTGTTTCTTCGTTTCTCCATTTATTTCTCCGTTTCTCCGTTTCTTTGTTCGTTTCTCCGTTTCACTGATCGCTTCTCCGTTTCTTTCTCCGTTTCTCGGTTTATTTTTTCGTGTCTCCATTTATTTCTCCGTTTCTCCGTTTCTCTGTTCGTTTCTCCGTTTCCTTGTTCGTTTCTCCGTTTATTTCCTCGTTTCTTCATTTATTTCTCCGTTTCTCCGTTTCTTTCTTCGTTTCTCCGCTTCTTTCTTCGTTTCTCCGTTTCTTTGTTCGTTTCTCCGTTTCTTTCTTCGTTTCTCCGTTACTTTCTTCGTTTCTCCGTTTCTTTCTTCGTTCCTCCGTTTCTTTCTTCGTTTCTCCGTTTCTTTGTTCGTTTCTCCGTTTCTTCCCTCGTTTCTCCATTTATTTCTCCGATTCTCCGTTTCTTTCTTCGTTTCTCCGTTTCTTTCTTCGTTTCTCCGTTTCTTTCTTCGTTTCTCCGTTTCCTTCTTCGTTTCTCCGTTTCATTGATCGTTTCTCCGTTTCTTTCTCCGTATCTCGGTTTATTTCTTCGTTTCTCCATTTATTTCTCCGATTCTCCGTTTCTTTCTTCGTTTCTCCGTTTCTTTCTTCGTTTCTGCGTTTCTTTCTCAGATTCTCCGTTTCTTTCTTCGTTTCTCCGTTTCTTTGTTCGTTTCTCCGTTTCTTTCTTCGTATCTCGGTTTCTTTCTTCGTTTCTCCGTTTCTTTCTTCGTTTCTCCGTTTCCTTCTTCGTTTCTCCGTCTCATTGATCGTTTCTCCGTTTCTTTCTCCGTTTCTCGGTTCATTTCTTCGTGTCTCCATTTATTTCTCCGATTCTCCGTTTCTTTCTTCGTTTCTTCGTTTCTTTCTTCGATACTCCGTTTCTTCCTTCGTTTCTCCGTTTCTCTATTCGTTTCTCCGTTTCTTTCTTCGTTTCTCCGTTTATTTCTTCGTTTCTCCATTTATTTCTTCGTTTCTCCATTTATTTCTCCGTTTCTCCGTTTCTCTCTTCGTTACTCCGGTTCTTTCTTCGTTTTTCCGTTTGTTTATTCGTTTCTCCGTTTCTTTCTTCGTTTCCCCGTTTCTTCCTTCGTTTCTCCGCTTCTTTGTTCGTTTCTCCGTTTCTTTGTTCGTTTCTCCGTTTCATTGTTCGTTTCTGCGTTTCTTTGTTCGTTTCTCCGTTTCTTTCTTCGTTTCTCCGTTTCTTTCTCCGTCTCTCCGTTTCTTTGTTCGCTTCTCCGTTTCTTTGTTCCTTTCTCCGTTTCTTTCTTCGTATCTCCGTTTCTTTCTTCGTTTCTTCGTTTCTTTCATCGTTACTGCGTTTCTTTCTTCGTTTCTCCGTTTCTTTCTTCGTTTCTCCGTTTCTTTCTTCGTCTCTCCGTTTATTTCTTCGTTTCTCCATTTATTTCTCCGTTTCTCCGTTTCTTTCTTCGTTTCTCGGTTTCTTTCTTCGTTTCTCCGTTTCTTTCCTCGTTTCTCCGTTTCTTTCCTCGTTTCTTCGTTTCTTTCTTCGTTACTCCGGTTCTTTCTTCGCTGCTCCGTTTCTTTCATCGTTCCTCCGTTTATTTCTTCGTTTCTCCATTTATTTCTCCGTTTCTCCGTTTCTTTCTTCGTTACTCCGTTTCTTTCTTCGTTTCTCCATTTCTTTCTTCGTTACTCCGTTTAATTCTTCGTTCCTCCGTTTATTTCTTCGTTTCTCCAATTATTTCTCCGTTTCTCCGTTTCTTTCTTCGTTTTTCGGTTTCTTTCTTCGTGTCTCCGTTTATTTCTCCGTTTCTCCGTTTCTTTCTTCGTTTCTCCGCTTCTTTGTTCGTTTCTCCGTTTCTTTGTTCGTTTCTCCGTTTCTTTCTTCGTTTCTCCGTTTCTTTCTTCGATTCTCCGTTTCTTTCTTCGTTTCTCCGTTTCTTTCTTCGTTTCTCCGTTTCTTTGTTCGTTTCTCCGTTTCTTTGTTCGTTTCTCCGTTTCTTCCCTCGTTTCTCCATTTATTTCTCCGTTTCTCCATTTATTTCTCCGATTCTCCGTTTCTTTCTTCGTTTCTCCGTTTCTTTCTTCGTTTCTCCGTTTCTTTCTTCGTTTCTCCGTTTCCTTCTTCGTTTCTCCGTTTCATTGATCGTTTCTCCGTTTCTTTCTCCATATCTCGGTTTATTTCTTCGTTACTCCATTTATTTCTCCGATTCTCCGTTTCTTTCTTCGTTTCTCCGTTTCTTTCTTCGTTTCTGCGTTTCTTTCTTAGATTCTCCGTTTCTTTCTTCGTTTCTCCGTTTCTTCGTTCGTTTCTCCGTTTCTTTCTTCGTATCTCGGTTTCTTTCTTCGTTTCTCCGTTTCTTTCTTCGTTTCTCCGTTTCCTTCTTCGTTTCTCCGTCTCATTGATCGTTTCTCCGTTTCTTTCTCCGTTTCTCGGTTCATTTCTTCGTGTCTCCATTTATTTCTCCGATTCTCCGTTTCTTTCTTCGTTTCTTCGTTTCTTTCTTCGATACTCCGTTTCTTCCTTCGTTTCTCCGTTTCTCTATTCGTTTCTCCGTTTCTTTCTTCGTTTCTCCGTTTATTTCTTCGTTTCTCCGCTTCTTTGTTCGTTTCTCCGTTTCTTTGTTCGTTTCTCCGTTTCATTGTTCGTTTCTGCGTTTCTTTGTTCGTTTCTCCGTTTCTTTCTTCGTTTCTCCGTTTCTTTCTCCGTCTCTCCGTTTCTTTGTTCGCTTCTCCGTTTCTTTGTTCCTTTCTCCGTTTCTTTCTTCGTATCTCCGTTTCTTTCTTCGTTTCTTCGTTTCTTTCATCGTTACTGAGTTTCTTTCTTCGTTTCTCCGTTTCGTTCTTCGTTTCTCCGTTTCTTTCTTCGTCTCTCCGTTTATTTCTTCGTTTCTCCATTTATTTCTCCGTTTCTCCGTTTCTTTCTTCGTTTCTCGGTTTCTTTCTTCGTTTCTCCGTTTCTTTCCTCGTGTCTCCGTTTCTTTCCTCGTTTCTTCGTTTCTTTCTTCGTTACTCCGGTTCTTTCTTCGCTGCTCCGTTTCTTTCCTCGTGTCTCCGTTTCTTTCCTCGTTTCTTCGTTTCTTTCTTCGTTACTCCGGTTCTTTCTTCGCTGCTCCGTTTCTTTCTTCGTTACTCCGTTTTTTTCTTCGTTCCTCCGTTTATTTCTTCGTTTCTCCAATTATTTCTCCGTTTCTCCGTTTCTTTCTTCGTTTTTCGGTTTCTTTCTTCGTGTCTCCGTTCATTTCTCCGTTTCTCCGTTTCTTTCTTCGTTTCTCCGCATCTTTGTTCGTTTCTCCGTTTCTTTGTTCGTTTCTCCGTTTCTTTCTTCGTTTCTCAATTTCTTTCTTCGTTTCTCCGTTTCTTTCTTCGTTTCCCCGTTTCTTCCTTCGTTTCTCCGCTTCTTTGTTCGTTTCTCCGTTTCTTTGTTCGTTTCTCCGTTTCATTGTTCGTTTCTGCGTTTCTTTGTTCGTTTCTCCGTTTCTTTCTTCGTTTCTCCGTTTCTTTCTCCGTCTCTCCGTTTCTTTGTTCGCTTCTCCGTTTCTTTGTTCCTTTCTCCGTTTCTTTCTTCGTATCTCCGTTTCTTTCTTCGTTTCTTCGTTTCTTTCATCGTTACTGAGTTTCTTTCTTCGTTTCTCCGTTTCGTTCTTCGTTTCTCCGTTTCTTTCTTCGTCTCTCCGTTTATTTCTTCGTTTCTCCATTTATTTCTCCGTTTCTCCGTTTCTTTCTTCGTTTCTCGGTTTCTTTCTTCGTTTCTCCGTTTCTTTCCTCGTGTCTCCGTTTCTTTCCTCGTTTCTTCGTTTCTTTCTTCGTTACTCCGGTTCTTTCTTCGCTGCTCCGTTTCTATCTTCGTTCCTCCGTTTATTTCTTCGTTTCTCCATTTATTTCTCCGTTTCTCCGTTTCTTTCTTCGTTACTCCGTTTCTTTCTTCGTTTCTCCATTTCTTTCTTCGTTACTCCGTTTTTTTCTTCGTTCCTCCGTTTATTTCTTCGTTTCTCCAATTATTTCTCCGTTTCTCCGTTTCTTTCTTCGTTTTTCGGTTTCTTTCTTCGTGTCTCCGTTCATTTCTCCGTTTCTCCGTTTCTTTCTTCGTTTCTCCGCTTCTTTGTTCGTTTCTCCGTTTCTTTGTTCGTTTCTCCGTTTCTTTCTTCGTTTCTCCATTTCTTTCTTCGTTTCTCCGTTTCTTTCTTCGTTTCTCCGTTTCTTTCTTCGTTTCTCCGTTTCTTTGTTCGTTTCTCCGTTTCTTTCTGCGTTTCATCGTTTCTTTCTTCGTTACTCCGTTCCTTTCTTCGTTTCTCCGTTTCTTTCCTCGTTTCTCCGTTTCTTCCTTCGTCTCTACGTTTATTTCTGCGTTTCTTTCCTCGTTTCTCCGTTTCTTTCTTCGTTTCTCCGTTTGCTTGTTCGTTTCTCCACTTATTTCTTCGTTGCTCCATTTATTTCACCTTTTCTCCGTATCTTTCTTCGTTTCTACGTTTATTTCTTCGTTTCTCCATTTATTTCTCCGTTTCTTTCCTCGTTTCTCCGTTTCTTTCTTCGTTTCTCCGTTTCTTTGCTCGTTTGTCCCTTTCTTTCTTCGTTTCTCCGTTTCTTTCTTCGTTTCTCCGTTTCTTTCTTCGTCTCTCCGTTTCTTTCTGCGTTTCTTCGTTTCTTTCTTCGTTACTCTGTTTCTTTCTTCGTTTCTCCGTTTCTTTCTTCGTTTCTCCGTTTGTTTCTCCGTTTCTCCATTTATTTCTCCGTTTCTCCGTTTCTTTGTTCGTTTCTCCGTTTCACTGATCGCTTCTCCGTTTCTTTCTACGTTTCTCGGTTTATTTCTTCGTGTCTCCATTTATTTCTCCGATTCTCCGTTTCACTGATCGCTTCTCCGTTTCTTCCTTCGTTTCTCCGTTTCTTTGTTCGTTTCTCCATTTACTTCACCGTTTCTCCGTTTGTTTCTTCGTTCCTCCGTTTATTTCTTCGTTGCTCCATTTATTTCTCCGTTTCTCCGTTTCTTTCTTCGTTTCTCCGTTTCTTTCTTCGTTTCTCCGTTTCTTTCTTCGTCTCTCCGTTTATTTCCTCGTTTCTTCATTTATTTCTCCGTTTCTCCGTTTCTTTCTTCGTTTCTCCGCTTCTTTGTTCGTTTCTCCGTTTCTTTGTTCGTTTCTTCGTTTCTTTCTTCGCTTCTCCGTTTCTTTGTTCGTTTCTCCGTTTCTTTCTCCGTTTCTCGGTTTATTCCATCGTTTCTCCATTTATTTCTCCGATTCTCCGTTTCTTTCTTCGTTTCTCAGTTTCTTTCTTCGTTTCTCCGTTTCTTTCTTCGTCTCTCCGTTTCTTTCTGCGTTTCTTCGTTTCTTTTTTCGTTACTCTGTTTCTTTGTTCGTTTCTCCGTTTCTTTGTTCGTTTCTCCGTTTCTTTCTTCGTTTCTCCGTTTCTTTCTTCGATTTTCCGTTTCTTTCTTCGTTTCCCCATTTCTTTCTTCTATTCTTCATTCCGTCCTTCGTTTCTCGGTTACTTTCTTCGTTTCTCCGTTTCTTTCTTCGTATCTCCGTTTCCTTGTTCGTTTCTCCGTTTGTTTCTTCGTTTCTCCATTTATTTCCCCGTTTCTCCGTTTCTTTCTTCGTTTCTCCGTTTCTTTGTGCGTTTCTCCGTTTCTTCCTTCGTTTCTCCGTTTCTGTCTTCGTTTCTCCGTTTCTTTCTTCGTTTCACCGTTTCTTTCTTCGTTTCTCCGTTTCTTTGTACGTTTCCCCGTTTCTTTGTTCGTTTCTCCGTTTCTTTCTCCGTTTCTCCGTTTCTTTGTTCGTTTCTCCATTTCTTTCTCCGTTTCTCGGTCTATTTCTTCGTTTCCCCGTTTCTTTGTTCGTTTCTCCGTTTCTTCCTTCGTTTCTCCGTTTCTTTCTTCGTTTCCCTGTTTCTTTCTTCGTTTCTCCGTTTCTTTCTTCGTCTCTCCGTTTCTTTCTTCGTTTCACCGTTTCTTTCTTCGTTTCTCCGTTTCTTTCTTCGTTTCTCCGTTTCTTTCTTCGTGTCTCCGTTTCTTTCTTCGTTTCTCCGTTTCTTTCTTCGTTTCTCCGTTTCTTTCTTCGTTTCCCCGTTTCTTTCTTCGTTTCTCCGTTTCTTTGTTCGTTTCTCCGTTTCTTTCTTCGTTTCTCCATTTCTTTCTCCGTTTCTCGGTCTATTTCTTCGTTTCTCCATTTATTTCTCCGATTCTCCGTTTCCCTCTTCGTTTCTCAGTTTCTTTCTTCGTTTCTCCGTTTCTTCCTTCGTTTCTCCGTTTCTTTCTTCGTTTCTCTGTTTCTTTCCTCGTTTCTCCGTTTCTTTCTTCGTTTCTCCGTTTCTTTCTTCGTTTCTCCGTTTCTTTCTTCGTTTCTCCGTTTCTTTCTTCGTTTCTCCGTTGCTTTCTTCGTTTCTGCGTTTCTTTCTTCGTTTCTCCGTTTCTTTCTTCGTTTCTCCGTTTCTTTCTTCGTTTCACCGTTTCTTTTATCGTTTCTTCGTTTCTCCGTTTCTTTCATCGTTTCTCCGTTTATATCGTCGTTTCTCCATTTCTTTCTCCGTTTCTTTCTTCGTTTCTCCGTTTCATTCTTCGTTTCCCCGTTTCTTTCTTCGTTTCTCCGTTTCTTTCTTCGTTTCTCCGTTTCTTTCTTCGTTTCCCCGTTTCTTTCTTCGTTTCTCCGTTTCTTTGTACGTTTCTCCGTTTCTTTCTTTGTTTCTCCGTTTCTTTCTCCGTTTCTCCGTTTATTTTTTCGTTTCTCCATTTATTTCTCCGTTTCTCCGTCCCTTTCTTCGTTTCTCCGCTTCTTTGTACGTTTCTCCGTTTCTTTCTCCGTTTCTCCGTTTCCTTGTTCGTTTCTCCGTTTGTTTCTTCGTTTCTCCATTTATTTCCCCGTGTCTCCGTTTCTTTCTTCGTTTTTTCGTTTCTTTGTGCGTTTCTCCGTGTCTTCCTTCGTTTCTCCGTTTCTGTCTTCGTTTCTCCGTTTCTTTCTTCGTTTCTGCGTTTCTTTCTTCGTTTCTCCGTTTCTTTGTTCGTTTCCCCGTTTCTTTCTTCGTTTCTCCGTTTCTTTCTTCGTTTCTCCGTTTCTTTGTTCGTTTCTCCGTTTCTTTCTTCGTTTCTCCGTTTCTTTCTTCGTTTCACCGTTTCTTTTATCGTTTCTTCGTTTCTCCGTTTCTTTCTTCGTTTCTCCGTTTATATCGTCGTTTCTCCATTTCTTTCTCCGTTTCTTTCTTCGTTTCTCCGTTTCATTCTTCGTTTCCCCGTTTCTTTCTTCGTTTCTCCGTTTCTTTCTTCGTTTCTCCGTTTCTTTCTTCGTTTCCCCGTTTCTTTCTCCGTTTCTCCGTTTCTTTGTTCGTTTCTCCGTTTCTTTCTTTGTTTCTCCGTTTCTTTCTCCGTTTCTCCGTTTATTTTTTCGTTTCTCCATTTATTTCTCCGTTTCTCCGTCCCTTTCTTCGTTTCTCCGCTTCTTTGTACGTTTCTCCGTTTCTTTCTCCGTTTCTCCGTTTCCTTGTTCGTTTCTCCGTTTGTTTCTTCGTTTCTCCATTTATTTCCCCGTGTCTCCGTTTCTTTCTTCGTTTCTTCGTTTCTTTGTGCGTTTCTCCGTGTCTTCCTTCGT